>NC_089821.1:305671513-306014011 GCF_035046505.1 Tiliqua scincoides
CAGTAAACCTAGGGTCCAATCCAACCAACTTTCTAGCACTGATGCAGCCTTGCCAATATGGCTGAGCTGCATCCTGCTGTGTAGGGGCAGTTACAGAGGCTTCCTCAAAGTAAGGGAAAATTTGGTCCCTCACCTCAGGCCTGCATGGTAGCTGCATAGGTGCTGGAAAGTTAGATAGGATTAGGTCTCTAGTTTATTTCAATGGGGCTTGTTTCTGAAAAAAATGTATATTTAATTGCAGCCTAAAACTACCACCCTTTCCACACAGAGCTAGTACAGCAGTTGAATGAGCTCATAAGTTTCCGGTTCCAACCTCAGTTCAGCCATGATATCACTTAGGCAAGTAAGGGTGCAATCCTATCTTGTGCTGGAACAGGCAAGCCAAGAGGCTTGCGCTGTATCCAGCGCAAGTTAGGGCTGCAAAGTGGCTCAGCTGAAGGTAAGGAGAAACTCTTCCCCTTGCCCCTGAGTAAACCACTGCAGTCCCTATGGGTCTCCTTGGACTTGCACCACCTCCTGAGGTGGCGCAAGTTCGAGGAGAGCGGAGTGGCTTGAAGCCACTCTGCGCTGTTTGGGAACGGGTGGGATCCGGCATAGCAGCTGGATCCCAACCCCGCTTCCCAGGACCACCCTCCCCCACCCTGGAATGCCTCCCTCCCGCCTCCTCCCTGCCCACCCCAGAGCCTTGTGTTGGCCGATCTCGGCCAATGCAAGGCTTGCCCTGCAAGCTGCCACAGAGGCTGAATCCTGCCTCTGTGTGCCAGTGCACCTCTGTGCTCTGGCGCAGCTTGCTCTAGAAGAGGCGCAAACATGCTTTACGGCACATCTGTGACCCACCTAGGCTGGCACAAGGGACTTGCACCAGCCTAACTCATTGTTAGGATTGCGCTGTAGGTCAACAAACATGTAAGGGAACAAACATTCCCTTACTTTGAGGAGGCCTCTGTGAGTGACACCCAACTGTAGGATGCAACGCATGTCCCATTGGCACTGCTATGCCAGTGCTGGACATAAGGGGTTAGGATTGCGCCCACAGTGGCTTTTCATTACACTACCGTCAGAAATGTGAGAGCATTGGCTCCTGAATTCTAATATAGCAGGCACAAGATTTATACACATAGTTATTACATCATGTGGAAGAGTATTGGCTTTGAACTCTGGCATTTCAAAGTCCAGTTCAGCCACGGATTCATTGGGTTGCTTTCAACAAGTCACCAACATTCATACTTGGTCAGCAGATCTTGCATCCAAATGGCACCTGCACAGCTGGTGCTGGTCCCATTCAGCCAAAACAGGTAATTTGGAAGAACCAGTACTTTAGATATGGATCTGCTTCAATCATGTATCAAGGGTGTGGAGTTTGATTTAAGGAGCACATGAATGAGAAGAGGATGGGAACCCACCACACTGGAGCTTTTCTCCCAGCCAGGTTCATTTCTAGTATCAGAGCTCAGTTGGGAGAAAACAGATTTGGCAATAAGGCTCAGCTCTCCTCACTCACATACCCTCTTTGCTCCTGAAATCAGATGCACATGTGGCCTGCTTTATGTACAGTTGAGATAGTACTAGATTCAACTCTTTAAATATGGATCTATCACATCTAGTTTGACTCATAGTCACCTTATCAGCCATGTGGCAGACCAACCCAGGCTGAAGCTGGCAAGAAAGTGTGTGCAGAGATGAGATGTGTAAAATACATCCACTTGGCAGGCAGGACAGTATATATTACTGATAATTGCTATAGCTCTTTCAGTGTGCATGGTGCCTCATTTCATTCTGCCAAGCAACCCTGTTCACAAGGTCAGTATTAGTATTCCAGTTTGACAGAGGAGAGGAACTGAGGCACAGAGACAGGGATTTGCTCATGGCTGCACAAGTCATCTGTGGCAGAGGCAAGAGCTGGGCTCCAGCTCTCAGGTCACACCTCTATCACCTGGACCACACATCCTCTCACAGCCTAGGATAAAGTTAACACTATAAATAAAGAACAAGCAGAATCCACTTCAAGATTAAGACTGTCCTGGTGCACAAATCCTACTCAGAAGTCCCACAAACTACAATGGTTTTTATTCCCAGGTAAATGTGTATAGTATTGCAGCCACAATCCTATGTACATTTACTTGGGGGAAAGCCCCATTTTACTCAGTAGGACTTCACTGTGAGTAAATATACCAGGCTACATATCCTATTAAATGGAACATGTTTTTTTTTTTCCACTATCTACCCAGGTGTCTTTGATTTCAAAGTAATTTAAGTGCTCTATTTCTTTCTGGATTACACTTCACATGTTTTAAGACTTGCCTGTGCTGGATCAGTACAAGTATTCTGCTTCAGTATGGCTGAAGATTAACATTAAAATCACACACACCCCACAAATAACTCTGTAGCAGGCAATTTCCTTACAAGTACTGTCTTCTTCCTCATAGTCATCCCACAAGGGAATGCAGAATTAACTTAATTGACCCAGGGGGCTATGGAATAGAAGATGCCAACAACTTCAGCACACCAGAGATGGCCTGTACTTATAATAAATCCATGTTCACAATGATCTCGGAAGCTAAGCTGGGTCAGGCCTGGTTAGTACTTGGATGGGAGACCGCCTGGGAATACCAGGTGCTGTAGGTTTCTACCATAGTCTTTCGAGACTGAAGGTTGCCAACCAATTCAATACAGCAAGGGGCACTCCAGCCATGAGACTGGCTGGTGAACTTCAGGTAGCGAACTGGGAGTGGTTCAGATGATGAATCAGTTCAGTTCAGATGGTGAACTGTGGGTGCGGGTGAGGACAGGAAGCTTCACATGGGCAGGAGTAGTGAGGTGGGGAGTGAAATTTTGAGTGGGGCAGAATTTGGAGGTTTAGGTGGTGGGTTGATTAGGGCTATCCCTAGCACAGCCGATCAGCACAGCCATTGATTTCAATGGGTTTAAGATTACTCAACTCTCTGTTGGGACTGTGGCCAATGGTTACATCTTGGCATTAGCCTGTCCCTGCATATATTAACTTCTGTGTAATCTAAATGTTCACATGAAGAAAAGAAATAACACATTGGAAATATAAGAGCAGCCATCCTATGTTGATGGGACTGAGAAGCTGTTTAATAGAAGCCAGTGACAGGGTAATACTACAGTGTGCTTTTAAAATCTAGAGTTTAAAAATAACCATTTGATTCATCTGTATAAACAAGCAGAAAGGAAAAAAATTAAGAGACTGACATGAGGCAAGTGTGAAAATGCAATAATTAAACAGTTGGTGCTTGTCAACGGCATATGCTTTAGGAGCCTTAATGAAAATGCACAGGATTTAAAGGCTCATACAAAACCAGGCATTTCAAACAGGCCATTTCTCTTATATACTTTTTTTTTGCCTTGCTTTGGTGCTCCATTTGCTCTCAGCTTTAGTTCTGGTTGGTAAGAGATTTGCACTCATGTTCTTTTCAAATGCTTGGCGTTATAGTGAGACCTCATATCTTTCCTCAGATTAAATTTGGCTCCACAAACACCACATGTGTACAGGTGAACATCCATGTGTTGCTCGAGCTGTTCATTATTTGGGAAAATCTGAAAGCAGACCTGGCATATCGTCTCTCCTGCTGATAGGTGGGATATCATATGTCGTACGTGATCATGTTTTCGGAAGTTCCCTTGGTCGCAAATTGAGCAGACATACCTGGCCATGCCTTTGTGCATATCATTGTGAAGGCGCAGCTGACGCTCCCTGAGGAACTGCTTCCCACATGTTTGACAAACAAACTGCTTCTCCTTGGTGTGCACAGTATAGTGTTCCCGTAAGTGACAACGCTGATAAAACCCTTTCCCACAAAGACTGCAGAAATGCTTGCGCCTATGATCCCTTTCATTCTCTTCCATAATGGCATTCTTGAACAGATCTTGCTCCAGGCAGCTGGATATGTGTTCCACGACCAAGTTTTCTGTTTCAAAACGGAGGCCACAGTTAGGACACCGGAAAGGGAAAGCTGAATCTCTGTACAGCTGGTTTCTTGGAAGGCAGTTCATCTGAAAAGGGCCGTCCCCAAGCTCATCAAGCATCTCCACGTACATCATCTCTCGAATTTCAGATTGTTCCTCAGGGCTCTCTTCCAAGTCCGTTTTCTCCTCTGCACTCCTTAAGCTGTTGGTACTCAGGTCTTGGGGCTCTCCACAACTCTGTGCATGATCCTGCAACTGTCGGCCTTTGACCAATATCTGCCCACATTTCCCACATGCACATATATTTTCTATGTGCTTGGATAAATAATGAGAAGAGAGATCTTCTTCTGTGATTGTCAGCCCACACAGCTCACAGGACTCATTTTCTGAACCCTCCTTGATGGCACTGACTTTGCTGTTAAGGACCCTGGCATTTCGAAAATATTTCCGAGCATCTCCACCAGTGGGTATCTGAGGTTTTAAAAGAGCCTTTCTAACACTTCTGTTTTCATTGACTTCCTCCTCAATGTAGTACCTGTAAACTGGCTCATCATCGTCTAATTCATCATTGTCAGTGGATTCGTTGCCATCTGTAACTTTGATAATGTTAAACTCTCTCAGGTTGTCA
This sequence comes from Tiliqua scincoides, assembly GCF_035046505.1. Taxonomy (NCBI): domain Eukaryota; kingdom Metazoa; phylum Chordata; class Lepidosauria; order Squamata; family Scincidae; genus Tiliqua; species Tiliqua scincoides. The sequence continues at coordinate 305,676,069 of NC_089821.1, forward strand.
ACAGAGTTTTCATCTGGCTCCATCTTGACAATAATCCTTTTGGTCTCAGTGGCTCTACTTCGCTCTTCCCCTTGTGGCTCCAATGAGGCTGTGCTGCCTTTGCCACTGGTTACGTTTGATGCTGGAGATGAAGATCCATCTCTAGCTTGACTTCCCTCTCCTGTGAACTTGTCCAACTGGGAAGACAACATTTTAGGAGAAGAGCCTTTCTCGCTGTTGCTTTTTTCAGCTTCCAAATACCTGGCATTCTGATAGGAATGCCTGTTAGTGCAGGACATGATGTGCTCATCTAACAACCGTTCACAGCTAAAACTGAAGCCACAGCCATCACAGGTAAAGCTTCTCCCAAAACGCCGCGAATTGGACACTCGGTCTTTGGTGCTTGAGAGTTTGGACATGGTACTCCTTTTGGAGCTCTCCACAGGTTGCTCACGAAAGCTGCTTAGCTGCAAAGCATCGTCGTCACCATCTCTGCTCTGGGATGTGCTTACGGTTGAACTTGGTGGCTCTGTGCCCCACCTGTTTGCTTCACTCCCATTCTTAGCCAGTGTGTCTTCATACATCCGCACACCAAAGACCATTTTACTATTTTGAGTGCTGGAAGCGGAAGAGGAGCACCGTAAACCGGAAGAGTTCGTATCTTGGATGTCTTCTAAACATTCCGGCACATTATAGAGCTGTAGGGAATTCATGGCCACCTTGAACTGCTCAAAGTTTGCAGGGGCCGTCATGATTTTCCCTAAATACATAAATTGTAAAATAAGATCAAAGCATTCAGCTGTAATCTTCATGTTGCTGAGGTTCAGCTGTGCAATGCTGTGCTGCTGGCTCATGAAAAACATCCTAAAGTAAGAGCTGCAGGCTGCCAATACTGCTTTGTGTGCCTGGAAGTATATATCATCAATGGCAATGCAACAGTCACAAAGAAATCCCCACTCCCTTTGATTGTTGAGCTGCTGAAGGACATAGTTGCTGTGACTGGTCCTTGCCATTGTTTTCTTGAATCACAGCCCTGTGTAAATAGAAGGAGATAAAAAAGAGCCATCAGACATGTTTTGTCAATTCAAACCATGAAGGTCCCAACATACCCCTGGGTGACCTTCACCATTTCCTATGCTTGCCAGGGGAAACTGTAGCCAATGCAATAATGCCTTCTTCCTACCCACCCCCCAAAGCAAGTGGTCCTTGACACAAGAAGACCTATGAGCTGTAGGAGATTTCAGGAAACCTGGAGAGGGAGATCCTGCTGGATGAACCACAAGGAATTTCATACCCTCCATTTCACAACAAGAATAGGGACTTTGGTGTTAGCACCAAAGATTACTGCTTGAGCACTCTCCCCATTCTGCTGCCTTACAACACACAGGGCACAATCCTAACCATGTCTACTCAGAAGTAAGTCCTATTTTGTTCAATGGGGCTTACTCTCAGAAAAGTGTGGTTAAGATTGCAGCCACACTCTTATATACTGCAGAAGGCTCTTCTCAACAGGCAGCATGATGTATTGATTTCATCTTCAATAGAATCTCTCTTACAATGATTTACAGAGAAGAGGATGTTTGTTCTCTTGGTTAAATATATACAAGAAAAGCATAGTTGTCTGCACGTTGCTGGCCAGTGATAAACATGAAAGGGCAGGTTGTGTACAAGATCTTGCCTTGATGTCCGTATTTACATCTGTGTGCACTGGAGACAAAACTTCCCCAACACAAATTTAATTTCTGGAGAGCTGGGGCAAAAAGAGTTGAAACCCACAGAATTAGAATTCTAATAAAATTTTAAAAGCTACCCCCAAAAGTCAAAATAGGTCCAGGGCAGGACATATATAAGTTGTATTGAAATCAGTGTAACTTAGGACCTGGCTACACATCGCACTCACCACAGACAAGAAGTCGCATGTAAGCCAAGCTCCAAACAGGTTTCAAGTGTTTATACCTGGCCTGATAAATCCAGGGGCTTCGTACCACAAGTCAATCACAGGGAATGATTTTATACCATCCCTATTTCCTTCTGCACTAGGAGAGGCCTCTGGAGTCCTCTGGGGAGGTAGGGTGTCAGACCACTGATATGTGTGCATGCTTACATCTATGTACAAATCCTAAAGCAATGGGAAACCTCTGGGGGTACTTTAAGCAGCAAATACAGTTGAAAGCAGGAATCGTCCATACTTGAAATTCATGATAAGACAGAGATGGATGGCCATTCTGTTTTTCTTGCTAAGCAAGTAACTGATTATGTTTTTAATTACCCCACAACTGGGAAAACAGTTGCTACCCTGTCATGTGACAAAGGAATGGCACTGAGTTCTCACCTATGAGATGCTGAAAAGCTTACTTTCCATCTTGGAGGGAGATCTGCAAACTACGCCACAGCTAGCAGCAAACATAGGATAACGATCAACACAGTTCTACATACAGCAGGAATATCACATACAATATGCATATTTGTGGCACACACAGTATGTGTCAGCCCTTGATAACAGCCAGGGCTGTAGCCACAGGAAGGTCTTTTGGGGCCTGACCCTTTCTGGAATATTCTAGGCCCCTTCCTGAATGTTTAGCTTTAACTTGCTCCCACTTTACGATGTTTTGGCCAATGAGAACAAAAAAAGTAGAATGAACAATAAGCACCAGGCATTTGTTTTTAAACTTCATTGAATTAAATTTTATTTTGTTAATGCTGAATACAATTAAATAGCTTCAAACATAAAGCCTTTGGGGCCTGCATTCATCCTTTCTTTTCAGTGTATGCTAAGCCCCCCTGCCCAGTGGCAGACATCCCATTATGTTTAATGGGGCAAATGCCCCAGGCGCGAGCCTCTAGAACCCTGCGGAAGTCTCTCTGAGGCTCCCAAAGGGGTCAGAAACAGTTTCCCCGGAAGCACAGTTTATAACATCAGGGAAGCTTTAGGAAGCTTCCCTGAGAAGGCTCAGGTCATGCAAGGCTCCATGAGTCTCAGGAGAGGGGGGGGTGGATTTCGGAAGCACAGTTTATAACATCAGGGAAGCTTTAGGAAGCTTCCCCGAGAAGGCTCAGGTCATGCAAGGCTCCATGAGTCTCAGGTGGGGGGGGGTGGATTTCCGCATGGGGCTGGGGAGATCTGCCACTGCCCCAGCCAACATTTCTGGCTACAGGTTTGATAACAGCAGATGCTTAGAGATGATTTAGCTGCCTGAGCATGAAATTCAGAGGCATCTTCCAGCATCTCTCATATGGGATTGAGGAACATTATTTTTCCTTTTCCCATCCCAACTCTGTTGTGTAACAGACATGCCTTCAGGCAAGGTCGTTTTATCTATGTACAGCATCTAGAAAATGTTAGGCATTTTATACATGCATTATTATATAGTTGATGGACCACTGAAGTGGTCCTGGGGGAAAAGATACAGTGCTACAGCCAGACCCTGAATTTAGAGTATCGCATAATGTGCTTTTGTCTTTCTTTGAGAGTGAAATGAAAATGAATTGATGCTTTATTGAGATTATTAAATTTAATATTAAATTGGGTGCCTATTTGTCCATGAAGACAAATGTTAGAACTAGCATGAGCTGTAAGTAGCTAAGATTTGCTTTCCTCATAAAGTTAGGAGACACACTTTGTTCGCTACTGGAGGAAGCAGGGAAGATGCTTAGACAAGATAAAACTAATGAGGTCTTCCTACCCCATTGCTGGGAATTCCTTTGGAATTTTAGAAAGGCATTTTTATATGTAAGAGGGCACAGGCACCTTCCCTTTCAGCCAGAACCCCACAGAAGCCCTGTAACTTTACTCACAAGAGCGTTTCATTTGTGAACCAAGATGTACCATGTAACTACCTCATGCCAGGTCAATTCCCTAAACAAATTTCATTCTCTGGTTTTGCTTTCACCCGTTATGATGTATTTATTTTGTTTAATGCTTTTTTTTAATGCTTTATAGCAGTGGTTCCCAAAGTCCTACTCGGACTTTGGGACCACAGGTAAGTATGTGCGGGGACAGGGCCTGGTGAAAACTGGAAGTGTACTCTGATCCCCAAATGGAGCTATTTTGAGCATCAGGGAGGCCCACAGAGGGGGCTGTGGGCCTCCTGGACCCTCCCCAAGGCCAGCGGGACCCTGCAGGTAAGGGGGAAAAACCCCTGGGTCCACATGGCGCAGTGATTGCTGCAACACCATCGGGGGCACCCATTACTGGGCCACTCTACTTAAGGGGGAATTGCACAGTTTTGGTTCGCTGTGGTGGGTCACGACCCACCACTTTGGGAAACACTATTTCATAGTATTTTAAACTATGTTGGTAGCCACCCTCTCTCTGAAAATGAGGTGGGATAGGAGTCTTTTGAAATAAATTTCTCTTGGAGATACAGACTATCTTGGTGGAGAAACAAGGACTGTCAGTCTCTGATGAAGACAGATTTGCCACCAGTCATCAGTGGAGATACTGCAAATATTCTGATTCCTAAGAGTGAAACAGAACTGGCCTGTTGCAGAATATGTGGCCTGGCAAATAATTCCACAGAGGATCCAAGCCTACATATTTTGGTCATTGATGGCCTGAAGCATGCAAAAGGAGCCAGCTCTTACCCACTTTATAACAGCTTTCCTCTCTAAGGCAGAGATTATTCTTCTTTCCCACAGGCAATCAGATAAGTGGTTCTTTACAAATCTGCTTGTGTGTCAACGATAACCTGACCTGTGGAGCACCATGTCACTATCCTGGCCTCAGCGTTCATGGGAGTAGAAGGGGAGGCAGGAAGGAGTTACATTTGAACTGTTGGAACTAAATTTAACATATGATAGGGTTTTGTGTTTTATTTTAAAGCTAATGTGCTACTGGTAAGTAGCAACAGGGTGGGATTTTAACTTGAGACAGGAGGCCTACAAACCTTCTTGGACTAAAGGGTGTAATGTGTGCACATTCCATACACATACAAGTACCAGAATGTACTAATGAGAACTGGTGTATAAAATCAAACATACAACAAAAAAACCTGAGTCATTCCAGAGCCTGTTGTAGTCTGTCTAGAATGAGAGTGAGTGTATACAATAAGATTTCTATTTACAAAAATTGACCTGAAATAAAATTTGCTAAATATTAACTTGTTTTCCGTTAGCCTAACACAGTATTTCTCAAACTTTGGGTTGGGATTCACTAGGTGGATCACGTGGCAATTTCAGGTGGGTCCCCATTCATTTCAATGCTTACAATATTTTATTTTTAATATATTAGACCTGATGCTACAATGGTATGTGACTGCATGTTACAGATCTGTTAAAAGCCTCTTAAAAGGCTACTATGTATATGCTTTTAACAGTGATAATCAATGAGGCTTACTCCCAAATAAGTGTGGATAGGATTGCAGCCTTTGAGAAGTTTGGGGAAATTTTTTTAAACAGATCAGCAACTGCTTTGGGAGGGTTAAGAGGGTTCTTTTGAAAATTCTTATTCTAAAAATTCTTATTTTGAATAATTTTTAAACTTATACTTATTGTAAACTTCTAATTTACTTACTTAATTTGACTTAATTTTGTCATATGGGAGAGTGTTAAAAATTTCCCTGCTTGATTATGTAACTTCTGACTATGACATCACTTCCAGATTAATGACATCACTTCTGGTGGGTCCCAACTTTTCTCAAAAGTAGGTCACAGTATTAAAAAGTTTGAGAACCACTCGCCTAACATAATTAAAAATCCTGAAACCTCAAGAGAGGAAGCAGCAGCATAGACCCAACCTTTAAAATAACAAGGTGGGCTATGGCCTACCCTGAATCCCAAGTCTGAATAGTGAACTGGCCTTTTAGCTCTTCCTAATAGTACTCTATCATATTCATATCCTGCCCTTTCCCAAGAGCTTGGGGAAGCTTGCATGGAGGTCATTTTATTTTCACAACAATCCAACGAGGCAGATTAGGATGATGGAGCGTATGAATGCATATAGATATAATAGGAAGAGAGAGCTCAAACGACATTGTTTTTATAGGTAACTGTGGCATGCCAGCAAAACAAATGCTGGTGTGTCATCATGGCTAGCTGCCCATATCTACTTTCCTTCTCTGGTCATAGAGCCAACAGGGAAGAGAAAGACGCTACATCAGTGTTCAATTTGCTGGTGTGCCACAGCTCACGTTGGAGTTCTCTTTTTATATTTTGTCTGCATGCATCCCTGACGTGCCTAAAAGCACTGGTGCTGTATCACAGAGGGTGACTTGAACCTGGAATTCCCTACAGGCAAATACAACACTGCTGAATTGCCCCATGAACAACTGAGCAGAAACCAGGTATCTCAAGTGCAGGACTTTTGTTTAACATCATCATGAAGTCACTGGGAAAGGCTATGCAGGGATTTGGCACACTGCATACAATACAGTATCCTTGGATCCTGATAACACCCAGCTTTCTCTCTCTTTTCCACCTCAGCTTGGTCTGCCTCTTCCCCCCATATTGTTCCTCATCTTCAGAGGCCTCGTTCAGCTTCTCCCCTCCAGTGCCTCAGCAGAAGCAGCACATCTGAAAGGGCAGTGCTAAAAGAACACAAATCACACTGGCCACCCTTTCAACAGTGGCACCTCAGCAGAAGGGGTGCTGCTAAAAGGGTGGCCTGCAAGATAACTGGGCTCTCACAGCACCACCTGTTCAGCAGTGCCGCTTCTGCCAATGGGTCACTTCAAAGCTCAGCGGCCGAAAGCAGCTCATGATACTAGGAGAGCCCAATTATAATGGAGGCTGGACAAAGAGCTTCCATGGCCCATACCCAGCCTGTGGGCCTTATGTTTGACACTTAGGGCGCAATCCTAACCTACTTTCCAGCACCTACATAAGGGCAATGCAACTTATGGGTAAGGGAACAAACATTGCCATACCTTGAGGAGGCCTCTGTGACTGCCCACCAACTGCTGGATGCAGCACATGTCCCACTGGCACAGCTATGCCTATGCTGGAAAATTGGTTAGGATTGCGCTCTTAGATTGCAATCCTAACCACACTTTCCTGAGAGTAAGCCACATTGAATAAATTTGGACTTGCTTCTGAGTGGACCTGGTTAGGATTGTGCCCTTAGACACTTTTTCATCCACTGCCCCACATTCACACAACACATAGCCCTCCTTGAAGTTAACTCACATATCTACACAGGGGCCACAGTTCCATAGCAGAGCACATGCTTCGCATACAATAGGCTCCCAGGCACAATCTCCAACAGCTCCAACTAGCAGTACTGTAAAAGATGCCTGCCTTAGTTCCTGGAGTAAAGCAGGCAACACTGGATTGGATGGACCAATGGTCCAACTCAGTATAAAGCAGCTTAATACCATATTTTTTATTCTGATAAAGAGGATGCCCAAGTTCCTCTTGCCAGGGATGCAGGTGTGTTAGAGTGGCATCGAGCAGCAGTTCAGCCATGCCTGCATATGCATGCACAAAAGAATGGCAAGGAGAGGGGCTTTAACTCTGAAATTCTTTACTCATTTTTGTCTGGCCCGCAGGTGTACACATTTGGTCACTGTTGCGTGTTTGCAACGTTGGGCAAAAACGGCTTAAACAATTGGGCAGAAATGGCTTAAATAAAGAGAAATCTTTAAAGCCAAGGAAGCTTCTGAGTCTCTTCTATTTTCCCTTCTGCAGTGGTTGCCTAAGCAGCAGCTTCGGTTCATATGCTGCTCATGACATCATGTGACTTATTGGTTTACAACAGTTCAGTGAAGCAGCAACAGACACGGGCACTTGAACACACACACACACACACACACACACTAAATGCAATGAGAAAGTATTCTGGGGAAATGGCCTCTATCTGAGAAACTTGTCTGGGAAACAGAAGGGATCTTCGTGTAAGCTTGTTATCTACAGTATAGTCTTGCACTCTCTGCTTCTGTCCTCCTCTCCTACTCTCACCCACTCACTTCTCCATCCACTTATGCAAGAAGCTACATTGGAGGCCATTTTAAGTATGGACTTCTGCCATGGTATTTGCACAATTCCCTAGGCACTACAACTTTGATTCATCTAATGTGCTAAGACAGCACAGGAACCATTTCCCAGGCTGCATGACCCCAAGGACTCAAATATGGGCTAGAGGCCAATTTACATAGGAAGTTAAGAGCAGTTCTGAAGGAACACACGCAATGGGCCAGATTGTATAAAACTGCTCCCTGATTCTGCTCATGCGTGCAGAAAGGAAGAGTACCAGGTCATCTGGATGTGGGGCTGTAACATTCATATATAGCCTACATGTACAGGATATGCCCAATAAAGGTATTTCTTACCCCAGAGCAGTAATCCATGCAGAGGCACAAAGGGGCAGCCTCCTCTGAGAGTAGGTACTTCTATTGTGCCTCTGCACTAGAACAGACTGGATCAGGCTGACACAGCAGAATTACTGCTACTGCAGAGGCTGATTAGAAGAAGGCAGAGCCAGAGCAATAATCACACATGCACACACAAGTAGCCCTTTCTAAGGGCGGATACTCTGGACCACAAGGAATCTTTAAATGTTGTTCTCGCTGAACACCAGCTGTTCCCTTGTGGCACATGACTGTTCTACAACACATGGTCTAATGCACTGCTCTAGTGACACACTTTTAAAAAACTGCACATGTAGGAAACCGAGATAACATGCACTCTTTGTCCAGCCAAATTAGTAAATATATGAACAATCTTTTACTATGACTGTCCTTTTCAATTGTATTTTCCTCTGCTTTGGTGAAATATGCTGTGCCACTCATGTTTGATAGTGACAGAGCAGGTCTCCAAAAAACAGGGCAATCAGGTCAAGTAAGTGCACACTGGCAAGGGTGCTTCTGGGATGTTCATACTACATGCAGGCACACTCAGGCACCACTCAAAGTGCTTTTGAGCCTCTTCCCCATGGATGGTATGTGTATGTGAAAGACAAAAATACCATTTTAACTGTGCTTATATTCAGTTTTTTAAGTGCTAGAATATTTTTTTCTAACCAGAAAAGTTTTTTAAGTGCTAGAAATGTAGATTTGCAGTTACATCTCAAAGACTCTGCATTTTTGGTGCCATGTATGGGTCAAATCCTATTCAATTTTCCAGAGCTGGTACAGTTGTGCCAATAGGGCATGTGCTGCATCCTGCAGTTGGGGGGCAGTCATGGAGGCCTCCTCCAGTTAAGGGAATGTTTGTTCCCTTTCCTTGGGGCTACATAGCAGCTGCTATGGATAGGATTGGGCCCTGTGACCAGGTGTATTCCATCTAAAGCATATATTTAGTCCTCCACTCACCACTTTGCATGAAGTTGTACACAGTTGGAATAGATTTCTAAACACTGTACAATGAATTCTCTTTCCTGTATGGAAGTGTTTAGGCAAAAGCTAATTTCACCAATACCCACTTCTTCAGCTTTCCTCCTATGTTCGGCTGAAGCTGACAAAGTAAAGGCAAATAAGTTTCACTTGCGGGGAAATTTCACCCCTTGAAGTGACAAGGCCTTTGCTTGAGTCTTCAGGTTGACAGGAGAGCAGGGCTGCAAGAATACAGGTTGGATTGCATTTTCTAATCACAGGACAGCATGGGCCAACATCCAGGACAGACAATGATCCTTCCCCTACACTACCTGGAGGGGGCACAGTAACAGTTAAGGCAAAAGCTGAGAGCAGAGATACTGTAATGAACATTAACTAAACTGACAGGCAGCAAATTCAAGTCTTTTTCAAACAATGCACCCTTAATTGATGAAAATCACTGATGTGGGGCTGGCAACTGGCTCAGACCTGGTCTAAACAATGCCCACCCCCATGGCCAGTTCCCACTAAACTGGGGGTCATCTAGGGCCCAGTCCTGTCCAATTTTCCAGTGCCAGTGCAGGCATGCCAACGGGGTGCACACTGCATCCTGCGGCGGTGGAGCAGTCATAGAGGCCTCCTTGAGGTATGGGAATATTTGTTTGCACTGCGGCTGCACGTCTGCTGGAAAGTAGGATAGGATTGGGCCCTAACTCCGGCATCACATAGGATTCCCTCCCTGGTTCTCCTTGGGAATGCACCTTCACACTCCCTGTGGCGGAAAAGAAGTTGGAGGGCATTCGTTTAAATGGGCGCATGGAAAACCAGTCCATCTAATCCTACTAACCAGAGTAGTGGAAGCAAACTTTTGGGTGGGAATGTTGTGCAAGAATAGATCTGGGCGCACTTGCCCCTTCCCTGCGATCAGTGGCGTAGCTAGAGAAGGGCAGAGCACCAAGTTTGGCAGGGGGCCTCGCTGGGGCGTGCAAGCGGGCCCTCCCCTTCGGAGCCTCCATTCGCCTCCGTTTTGCTCCCCCGCCCGGAATGGCTCCGAAGGGGAGGGCCCGCTTGCACGCCCCGGCGAGGCCCCCTGCAAAACTTAGTGCCCTGCCCCCTCCAGCTACGCCACTACCCGCAGAACCTGCAGACGTGTTCCTCTCCGCTCCCGCTTCCCAGGATCCAACTCCTGCCGCCAGGCGGCCGCCGCCGGGGGCGCCCTGCTGCCTGGCTCCCTCCTTTCTGGTCCGATGGCGGCGTAGGGCGAGAGCCACATGGCTGCAGGGAGGCCGGGGAAGCAGCCGCCGCCGCCGCCCGGGACGCCAGCTAGGAGTGGCCCGGCTTGGAAAGCCCCGGCGGCAGCAGCAGGGCAGGCGCGGGACGCGCTGGCTGGCTGGCGCTTCCACGCAGAGCCCGTTCCCGCAGCGCGCGGCCACTTCTCCCCTCCAGCCGCGGGAGGAGCTGCTGGCGGTGCCGCGGCTGCTGCGCTCCGCGGGGCTCCCCGCCACCCGCGCGGGCCCCCCGCAGCCCGGCGCGCCCGCCACTCACCCCAGGCGTCGAGCACTGGAAGGCGCCCCGGCCGCTCCGCCGCTGCCTCCCGCCGCTGCTGCTGCAACAAAGGACTTCCGCCCCCGGCCGCGCCTGCTGCTCTTGCAGCAGAGGCAGCTCCGGCTCCGCCGCCGCCGCGACCGCACTGAGCCGGACCCCTCCCCCCGGCTGGCGGCCAGCGAGCGGCGCCTGGCCCTGCTCGCTGCGGCTGGTGCAGCCGCGGCCAATGCCCAGGCATGGCGCGGCGGGCGCCCGGGCGCCCTCCCCCTTCCCCCGGGAAGGAATCCGGGCGCCCCCCTGGCCGGCTCCGGCCGTGCCCGCAGGGTCGCGCGCGCTCGCACAGCCGGCTCCAGGGAGGCAGATGCCGCCGCCGCCGCCCGGGTACGCGCGTCTAAGAGCGCTGGAGGGGAACTGCTCTCTCCCCCCCCCCGCATGGCAAGGGATGAAAACGCCCATTCCTGTTGCATAGACTAGTAGAGCACTGTCCTGTGCGTGCCTACTCAGAAGTAAGTCCCACTGAGTCCTATGGAACTTACTCCCAGGTGAGCGTGGCAGTGGCGTAGCTAGAGGGGGTGCAAAGCGCTAAGTTTTGCAGGGAGTCCCATCGCAGCGTGCAAGCGAATACCTCCCTTTGTCTTTCCCCCCAATGCACCCCTGCGGTGATGCTCCCTGCAAAACGTAGCGCTTTGCACCCCCTCTTGCTACGCCATTGGCTTTCTAGGACTGCAGCCTCAGTGAATTTTGCACAAGCGAAGGCATTTCCCTTTCACACCGGAGAGGGGTGATTTTCACAACACTGAGGGGTTCCTTGGCAGCCCCAGCACCACATCCCAGGTCCTGTCCAGAGATCCCCTTCCCTGCTGAAGTGGATTCCAGGGAGTGCTACAGAGAGGGGGGAGCAGGTTAGTTCCTTGTGAGAAACTTCTGCAGCCTGAGGTTAGGATACAAGCCTATGTTTTTAAAGCCCATGACCTTTGGGCCTGCAGCTGCAGTACTTTGCCTCTACAAGGGTCTTCTGCTCACAGTCCACCCTTTCTGTGAAGCCCCCAGTGAGTTCATAATCCCCTCCTGTAATGAACAGTGACTATGCAAAACCAGTTGTACTTTGTAAAATGCCGTGCACAGTGATGGCACTGTGTGGTAATAATTTAATTGAAAGCTGCTGTGAATCAATTAGTTTGAATGTGTTTAATGTAGTTTTGTACATTAAATAAAAATAAATATATTCCAAACATTCTGAGAGAGGGCAAGTTAGCATGGATGTTACTTAAGTATTAGCAAGTCTGCACCTGGGGAGATGCTCCTGCCAGTGTTAGAAGGTATGTATGCAAAGATGCTCTAGATGTGGTAAAGGCTTTAGTTCAGTAGCACTGTACCTACTTTGCATGCAGAGGGTGGAGGTTTGATTGTGGGCACCTCCAAGTATACCTGGGAAAGCCCCCTGTCTGAATCCCTGGAGACCAGCTGTAAGTAGGTGTGTAGATGAATGATTTTCACCCAGTGTGGCATGGCATACTGGTGTGCTGTAGGACTACACTTGTGCTACAGGAGTCTGGGGGAAGAGTCAGAAAATGGATGGAGTGCCTTGTCAATTTTAGTGCTCTTGTCCGTGTGCTGTGAGATGAAAAAGGTAGAAAATCACTGGTGTGTAGACAATAGTGTAACAAACTGCTGGATGGACTAAGAATCAGACTCTTAAGAACATAAGAACAGCCCCACTGGATCAGGCCATAGGCCCATCTAGTCCAGCTTCTTGTATCTCACAGCGGCCCACCAAATGCCCCAGAGAGCATCCTGGTGCCCTCCCTTGCATTGGCATTCCAACATAGCCCATTTCTAAAATCAGGAGGTTGCACATACACATCATGGCTTGTAACCCATAATGGATTTTTCCTCCAGAAACTTGTCCAATCCCCTTTTAAAGGCATCCAGGCCAGATGCCGTCACCACATCCTGTGGCAAGGAGTTCCACAAACCAACTACACGCTGAGTAAAGAAATATTTTCTTTTGTCTCTCCTAACCCTCCCAACACTCAATTTTAGTGGATGTCCCCTGGTTCTGGACTCTATAAGACTCTTCATATATCCCAGGAACAGTAGAACTCCCATTGATGTTAATGGGCCAGAATGTTAGTCAAGGTCATTTCATTATTCAGGCCCCAGTCCTATTCAGGTTTCCTGTGCTGATGCAGCCATGCCAGTGGGGTGTGCGCTGCATCCAGTGGTAGTGGTGATGAATCATGGAGGCCTCCTCAAGGTAAGGGAACATTTGTTCCCTTACCTTAGGGCTGCATTGCGGTTGTATCAGTGCTGGAAAGTTGGATAGGATTAGGCCCTCGGCCTTTTAACACTACTCTTTCATTTCTGTAGAAATAGATGTCTGTGTGGGTAAAATTCCTGACAAGGCACGTCACAGGACCCCTTCCTGAAGGCCATTAAAAGCTGTAAACACATCTAAAAATCCATGCAAACCTTCCAAAAGGAGTAGCAACCATTTCAGTGAGGATGTTTGTGTATCACAGGTATACAACACTACTCTGAGCTTTCTTTGTCTCTCCCCCCCCCACAAACACACACATAGGAAACTAGCCTTGTTGACCTTTTTGGAGGAGAGGCTGAAGGCTAGCTGCCTACATTCCATCACTTTAAAATGTCTTTAAATTCTTGTCTACAAACCCTGCTGGATCAGACCAGGGGTTCACTAGTCCAGCATTCTGTTTCACACACCAGCAAGCCAGATGCATCTGGCAAGCCCATAAGCAGGACTTGCCAGGCAGCTGCCTTCCTCACCAAAGGCTACTGAGAAAACTCCACAATCAGGGAATTAGAGGGCAGCTCCTCTCATGGATTGAGAACTGGTTGAAGACCAGGAAACAGAGAGTGGGTGTCAATTGGCAATTTTCACAATGGAGAGAGGTGAAAAGCAGTGTGCCCCAAGGATCTGTCCTGGGACCGGTGCTCTTCAACCTCTTCATAAAAGACCTAGAGACAGGATTGAGCAGTGAGGTGGCTAAGTTTGCAGATGACACCAAACTTTTCTAAGTGGTGAAGACCAGAAGTGATTGTGAGCAGCTCTAGAAAGATCTCTCCAAACTGGCAGAATGGGCAGCAAAATGGCAGGTGCGCTTCAATGTCAGTAAGTGTAAAGTCATGCACATTGGGGCAAAAAATCAAAACTTCACATATAGGCTAAGCTAATGGGTTCTGAGCTGTCTGACAGATCAGGAGAGAGATCTTGGGGTGGTGGTAGACAAGATGAAAGTGTCAACTCAATGTGCAGCGGCAATAAAGAAGGCCAATTCTATGCTTGGGACCATTAGAAAAGATATTGAGAACAAAACAGCTAATATTATAATGCTGTTGCACAAATCAATGGTAAGGCCACACCTGGAGTACTGCGTCCAGTTCTGGTCGCCACATCTCAAAAAGGACATAGTGGAGATGGAAAAGGTGCAAAAGAGAGCGACTAAGATGATTACTGGGCTGGGGCACCTTCCTTATGAGGAAAGGCTGGTCTCTGGGCCTCTTCAGCCTAGAAAAGAGACGCCTGAGGGGGGACATGATTGAGACATACAAAATTATGCATGGGTTACAAGCCATGATGTGTATGTTTTATGTGTGTACTGTTATTATTATTATGTGCAACCTCCTGATTTTAGAAGTGGGCTATGTATCAGAATTCCAGATGCAAGGGAGGGCACCAGGATACAGGTCTCTTGTTATCTGGTGTGCTCCCTGGGGCATTTGGTGGGCTGCTGTGAAATACAGGAAGCTGGACTAAATGGGCCTAAAGCCTGATCCAGCGGGGATGTTCTTATCTTGTTTCATATAGTGGGCATTCATACAGTGGGCAAAGTTAGTGTTCATGATGTCTGCTGAGAGCTGAAAGTAATATACAGTAGATAAGGCTCTGAACAGTTTCGTGTCTCCCCTAAGCTTAGGCAGGTAGCTGGTTAGTTGCTATAGTTACTTTCCTGGGACGTTCCAGCCAAAGTTAACCTTTTATTCCTCTCCATTTCCTTTTGCTGCTGCAACCTGATTCCCTTTTGCAAAGGCTTTGCATTTGGCAGAGGTTTTTTTACAACACCAGGATGGGATCCCCTTTCCATTTGAAGCAACAATTCCCAGGTTACAATTCAATGCAGCATTACTTAAGAATAACACCCATGGAAAGCAGTGGGTCTACTTCTGAGTAAAAAGGGTTGCAAATATATGCAGCTGCATCTCTCTGCTGTGAACTGAATTGCATACTCCCAGTTACGTGTTATGGGTTGTATGTTGTACGTAGAGCTTCTGGCTTAACACACCAGACACCTTAAAGGTGAATTTGATTCATGGTTCTCCTGCAGTGGTTCCAACCTTTTTCACTGGCATATCCCTTGGCAGCCCATTTCCATAAATTGTACCCTTCATATTAGCAAAATGCTTGTAATTAATAATACAAGCCCTCATCTCCTCTCAGACTTCATGTATTCATCACATATTTTCTCTTTTCATCTGTTTGAAGAACAGAAGACTCTGCCTTTGCACTGTTTTGCACCAGAAGTGTGCTGAGCAATTCTGGGTGATTGATCACTTTCCATATTATGTTTCAGCTTTTTTACTGTGCTGGTTTTCAATCACTGGTTCATACATGAATTTATGACCAAAAACTAGCTATTGGTGGGGCTTTCACAGCCAACTAACTACCTCCCTTCCTGCCTTGCTGGTCCTTGCAAGGCATTCTGGAGCAGGACCTGCCTTTTTCAGCCATTATTCCATTCTTTTTCAAGTACCACTAAAGGTCCTGTTGAGTGTCCCTGGGAGTACATGAATACCAGGTTGAGAACCACTGATTTACTGGTATGTTGTTTACAGTGCACTTACTCTGATAGTGTTTACAAAAAGGTGGTGAAGACCAGAATTTAAAAAGAATAAAGATGTATGATCTTTTACTATGTTTTTAATAAATTAGAGGCTACAGTTCTTAGGTAACAATTAGTGGTAGGTTATTTTTCAGGAACTGGCCTGGGGTAAAATCAGACAAAATTTGCAGAATGGGCAGCAAAATGGCAAGTTTGCTTCAGTATAAGCATAAACCAACGTACATTGGGACAAAAAAAAAAAATCAAAATTTCACATATAGACTAATGCAGTATTTCACAAACTGACTAAAATTGAGTGTTGGGAGAGTTAGGACAGGCAAAAGAATTTCTTTACTCAGTGTGTAAGTCTGCCTTGCCACAGGAAATAGTGATGGCATTTTGTCTAGATGCCTTTAAGAGGGGATTGGACAGATTTCTGGAGGAAAAGTCCATCACAGGTTACAAACCTTGATGTGTATGCGTAACCTCCTTTTTTTAGATGTAGGCTGTCTCTGAATTGCAGATGCACACCCACCGGGATGTAGGTCTCTTGTTGTCTTGTGTGCTCCCTAAGTCATCTGGTGAGCCACTCTGAGATATAGGAAGCTGGACTAGATGGCCCTATGGCCTGATCCAGTGGGGCTGTTCTTATGTTCTTATTACGTAGATCAGGGGTGTCTAAACTTTTTGGCAGGAGGGCCACATTATCTCTCTGACACTGTGTTGGGGGGGGGGGCAAATTAATTTACATTTCAAATGTGAACAAATTTACATAAATGAATATTTTAGAGATGGAACTTGTATGAATGTATGACGGTCTTGCAATAGCTCAAGGCCTATAAAAGTCCTTACACAAAGCAAGGCTAGCCTTCCTTCACTGCCATTGCTGCATCACAGACGTGAAACAGCAAGCAGTGGAGGGAACACTTGTCCCACAGCTCATGCAAGAGGTCAAACAGTCATCTTCACACTGAGAGCAGTTGCGTCAGGCCAGCAAGTCTTCTGAGAGCCACATTCTTATTGGAGACTGGGGGCTCCCCGTGGGCCGCATTGTGAGTCCCTGAGGGCCACAAGTGGCATCCCTGACGTAGATGATAGCCAGAAATAAGCACTTTGTTCTCACATAGAAGCTCATTAGCTGCAAATGACAGAAGGGAAAATGTGCAAATTTTGTTCATATTTTCAAGATATGAGAGAGTCAAAGTATTAAGCTGGGAGAGCCCAATTATAATGTGGGCAGGATAAATAGCTTCTGAGGGCTGCATTCGGCCCATGGGCCTTATATTTGACATCCCTGAACTACAGCATGTCCGGGCACCATCAAGACCAGCTAAGTGCTGCAGGCCTGTTAGGGAGAGTCTTGCCAGCCTGTGCTCACCGGTGCACATGGATAACTGCAGTACAGTGCATACTGCACATTCTTGAAGGCTTTCTGTGCTTAGCAAGGGGTGCAGCAGAGAATACCATAACCCACCTTTCCTCCAGATGTTTCCTGCCTTACTGGTTGAGTCTGAAGCGCAAAGCCCTTTGTGGTTTGGGTTTTTATTAACCCATTTTTGCCCGGCACACAGGTGTGCACATTTGGTCCCTGTTGCATATATGCAACATTGGGCAGAAATGTTAATTCCATTCATTAAACCCCCAAATTAGCCTTCCTTCTCTGCCCTACATTCTAAACTACCCTGTTTCAGTTAGCTGCATGGAGGAATACATGAGGATTCGGAAAGAGGCTTTATTCTGATGTAACTCAGAGTCCAAGCCTATGTATGTCTACTCAGAAGGGAGTCCCATTATAGTCAATGACGCTTATTCACAGGTAAGTAGGGATAGGCTTTCAGCCTCAGCCCAATCCTATGCATGTCTACTTAATCCCATGTAAGTGTGGATAGGATTGTAACCTCTGTCTGCAGTCTTACTGTGTTGGGAGATGATGGGAAAACCCCAGAGTTTGGAGGGGAAGTTGTGAAATTACCTCATTTTAGTTCCATTTCAGAGGTTTTAATGTGAAGGTCTTCTCTGTGGTGGCACCCCATTGCAGAAAGCTCTTCTGAATTAGGTTTGCCTGGCACCAACATAAGAACATAAGAACAGCCCCACTGGATCAGGCCATAGGCCCATCTAGTCCAGCTTCCTGTATCTCACAGCGGCCCACCAAATGCCCCAGGGAGCACACCAGATAACAAGAGACCTCATCCTGGTGCCCTCCCTTGCATCTGGCATTCTGACCTAACCCATTTCTAAAATCTAAAATCAAACTTGTCTGTCTTTAGGGCTTGGTGAAGACCTTTTTATCTATACAGAGCTTTTAGTTTCAGTTTTAATCTGCTCTTAATTCTCCTGATTTTTGTGTTGCTTTCTGCTGTTGTAAATTTTTGTATTAAGATTATATTTTTGGTAAACAGCCTAACGTAAAGAGAAAAACAGAGTGCTGGGGAAAGCCTCACCTGCTGTATTTCCCATCTGTCAGGTTATTAAAAAGGGGGAGAAGTGGGCACTTTTCATAACTCATAGCATTTCACAGATGAAAATACCTCTAATACTGAGGATTGCTGCCTTACATGTGCACACACAGAACAGAATTGAAACACAGAATAGAAAACTTCTATTCCTCCTGCTGTATTTATTGACCCTTCTGCAGTAGCCTGTCCTCCAGTGGCATCACTAGGGGGGTGCAGACTCCACCAGGTGACACACTTGGGGTGGTGGTGACAAGCCAAAATTGTGAAATCTTGGTATTTTTGAACAATACATCATGTTGTATATCATTCAGTGTTGATTTTAATGCAGAACACACCATGTTTAAATATCTGTATTCTACCAAACGTAATGGATAAATAACCAGAAAAGGACAACACAACTGCCTTACTTAACAAAAAGTGGATTTCCTAAATGCAAAACTGACCAATGAGACTGATTGTTCTGTGAGCCAACGAGGTGCGGTTATGACACAGCATGGAACCAATAAGGTGTTAGTATGAGTCAACTCTCATTTCCATGTATCAGAGGTAATACTAGGAATCTTATTCACGTGTGTGAACATCATCAAGTTGGCCACTGATTTTTCTGTTGGTTACTGATTTGTTGGATGACCTGTCTGTCTGTCTGTCTGTCTGTCTAATTAGAGGACAGGTCCTCTCGTGGATTGAGAACTGGTTGGAGGCCAGGAAACAGAGAGTGGGTGTCAATGGGCAATTTTCACAATGGAGAGAGGTGAAAAGTGGTGTGCCCCAAGGATCTGTCCTGGGACCGGTGCTTTTCAACCTCTTCATAAATGACCTGGAGACAGGGTTGAGCAGTGAAGTGGCTAAGTTTGCAGACGACACCAAACTTTTCCGAGTGGTAAAGACCAGAAGTGATTGTGAGGAGCTCCAGAAGGATCTCTCCAGACTGGCAGAATGGGCAGCAAAATGGCAGATGCGCTTCAATGTCAGCAAGTGTAAAGTCATGCACATTGGGGCAAAAAATCAAAACTTTAGATATAGGCTGATGGGTTCTGAGCTGTCTGTGACAGATCAGGAGAGAGATCTTGGGGTGGTGGTGGACAGGTCGATGAAAGTGTCGACCCAATGTGGAGCGGCGGTGAAGAAGGCCAATTCTATGCTTGGTATCATTAGGAAGGGTATTGAGAACAAAACGGCTAGTATTATAATGCCGTTGTACAAATCGATGGTAAGGCCGCACCTGGAGTATTGTGTCCAGTTCTGGTCGCCGCATCTCAAAAAAGACATAGTGGAATTGGAAAAGGTGCAAAAGAGAGCGACTAAGATGATTACGGGGCTGGGGCACCTTCCTTATGAGGAAAGGCCATGACTTTGTGTACCTTGGCTCAACGATCTCCGGCACTCTTTCTCTCGATACCGAGCTAAACAAACGCATCGGTAAAGCAGCTACCACGTTTTCCAAACTCACAAAGAGAGTCTGGTCCAACAAGAAGCTGACGGAACATACCAAGATCCAGGTCTACAGAGCTTGCGTCCTGAGTACACTTCTGTACTGCAGCGAGTCATGGACTCTTCACTCACAACAGGAGAGGAAACTGAATGCTTTCCACATGCGCTGCCTCCGACATATTCTCGGCATCACCTGGCAGAACAAAGTTCCAAACAACACAGTCCTGGAACGTGCTGGAATCCCTAGCATGTATGCACTACTGAAACAGAGACGCCTGTGTTGGCTCGGTCATGTTGTGAGAATGGATGATGGCCGGATCCCAAAGGATCTCCTCTATGGAGAACTCGTGCAAGGAAAGCGCCCTACAGGTAGACCACAGCTGCGATACAAGGACATCTGCAAGAGGGATCCGAAGGCCTTAGGAGTGGACCTCAACAAGTGGGAAACCCTGGCCTCTGAGCGGCCCGCTTGGAGGCAGGCTGTGCAACATGGCCTTTCCCAGTTTGAAGAGACACTTGGCCAACAGTCTGAGGCTAAGAGGCAAAGAAGGAAGGCCCATAGCCAGGGAGACAGGCCAGGGACAGACTGCACTTGCTCCCAGTGTGGAAGGGATTGTCACTCCCGAATCGGCCTTTTCAGCCACACTAGACGCTGTTCCAGAACCACCTTTCAGAGCACGATACCATAGTCTTTCGAGACTGAAGGTTGCCAACTAGACGGCGTTTGGGCCTCTTCAGCCTAGAAAAGAGACGCTTGAGGGGGGACATGATTGAGACATACAAAATTATGCAGGGAATGGACAGAGTGGATAGGGAGATGCTCTTTACACTCTCACATAATACCAGAACCAGAGGACATCCACTAAAATTGAGTGTTGGGCGGGTTAGGACAGACAAAAGAAAATATTTCTTTACTCAGCGTGTGGTCGGTCTGTGGAACTCCTTGCCACAGGATGTGGTGCTGGCGTCTAGCCTAGACGCCTTTAAAAGGGGATTGGACAAGTTTCTGGAGGAAAAATCCATTATGGGGTACAAGCCATGATGTGTATGCACAACCTCCTGATTTTAGAAATGGGTTATGTCAGAATGCCAGATGCAGGGGAGGGCACCAGGATAAAGTCTCTTGTTATCTGGTGTGCTCCCTGGGGCATTTGGTGGGCCGCTGTGAGATACAGGAAGCTGGACTAGATGGGCCTATGGCCTGATCCAGTGGGGCTGTTCTTATGTTCTTATGTTCTAATTTAGGTTGTGTGTATGATATTGTAATTCATTCTGTATGGTCTGGCTTGGGAGGAGTGATGCAAGCCCTAGTGATGCATCTACTATCCTCCACTTCTTCAGAATCAAAGAAAGGGTTCTTTTCTCCTGTTTGGGCTAAAGACACATTAGAAAAAGCACAATATTACAGTCTGTTGCCCAAGGATTTAAAATAAACTTCCCCAGCTGTAGCCTCTGAATGGCAGATATCAGTGGCGTCACGAGGGTTTGTGTCACCTGGTGCAGGAGGCCAGTGCGTCACCCCTATGATGGACCTTCTCCCATGCAGTGGACAGGACAACGCCCCAGGCAGTGGGTATGAGGATGTACCATTGCCCCTCCTCCACTGGGTTTTTGGCTATAACTTTTGATAGACTAGAGATATTTCAACATGGTTTGTTTCACTGAGTTTTGCATGAAATCACACATTGATTGAAATATAACATGATGGTATTATTGGAAAATACCAAGATTTAAAAAATTTTGTCCAGTAGTGGTGTCACCCCCGGGAACATCACGCATTGTGGTCCGCACTCTGCATTTTGCCTCCTCTTGAGAAACAATATAAAATATAGATTTTGTGCTTTCAATGGCAGGTTGGAATAAGACCCCTCATTTTTTTCCTCACCTGGGTCTCAGGAGAACCCCTGCAGGAACCCTTTTACCCTCCCACCCTGTGGCAAGATCTGTGATGAGCTCAGTCAGTGTTTTTCAATCTGTGGGTCAGGACTTCAATGGGGTAGTGAAGCCTCATTTTGGGGATTGCGGCAAACTTTCAAAGCCTGTGCGAGAGAGGGGGTAAATCCAACCCAAGGATGGTACTTCCTTATCAAAATGGGGTTCTTGATATAATCCTGCACAGCCTCTTCTTGCTGTCGTGCCCTGCAGCTCCTATGGCCAGCCCTGCTGAAGTTGCAACCTCACCAGGTTGTTGTGAAGACACAAGAGATAGGGGGAAATGGGGCAGGCGGCGGCAGGACGGATCAGCTCCTCAGAGGGGGAGGTGAGATTGGCGGTAGGTCCCCAGTCCTACTTTGTTTGTTGGGGTTGTGGCAAGAAAAAGGTGGAAGACCAGATCTGACTGGCAGCTGCTCTCCAGGGATTTTGACAGCTCTACACAAAGTTGCTGGCAACAGAACTGGAAGCATCTGCATGCAAAGCATGCCCTTTACCACTGAGCGATGACCCATCCCATGTGCACATACTGTACTGCATCTCTGCACATACAACAGTTGCTAGAGAACATCAGGCACAACTGTGATGATCCCCATGCGTGGGTTATGCTAATAAGTCAATAGTGTCTGTGTAAATTTACTTGATCTTTGACTGCTAAGAACATAAGAAGAGCCTTGCTGGATCAGGCCATAGGCCCATCTAGTCCAGCTTCCTGTATCCCACAATGGCCAACCAGATACCTCAGGGAGCACAGAGGACAACAAGATGCCTGTATCCAGGGGCCACTCCCTTGCACCTAGCATTTGGAGATACCTTACTTCTGAAACCAGAAGGTTGCACATACCCATCATGGCTTGTAACCTGTGATGGGCTTTTCTTCTAGAAATCTGTCTAGTCCTGTTTTAAAGGCATCTAGACCAGATGCCAAAACCACATCCTGTGGAAAGGAGTTCCACAGAGTAATTACACACTAGGTAAAGAAATATTTTCTGCTTGACATATCTGCTGAGCTACGACCCCATCTCTAGTTTCAGTGAAGTGCTTATGTCATGGAGTGGGGGAGGGGAAATTTTCTGAGCTGTTCTTGAACAACTGACACGCTTGACCCCCTGAAATCAAGCACTGGGCCAGAGCTTTTGCTAGGTGAGACGGATGCAACAGGATGGGGGAAAGGCTTAGAGGGAGAATCTTGGAGCATTTGCCTGCCCACGTGTGATGATTATTTCATCATCACTTTCCAGCTGCTTTTTATTGTGAGGTTCCTTTTCTTATTCTTATGATTGTCTTTTAATAGTTAAACCATTTCTGCCCAACGTAAAGGAATGTTTGTTCCTCTAACTTGGGGCTTCATTGTGGCTTCGTTGGTATTGGAAAGTTGGATAGAATTGGGCCCTGCATGTGCTGTGCAAGCGGACCCCTCCCCTTCGGAGCCATTCTGGCAGTGGGTGCAAAACGGAGGCATACGCATACGCCTCCATTTTGCAACCACTGCCCGGAATGGCTCCGAAGGGGAGGGGTCCGCTTGCACAGCGCATACAGGGCCCATCTTTTGCACCCACTGCCCGGAATGACTCCAAAGGGGAGGGGTCCACTTGCATGGCGCATGTAGGGCCCAATTTTTGCACCCACCGTCCGGAATGGCTCCAAAGGGGAGGGGGTCCGCTTGCACAGTGTATACAGGGCCCAATTTTTGCACCCACTGCCCAGAATGACTCCGAAGGAGAGGGGTCCACTTGCACGGCGCATGCAGGGCCCAATTTTTGCACCCACTGCCCGGAATTGCTCCAAAGGGGAGGGGTCTGCTTGCATGGAGCATGCAGGGCCCAATTTTTGCACCCACCGCCTGGAATGGCCCTGAAGGGGAGGGGGAGGAGTATCTTGCACGGTGCATCCAGGTGCCTCCCAAACTTAGTTCTTTGCCCCCCTCTAGCTACGCCACTGCAGTGGCCTTCGCGGGGCATCCAGGCTCTTCTGGCCCCCTTTGGCCACTTTTGATGCGTGGCAGGCGGTGCCTGCCTGGGATCCGCTCCCGAGATGCTGCCTCCAGCCACCATCCGCGGAGGACAACCTGGCCTGGCTGTGACGTCACGGAGCCCCTTGACGTCAGAGCGTCCAGCCCCTTGCCGACGGGGGGCTCTGCTCACTGCCTGCTCCCTTTTCTGGTCCGGGGGAGGTGCCAGCGAGAGCACCGCGCACGCGCGCCCGTCCCGGCTGCCGTTGCTCGCCTTGCGCGGAGGGCCTGGCGCTCGCTCGGTAAGGAGGCTGCAGCCCGCGCGGGGGAGCCTCCCCTGGGCCGGCCGGGCAGGAGGTGGCGGGGGGCAGTCAGCCGGCCAGCCCCCCCCCCGCACTGGAGGGGAGCTTCCCCCGGCGGCGCCTGCTGGCAGCCGGCACTGCAGGCCGGCCGTGGCGCGGCCAGGATCGCACCGGCACAGCCACGCACCCCGGTGGCCGCTGCAAGCCTTGCAGGTGTCTGCCGGCGCGGCTGGAGTCCAGGGACGAGGGTGGGGAAGCAGAGGAGGCAGAGCCTCCCCAGGCGCCCAAGCACAGAGCATGGGTTGGGAGTACTCGGGCGCCTCACACGGCAGCAGCACAGAGCATGGGTTGGGAGTGCTTGGGCGCCTCACATGGCAGTGGCGCACAGAGCATGGGTTGGGAGTGCTTGGGCATCTCACACGGCAGCGGCGCACAGACCATGGGTTGGGAGTGCTTGGGCGTCTCATACTGTGGTGGCACAGAGCGCATGGGTTGGGAGTGCTTGGGCGCCTCACATGGCAGTGGAGCACAGAGCATGGGTTGGGAGTGCTTGGGCACCTCACACGGCAGCGGCGCACAGAGCGCATGGGTTGGGAGTGCTTGGGCGCCTCACATGGCAGTGGCGCACAGAGCATGGGTTGGGAGTGCTTGGGCAACTCACACGGCAGCGGCGCACAGAGCATGGGTTGGGAGTGCTTGGGCAACTCACATGGCAGTGGCGCACAGAGCATGGGTTGGGAGTGCTTGGGCAACTCACACGGCAGCGGCGCACAGAGCATGGGTTGGGAGTGCTTGGGCGCCTTACAAGGCAGAAGCACAGAGCATGGGTTGGGAGTACTTGGGTGCCTCATGCAGTGGTGGCACAGAGCACTAATGTTTTGAGTTCTTGGGTGCCTCACACGACTGTGTGAATGGGTTGTGAATGCTTGGGCGCATCACAAGGCAGCGGCACAGAGTGCGTGGGTTGGGAGTGCTTGGGCACCTCACAAAGTGGCGGCAATTTTCGACGGATTCCAGTAGGGAGGCTCTGCCTCACCTGCCTCCTCACCCACCACACATCCCTGGACTCAAGTCCTTAGAAGTGATAGGAGCAGGGAGCCCCCTGCCCCGCCTAGAAATAGCAGACACTACAGCTCTGCAGTTGCCTCTGGGCTGGGTCCCTGGAGAGAGTGTAAGCCACTGATGGCAGTGCAGCTCCTCTGCGATCAAGCCCAAGCCCAGCCTTGCTCACTCAGGAAGGAACAGCCCAATCCTATGCTTCCCAAGGAACAGCGGCACCAAAATAACTACTGTATCCTACCACTGCTGGGAAGCCACCAGTCGTCCCCTTCCCCCAAGGAAAGCCCCAGCTCCCACAATGGGGCTTCTCAAGTCAGTATTTGCAGGCGAGAACCTCTATGTCAGGCTTTGCAGCCCAACCCAGAGGATAGGGTCGGGTGGAGAAGGGTCCTATCCCCCTCCTGGGCTGGTCATCCCCCATCCAACTCTTCCCCACCCTTACATAAGAACAGCGCCACTGGATCAGGCCATAGGCCCATCTAGTCCAGCTTCCTGTATCTCACAACGGCCCACCAAATGCCCCAGGGAACACACCAGATAACAAGAGACCTGCATCCTGGTGCCCTCCCTTGCATTGGCATTCTGTCATAGCCCATTTCTAAAATCAGGAGGTTGCGCATACACATCATGGCTTGTAATGGATTTTTCCTCCAGAAACTTGTCCAATCCCCTTTTAAAGGCATCCAGGCCAGATGCCGTCTCCACATCCGGTGGCAAGGAGTTCCACAGACCAACCACACGCTGAGTAAAGAAATATTTTCTTTTGTCCTAACCCTCCCAACACTCAATTTCAGTGGATGTCCCCTGGTCCCCTTCCCTTGCACCATAATGCCTCCCTTCACCCCAACAAGCTGCACTGTCGCCTGGCAGTGTAACGTAACCCCAGGCGCTCTCCCACGGTGTCCTTCCGGCGCTGAGGCTCAGTGCCGATTGACACTGGCCCACCACCACCACTTCCTCCTCTTGCAGTACTTCAGTGTGCTTTACAGCACATTTGCTAACTAGCATTGGCAGTATGCTCATACTGCTGGCACTGAAGTCCATAGGATTGAGCTCTAAGTCACATTGTGTTGAATAGGGTTACTCTAAGGTAGTGGTGCACAGAATTGCAAACTCTGTTAAATAGTAGGAGACCTAGTAGGAGCTGAAAGGGTCCAGCAGCAAAACACAGGCTTTGCCCCTCTGAGAGCCCCTCTGAAAGTCAGGGAGATAGCAGCCAAGTGGATTTCCCAAGGCAAGGGAAGTTTATTTAGCGACCCCCCCATGGAGAAGGGCCTCTCACCTGTCTCCACAGCCAGGCGTCTGCAACTGATGAGACACACAGAAGGCTCTCTCTGGATGATTGTAAGGATTGGGTCACCTCATATGGGGAGATGCAGTCCTTTGGATATCCTGAGCCAAATCCTGAGCCAATCCGTTATAGCACTGGTTCTCAAACCACTCCAGGGGTTTGAGCTCCACTGTAAGTTCTTATGGGGCTGGGGGGAATGGAGTGAAGCGATTGCCTGGATTGCACTGCTTTCAAGGGGCCCGGGCTTTCCTACGCTCATCCGAGGCTGCAGCAGGTTCCTGGGGGCATGGGGAGCTCCACGCGAGCCTCTGCAGGGCCCCCTGAAGTTCGCAGACACTCAAAGATCGTGACCCACTTCCGGTTTTCGGTTGCAGAGCCGGAAGTGGGTCGCGATAATTATTTTGACAGTTTGTGTGCTTCACGGCTCCATTTCCCCCCCCCCCGCCTCTTAAGGGGGCAGAGGCCAGGGCCCTCAGCCTATGGCCTTGTGATGCCCTAGTTTGAGGACCACCACATTACAGACTGTAAAAGTAATAACTAGTGCTTTGTTATGCCTTTGGAAACAGACCAGGATGCCATGAGTTGGGCTTCAGAAAGCTGCCCCAGTCTGAACCTTCCCAGCAGCATTCTCACTCATTGCAGTTTCCAAATGGTCTTAAAGGCAGCCTCATGTGAAACACGTTGCTTTGTTGGTAGACTTTGTGTGCCCTCTTTTTCTTTATTACATCAGTACACCAAATTAAAAGCATCCTTTATTTGATCTCATTTTGTCTCTTAGGAACGCAATGGATACAGCTAGCCACAGCCTGATCCTTTTGCAACAGCTGAACATGCAACGGGAATTTGGTTTCCTCTGTGACTGCACAGTTGCAATTGGAGATGTCTACTTCAAAGCTCACAGAGCAGTCCTGGCTGCTTTTTCAAACTATTTTAAGATGATATTTATTCATCAGACAAGGTAAGGCAATATTGGTTGGGGCGGGAATAAAATATTAAACATACTTCCTGACAAGAGGGGACATCAGAAGCTCCACAACTGCCACCAGTTTCAGGCCTTCTCCTTACATTTGTCATGCAAATGGCAAGGCCTGTGTTCAGTTTGAATGGCCCACAGGAGAAAGATTTGCCTAATTTCAGAAGCTCCAATAAAAGTATTATCTGAGAGAGACTGGCAGCCTTTTTATCAGGTTGATGTAAAATTTTTATTAGTCTTGCACTTGTGGTTTTTTCCACTTGAAGTATTTTTTTTTTAAAGTTGTAAAATTGATCTGGATTGGGGGTCCAGGCTGGCCTCCCAGCTATACGGACATTTCCATTGCCTTCATCTTTTAGATAAGTTATGCGTGATGCTTAATATAAAATATACGTACTGCCTTTCTACAAACTGAACCCAAGGCAGGGTGCAATAAAACACTGAAAATAATATATTCAATAAACAATTTTTAAAAATAACAGTAAAACAGAATGCAGCCACCCACTGTACTGTGATGTGCTTACTTACCTCTCACCTTGTTTCAAGCAGCGAATGCATAAAGATTCAGCCCACTGATATTCAACCTGACATCTTCAGCTACTTGCTGCATATCATGTATACCGGCAAAGGACCCAAACAGACTGTGAATCACAGCCGATTGGAGGACGGCATCCGTTTCCTGCATGCTGACTACCTTTCCCACATGGCAATTGAGATGAACCAGGTGCTCTCTCCTGAGGCTGTGCAGTCTTCAAATCTGTATGGGATCCAGATCTCCACCACACACAAGCCTGTCAAGGAAAGCCACCAGGCAAAAGACAACTTAGCGGGTCTCGGTAGCAGAGCGAATAGTCAAACTGATCATCCTCAGCTGCAGCTCTCCCTGGCTATTGGGCTCGATGATGGCTCTTTGGAGCAGCAGATTTCACACCCTTCCGTCCAGACAGCTGTTAAACCAGCAGAGGAGCTCTCAAAGCTGCCTGTGACTGTAAAGCAGGAAAAGACTGACCCAGAACCAGTGGTGTCCCAGAGTCACACCTCATCCTCTGCAGATGTCGATGTTCCAGCCTTCCCCAAAGCCAACCTCAAAGTCCATCTGTGTCAGTATTGCGGAGAGCGTTTTGAATCCCGAAGCAATTTGCGTGAACACCTGTTTACTCATGTGTCGGGCTCCCTGCCGTTTGGTGTCCCATCCTCAATCCTGGAAAGTGGTGACCTCAGCCAGGTTCAGCCTATTTCTGACAACTGTGAAACTGCTGAAAGTCAAGACCTTAGCTCCTTCCTGTGCAAAGAAAATGAGTGTCCCACCCGCAGCAATCTGGAGCCATTGCCAATTGGCCAGCTATCCCTGGTGTCCAAAGACTCTGAACCCATGGAGCTAAACTGCAACTTTTCTTTTTCGCGGAAGAGAAAGGTCAGCTGCACCGTGTGTGGCCACAAGTTTCTCAGAAAGAGCCAGCTGTTGGAACACATGTACACACACAAAGGCAAACACTTTAAATATGGCCGATGCCAGAGACTCGGCTCTGTGGCGGCTCCCAAGTTTCAGCCATACAGTGACAGCTGGACTCAGAGTGTGGTTAAAAGCACCACCCTCTCTCAAGGTCATGTAGATTCACAAAATGCACTAAATCCTGACCTCTCACAAGAGCACATTGACACCATCCTGGTTGAGTAGCCTCTTTCTTTTCCTTCCTTGATCTTGAGTACATTTTAGCCTGTGAATTCATGCATGTGTCTCAGTGTCTCTTCCACTAGCGCTGAAGATTTTGTGTGTTCTTCTGAAATGTGAAATGGCTTGTTGAAAGCCTTGCTGTATCTGACTTCAGCAATGTGGCTGCATGGCTGCCTTCCACATCACTACTCCAGGAATGTTTGCAGTGGAGAGACTGTGTGGGAGGAGTTTGCCACACAGTCCCAAATCGTAGTCAAACCCAGAAGGTATTGCTGTAGAACCTGAACAAAGCAACCAAATGTAGTACACTTGGGGCATTGTCCATTGTTCAGTGGATATGCATCTGCTTTGCTTGATGGAGGTTCTGAGTCACGGTTATCTCTTTAACATCTTCTGAGATAAAAGGCTTTCAGCTAGCAAGGTTAGGAATGATCCCTACCTGAGACCATAGAGAACCACTGCTGAGAAGATAATATTCAGCCAGGTGGGCCAAAAGTGTAGTGATTCAGTATAAGGAACCTTTGTATGGTCATGGCACAGGTTGTGTGTTCACCCCATTATTTCTCAAGGTTGAATATTCCCAAATGTTTCACACCATGTGATTTATAATTGAAATTTCACAATGGAGCATTTTATTCTCCTACCTTTTTTTTTTTTAAAGATATCACTCACAAATATTCAGACTTCAGGCTAGTAAGATGATAGTGGAAATATTCTAGGTTTCTCAGTAATTATATGAGAATTACTCTTATTGTCTCATAAGAATAAGAGTAATAATAGTTACTCTTGTAATTATGCTGCTGTAAACCTCAAAGTAGATTCCACAATTTAAAATAAATAAAGTTAATATAAATTTGATTTCTGTTGTTTTTTTCCTACTGTTTTAAGGACGGCTGCAATATTTAGGGGCAGACTTAATTTTTCAAAATTAGTTTTAACAAAAGGATTCTATAAAGACCAGAAGTGGCGGAGTCCATCTTTGAAGTCATTTTCCTCTCTTTCACTGGTAGGAATGCAGTGTCGCACATCTTCTAAACACAAAGAATATTTTATCTTCAGAACAATGGTTTTTAATTACTGTGCAAATATATATACATGTAGATGTAATTTTAAAAAATAATGAAAATGGGTACAATTACCAGGTTACAACCCAAGACTTGTGTCTTTCCTAATTAGATTCCTGAGGCAGCAAAGGCATCTTAGAAATACAAAAATTATCTGTGAAACACAGGTAAATTTTCCTTTTTTACTGTAACCGCCTACCTGTTACAAGTAAATATCCAACAGTTTCCAGTTCAGCATTCAGATGCATTATAGCAGCACCACTCCATACTGAAAGTGTGTTTTGTCTTAGTTTCTTCCCTAAGACTGTCAGAGAGGGAGCCTGATGGATAGCTGGGAAGAAAGTATTCCATGGGGAGCCATTTGTGTCAACTGCATAGCCCATGCTGGTTCCTAATACAAGATAGGAAATATTCACATGTGCAGTAGTAAAGGGAGTCAAGGAGCAGGTAGGAGTATCTGGGCAGTGACCCAGGGCCCACTACCAGTCCTTATGACAAGGGACCAATTGTACTGAAGTCTGGTTCTATTGGTCCTATAAATGATGAGATAAATGGGAAAAGATAAGGTGGGGGCAGGGCTTTTACTGCAGTAGGCAGAGAATTAGAAATTAGAACTAGGACTACACATGGTGCATGTGGAAGAATGGACTGCTTCACTTCAGGCCACTGGTGGGAAATACCAATTCTGAATTCTCCTTTGCAATCACGAAACTTTTGGCAAGTACAGGTAGATGACCCTTATCCGGACATTCAAAATCCGGACTATTCTGAAATCCAGACATTTTTGTCCAAGACTTGTGTTCTTTAGTGTGATCACTAGAAGGTCTTGTGATCATTCCCATGTACGGTGCAGGTACAAGCTGTAAGTTCTGTTCTCTGCTTTATGGTGTGTACCTGTACAGAAATTGCTGAAAAATGTCAAAGAGGCCTTCAGACACCCATATGAGTAACAGTGAATAGAGTAAGAGGAAGCATTTCTCATTAAATTTATGCAATTATTTCTAAAATCCAGACACCTTCCCATCCCAAGCAGTCCAGATAAGGGATACTCAACCTGTAGAAAAGTTATTCTTTTCTATTCTCTTATTCCACACAATGGGCACAATCCTAATCAGGTCTACTCAGAAGTCCTGTTTTGTTCAGTGGGGCTTACTCTCAGGAAAGTGTGGTTAGGATTGCAGCCAATAGGACTTCTGAGTAGACCTGGTTAGGATTGTGCCTTTAGTCCTATTATAATCAATGCAGCTTAAGTGTAAGTGTAGATAGGATTGAGTAAGTTTTTGAGCAACAAGTTTTTGAGCAAATTTTTGAGGAATTATCTGAACTAGTTGCTCCTTGTTGTGCTAGCTTTCCACTTGTAGGGAGTTCTTTATTCAAAAGAACTTTTTTAATGACATGTACATAGTTTTTTAGTTGGCAACCTTCAGTCTCGAAAGACTATGGTATCGCGCTCTGAAAGGTGGTTCTGGAACAGCGTCTAGTGTGGCTGAAAAGGCCGATTCGGGAGTGACAATCCCTTCCACACTGGGAGCAAGTGCAGTCTGTCCCTGGCCTGTCTCCCTGGCTATGGGCCTTCCTTCTTTGCCTCTTAGCCTCAGACTGTTGGCCAAGTGTCTCTTCAAACTGGGAAAGGCCATGCTGCACAGCCTGCCTCCAAGCGGGCCGCTCAGAGGCCAGGGTTTCCCACTTGTTGAGGTCCACTCCTAAGGCCTTCAGATCCCTCTTGCAGATGTCCTTGTACATGTACATACACACACCTTAACTGCATCCTGAAGTGTTGCAGTCTACCCTACCAGCTGAGGAGTCTATTACCTCATTCCTGCATGTGTAGACTAGACCAAAGATGTAAGAGCAAATGTGATCCAGTCCCAACTAGTATATTTAGTTTGGAGAAAAGAGAAAAAGTTCTAAGAGTGTTTCCTACATAGTAATTATCTTGGAATCTTCCTTGCATACAGACACTCTCTCCAACAGCAATGCTTCAATAAGGCCCTTGTTTTATAGCATTGTGCATCCCTGAGTCAATCCTAAATACTTTTCGGGCTACAATCCTATTTGCACTTTCCTGGGAGTAAGCCCCATTGACTGTAATGGGACTTACATATGAGTAGATAAGCATAGGATTGGGCTCTAGGTTGGCAGCAAAACACAAGGAATGGAAAGGCTGGAGTCCTCCATTCCACACCCTAAAAATAAACTCCAGTACTGTGCATGTGAGATGGACATGTTCTTCCAATTCATGTGTGCTTCCGTCATTACAAGTTCAGGAAACACACTTGTATTTCCTCTTATACCTGTAGGTGAATTTGTTAGAAATGTGGAGGATACAAAACAGGGAAGGAGCCCAGCTTGGGTGGCGCATTACAGCCCCACAGTTTATGATGCAGCCAGGAAAAGAAAACAGGAGTGTTCTGCAGTCTACAGAAACTCACCAACAGCTTTGGGTCAGTAAAACTTCTCTTGCTAGCCTATGAATCATTAGATAGGTGAGTGTGGATTTTTTCTATATTGTCATATTACTTAAGATGAGCTCTTAACTGTTACTTTAGGTTTAATTTTGCCTGAAACAGTAGATTTCTCCCCAAACATACAGAAATGTGTATAGTATGTGTTGATTCTCTTGAAAATGCACACCTTCAGTTATCTGGCCCATTTAAGTTCTTCGCTTGTCTTTTTTTTTTTTTAAGTAATAATAAAATGTTCTTTTGAATCAACACACTTTGTAGTTGCATTCATTCTATCAACTCATGTTTTCTGTTTCTTGCCTTGCATACTTTGTTGATCATGTGACTTGTTTACAAAATAAAGAATTCCCATTTACACATTGGTTTCAGCAAGCATCTGAACTATATATATCACCCAGAGGATATTGCACGGAGGATGGGAAGTAAAGATTTAGTGTTGATCCAGTGGCTCACACTTTGCAGTCAACCTGCATTCAGCAGTGCACCTGATCTACGCTCTACATTTTTGAGGTGTTCCAGTCACTATGTTGACTTTCAAAATAAATGCATTTTATTTTGAAAATGAAAACATGTTCATGTGCATAGACGCCTCTTCGCACATGCAACAAAATGTCTGAAGTTGCAATTCTATCTACACTTACCTGGGAATAAGCTGCATTGATTATAACAGGACTAAGGGCACAATCCTAACCAGATCTACTCAGAAGTAAGTCCTATTGTGTTCAATGGGACTTACTCCCAGGAAAGTGAGGTTAGCAACTTCTAGCCCAATTCTATTCTTCTTAGTGCCAAGAGGAACAGCGGCGCCAAAATGGCTACCACTGTACCATATGGGTACAGGGAAGGCAGGACTAGTCTGGGAAGGGAGTGGGACTGATGGAGGCTTCTCAGGTCTGCACTGGCAAAATGTTGCTTTGTGTTGTGCATTGGTCAGAAGGTGGCAGTAGGTACAACCCCCCCCCCCTCCCAGTTTCTTTCTCTATGAACATTCCCTATGAACCCAGGAGCTTTTCAGTGCTAAACTTCAGTCCAATCCAAACCAGAAATAGTCCAAACCAGACAGTCCAATCCAAACCAGAAATAACCCTGCTGATGCAGCCACAACAACAGAATGCAAGCTGCGTCCTGTGATGGGGGGGAGTCATGGATGTCTTCTGAAGGTAAAGGAACTTTCATTCCTTTACCAGGGGTAAGCCTCTGCTTCCTCAGTGAGTCTTCTTGGATCAGCACCAGCCATTTTGCTGACACAGAACTGAGGAGAGTAAGTAAGAGGGAATGGGGACAGGATCCTGGTGTATGCTGGTGGCACCCACATCCACTCCCTACTTTCCCCATTCTGCCTCCACTTACCCAGACACTCTCCTGTGCTTCCCTTCCACTGCCCACCCAGGCTACCAACTTTCTGGTGCTGCAGGTTCCTCCGTTCGTGCCAGCCATGTGCACTGATGGCGTTGTTGGAAGTACCATCGCAGCAGCAATTCCACTATTACAGCAGCACTTTTGCGAGCAGAACATGTGTTCTGCTATGGAATGCTTAGGATTGGGACCGGAGAGTCTTTCCACACATTAGGTTTGCAACCAAGTGTATTCTATGATCTGTTCACTGGCAGACCTGTCATGTTGCAACCTGCCAAGCAACTCAGGGCCACCCATTACCCAAATTTAACCCATTTAGCATAGATCTAACTTTTTAAAAAAATTTAAGGTACACCACACATGCATGCACAATGCAGATACTAAAAAACATATGTATTCTATGGGCACACTCACCCGAGAAAGCTGGGATTGTCTGCAGCTCTCCAGTGAGCTGACCCTCAGGTTACACACATATATGTGACGGGGCTGAAAACAAGAAGATCCAGGAAAGCTGTAAACTCACAACAAATGTCAAGACAAGACAGGTACCAGATATGAATCTTTATCAAGAGTAATAGAATCATAGAATGTGAAGTCACATAGAATGTGAAGGGCCAACCCTTACTCTAGTCCAGGGGTGCCCAAACCCTGGCCCTGGGGCCACTTGCGGCCCTCAAGGCCTCTCAATGCGGCCCTCAGGGAGCCCCCAGTCTCCAATGAGCCTCTGGCCCTCCAGATATTTGTTGGAGCCCACACTGGCCCGACACAACTGCTCTCAGCGTGAGGGCAACTGTTCAACCTGAAGTGTGAGCTGTGGGATGAGGGCTTCCTCCACTGCTTGCTGTTTCACATTTGTGATGCAGTAGCGGCAGCAAAGGAAAGGCCAGCCTTGCTTTGTGCAAGGCCTTTTATAGGCCTTGAGCTATTGCAAGACCTTCATTCATTCATATAAGTTCATCTTTAATATATTCATTTATGTAAACTTATGTAAATGTATTCAGATTGTAAATGTAAATTAATTCTTTTTTTCCCCAGCAGTGTCAGAGAGTGATGTGGCCCACCTGCCAAAAACTTTGGACACCCCTGCTCTAGTCCATCCCCCCCCCCTCCGGCCCAAGGCAAATAACTGATCACATCCCCGGCAAGTGACATCCCTTCCTCAACAGGCGCCAGACAACTTTTGCAGTTAAATTCTTCCTCACATCTAGTTTAAATCTACTCCCCTGTAGTTTCAACCCACTGGTTCAGGAGTCACAGAGAGCAAATCCTCCCCTTCTTCTGTGAGAAAGCCTTTCAGCAATAATCTCTCTCATCCTTCTAGTCTGCAGGCTAAACATACAAAGCTCTTTTAACCATCCTTCCTAGGACTTGGTTACCAGACCGTTTCTCCCTTTGCGTTGCCCCTCCGCTGAACCTCTTCCAGCTTATCAGAGTCAAGAGGATATTCCTTCCCAAGGAAATGTTTAATTCCTTATTGCCTACTATACTGCAGTGTAGCTTTATAGGGGGGGTTTATAAAGGCATCAAATATCTCCTTGATCAAGATTCATTTTGAAATGCACTGGGAACCCAAGGCCTAGCAGCTGTTCTGCCTGTGCATTTGTGAAACGGAACACTTTTTTCCTGCTATATAAGGAAACAGAAAGCCAGTCTGATTGTGCCGCACACGAAATAATCTCCCCCAGTACAGAATGGTGCTAGCATTGCCTGTGCACCTGAGGCAGTCCACCAGCCCCATGTATGAGGCAACTCTGGTAGCCAGGCCCCATGTAAGCGGCCCCTCCCCCTCGCTCTCAGGGGGCCTTTTGGAGGAGCGAAAGCAACACAGAGATGTCTCCTCCACATTGCTTTCACCCCCAGACAGGCTCTGAGAGAAGGGGAGGGGCAACTTACACAGAGAGCTTTGGAGATGTGCGGCACTTACAGCTCTGCCCCCCCCAGGTTCTTTATCTGAGTCATTTATCAGAACTGGCAGGACAAAGTTCCTAACAACACAGTCCTGGAACGTGCTGGAATCCCTAGCATGTATGCACTGCTGAAACAGAGACGCCTGCGTTGGCTTGGTCATGTCGTGAGAATGGATGAAGGCCGGATCCCAAAGGATCTCCTCTATGGAGAACTTGTGCAAGGAAAGCGCCCTACCGGTAGACCACAGCTGCGATACAAGGACATCTGCAAGAGGGCTCTGAAGGCCTTAGGAGTGGACCTCAACAGGTAGGAAACCTTGGCCTCTGAGCGGCCCGCTTGGAGGCAGGCTGTGCAGCATGGCCTTTCCCAGTCTGAAGAGATACTTGGCCAACAGACTGAGGCAAAGAGGCAAAGAAGGAAGACCCATAGCCAGGGAGACAGACCAGGGACAGACTGCACTTGCTCCCGGTGTGGAAGGGATTGTCACTCCCGAATCAGCCTTTTCAGCCACACTAGACGCTGTTCCAGAACCATCTTTCAGAGCACGATACCAGAGTCTTTCGAGACTGAAGGTTGCCAATACAAATATCAGACCAACTACTTGGCTTGGCCTGGCCCCTGATCACCAGCCTATCTCTTGCTTCTGCTTCAGACCTACCCAGACCTGTGGATCCTGGAGCAAAGCCCTGCCCTGGGCCCTTCATGTAGTTGCAAAACAAAGGGGATACAGAGAACGTACGCTGTTCAGTGGGGAGTACATTGCCCTAGATACCATGCCTTGAGGCAAGGCATCTAAAAGGCACTTGCAGTTTTTGCCAAAAAACAGAGGTGCCTTTTGGAAGCCTCTAAGACACCCCCTCAAGTTGTGGTATCTTTTGGATGTCCTTAAGATGTCGTATAGGAGGTGTTAAACATTTTGTGTGTGTGTGGGGGGGGGGTATTATGGGGCAATTTGTTAAAAATTTTGTGCCCCTGGGTGCCAGATGCCCTGGCTATGATACTACCTTCATTATGTCCCCGCTGCAACCTGATGACATATTGCTACTGGTTTTGAAGGTTCAGCAGTTTATCTGGCCAAGTGGACCCACTGATAGACATGGGCTCTTGGCCAATTCCCAATCAGGTTGGCCTGCTGATGTCATCCCTGGAGCCTGCACTGATGCTGTGCCCCCCCCCTGCAACCCTTCTGGACCCTGACACCTGGTTCCATAGCACCTCATTCAACCCTTACTGTAAGCACTGACACAGGCACCAAGGGGGCTCGTGATACAGTCCTCAAGAACACTGCGCCTCTACCAGCAAAAGTGGCAGTCAACCAGACAGCAACAGCCTCATCCCATGTTTCAAGTTCCTGGTTGTGCAGCGCAACTCTGAATTAGGGGTGTGGGAAGCCCTCGGAGAACTTTATTTTGAACGCCAAGGGTTGAGGCAGAGGTCTGCTCCCACATCTCTGAGTCCCCCCCACCCCATGTTCTTCCACCTCCTCTGTGCTTCCCACTCTTTGGCAGCATTGTGCTGTCACACGCTATGACTCACTGGAATTTATGAGGGAATTTTAAACACATGTCAGAAGGGCGTGAAGAGGAGGTGGGGAAGCGAGACTTTCAAAAACAGCTTCTTAGCAATGTGAATAATACTTCATTCTGGCTTTGACTGAAATGGCAGAGTGAAAGTTTATAGCGGATTTTGCCTTGTCAAACACTTCTTTGGTTCTTGGCATGTGGCCAGACCTGTCAATGAAGACTGGGTGAAGTGGGTGGCAAAGCGAGAAAGAGCAGGAGGCAATGGAGGCTTTGAGCTAGAAGGGAGGCGGTACTCCAGCTCTCTTTCCCACCCTTCCTTGTGGATAATAATGCATCTGACTTAAGACAAAGTGGACCTGAATCTTTTGCTGCCTTTCTAAGCCACCAAGTCAATGCCTCCCCATCACACTCTGTGGACAAACCAGGGCTTGTCACACATGGCATGAGGTGGGAGTGCCATTCTCGGGTGACAGAGTAGACCAGGGGTGTCCAAAGTTTTTGGCAGGAGGGCCACTTCATCCCTCTAACAATGTGTCGGGGGGCCGGGGGAAAAAAGAATTAATTTACATTTAAAATTTGAATAAATTTACATAAGTTTACATAAATGAATATATTAAAGATGAACTTATATGAATGAATGAAGGTCTTGCAATAGCTCAAGGCCTATAAAAGTCACCCTAGTCACCAGACATTCCAGTTCTCCCATCTTTGCTCAGAGACTTCGGGCATTTGCATAAAAGCATTTGTACATGGAATGCCCCAGGATGGGCTGCTTATTCGCTCCTTTGTTTCTGCATCCTCTCATTGTGCCAAACCATCTGTCACATCCCATCATGCTACCATTCCCAATTTCTTCTCCTACTCTGCCTTTACCTTGTTATGCTCTAACCTCCCCAGCCTTGTCCCATAGAGGAGTCCCGAACCGGATGCCCCTCGGCTCCTGTCGGCCTTCCCCCAGGGATCAGTTTAAAAGCTGCTCTGCCACCTATTTAATATGCGCCAGCAGTCTGGTTCCATTCTGGTTCAAGTAAAGCCCGTCCCTCTTGTACAGGCCCCGCTTGTCCCAAAACGTTCCCCAGTGCCTAACAAATCTAAACCCCTCCTCCCTACACCACCGTCTCATCCATGCACTGTGACCCCTGATCTCCGCCTGCCTAGCTGGCCCTGTGCATGGAACAGGTAGCACTTCTGAGAACACTACCTTTGAGGTCCTGGCTTTCAGCTTCCTTCCTAATAGCCTAAATTTGGCCTCCAGGACCTCCCGGCTACACTTGCCCATGTCGCTGGTGCCGACATGCACCACAACCGATACCTCCTCCCCAGCACTGTCTACCAGCCTGTCTAGATGAGAAGTGAGTTCTTGAGTACTTATGTTCATTAAATGTTGTTGTTACTGGCCTGCTGTCATAAGAAGCAATT
Source organism: Tiliqua scincoides (assembly GCF_035046505.1). Lineage (NCBI taxonomy): Eukaryota > Metazoa > Chordata > Lepidosauria > Squamata > Scincidae > Tiliqua > Tiliqua scincoides. The sequence continues at coordinate 305,714,490 of NC_089821.1, forward strand.
CTTTCCAAGAAGCTTCATTCATTGCCTACCAAGGTACAGAGAGGGGATTTATGGAAGGCACTTTGCTGTGCCCCCCCCCAACTTGAAGTCACTTTGGTGGTGTTGTGTGTTAGCTTAGTTAGCCTGACTTTGCCCCTGCTTTGTCCTTGCCTCTGCTTTTGCTAGTTGGTCTGCCTGCCTTACGTCCTAAGCAAGCCCATTTATCATATTTTTTCCTTTATTTTTCACATTTCTTCGTGAATTTTATGCAACTTGGCAAGACTTGTAAAAGAAATGACTGCTGGCAAGCAAGCAATCCCCTTCCCCACATCAGAAAGGGGGACTAGAAATCCACACCAGCAAGGCTCAAGGTCATCCCTTTGACCTGCAGGGCTTGCTGCTGCATAAACAGAAGGTTTGCTGAATATTTGGAGATCATTAAAGGGGCAGCCAAGCACAAAGGACGGGCAAGGCCTAGAAGCCAGTGTGGAGCAGACAAGTCTCAGATATTGCTGGCTCAATGTCATATGTAACAGCATCGCTGAAGACCAGTGGCATAGCTAGAGGGGGTGCAAAGCACTGGGCTTTGCAGGGAGCCTCACTGCAGCATGCAAGCTGCCCCTTCCCCCCCTTTATAGCCATTCCGGGCAGTGGGAGCAAAACAGGCATTTGCCTCTGTTTTGCTCCCACCACCCGGAATAGCTCATAAAGGGAGGGGTCACTTGCACACTGCAGTGAGGCTCCCTGCAAAGCTTAATGCTTTGCACCCCCTCTAGCTATGCCACTGACTGGCAGTGTCTCTTCAACCTTTTAAAGAGGACCCTCCCAGCCCTATCTGGATTTACCAGGGTTTGAATCTGGACCTTCTTCATGTACAGCTAGAGCTCTGCCACTGGACTATGAAGGCCCCATTCCCAGGGCACTGAATTGACTGTTACAGTGGTTCTCAAACTTTTAGCACTGGGACCCACTTTTAAAAATGAGAATCTGACAGGACCCATCGGAAATGATGTCATGACCAGAAGTGACATCATCAAGCAGGAGAATTTTCAACAATCCAAGGCTGCAATCCTACTGACATTTACCCAGGAGTAAGCCCCATTTACTATCATTGTCAAAAGCATTTACATAGTAACCTGTTAAAAGTACAGATCTGTAACACTTCCCCAAATGCAGTCACATACCATAGTGACATCAAGTCTTGTATATTAAAATGAATGGGGACCCACCTGAAATTGGCTCACAGCCCACCCAGTGGGTCCCAACCCACAGTTTGAAAAACACTGGACTATTGAGCCTGGGCAATATCACAAGCCATGACGTTGAGATGCGAACTGAGTAATGCTGTGTTGCTCTTGCAAGCTGATATGCAAGTTCTAAAAAATGTTCACGCTGTTGATTGGGATGAAACTTGTGTGGTATATGTAATTGATACAAATAAGAATGGGTGACATTTCCTTTTACCTCCATGGATGTCACTTTGACAAAGGATGCTGAAAGGGGAGAGAGAGAGAGAAAGAGAGGGAGTTGATACCTGCCTTCTTTTGTGAAGGATTTTCTGTAAAACCCCCAGGATTCCAACCCAGAAACTGTTTTTCATGCTAGGGTCCAGCCTTGGAAAATGAGAGACAATACAGAGATTGCTTCCAGACATGGGCTGAGTCCTTCCCTCTCCACCAAAGAGTAACCACAGCCTACCCGCACACATCTGGGACCAGAGAAAAGACTTCCAGAGACCTTGCTCAAATTAAGTCAGGGGACAATGAGAGGCAAAGGACTTGTAGGGAATGGGGTGTGTCATTTCCAAGCCAGAAATGGCAGCACATCAAAATTCCATTGCTGGTTTGCTTCGAGTCAAACACTGAACTTGCTTTTAAAAGGCACACATGTCTCTATAGGCTCTTTTTTCACTCCACATTCTGGGGTGTCACAACACACAGGGGTGGGGAGGTCAACTCTTTCCCTTTATGCTGTTTTCTGATTGAAAATAATATATAATATAATATAATATACAGTATTTATATACCGCCTTTCTTGGTCTTTATTCAAGACTTTATTCAAGGCGGTTTACATAGGCAGGCTTATTAAATCCACGCAGGGATTTTTACAAATTGAAAGAAGGTTCTTTCTTTCAAGAACCACTACATTCAAGGTGTTACATTCCGATCTGGTTTAACATTCTGGCCTCCATCCTCCCATGCTCCGAGCAGATGGAACAGCTCAGCTGCAGCTTGCCAGCTGCTTCAAGGTCGCGCGGTGCCGGTGGCCTCGAACTGGCGACCTTGTGGATGTTAATCTTCAGGCAAATGGAGGCTCTACCCTCTAGACCAGACCTCCTGCCCTCCTGACCTCTGTAGCTATTTGTCACAAACAGCCACTAGGGTGGGATAATTTTCAGTGGGAAAATGCACGAAGGGAGAGCTAACCTCCCCCTCCCCACACTCCTGACCAGGGTTGCCCCTTCTTAATTGCTTTTTAGTGACTAAGGAAGTTTCCAATGATGATCACGTGTTTTAGAAACATGTTGGGACAACCCTGAATTCAAAACATTTTGAGAATCACTGCTTCTGTGAGATTACGAGCAGATGTACAGCATAAGCATAATGTACCACTATTTCTTTGTATTTTTCTTTCAAATGGAGTACAGTTTATATCATTTATTTGCTATTTCGTTCATGCCTTTGTGTAATTCTAAATAGTTCCTTAGCTTTGACTTGGCTACAACCGAATCAGGCCTCTGTTCCAACTCACTCCTTCCTTCTTGGGACTGAAAGGAGGAAGAGGAACAGACAGCAAGGCTGATCACCTCCTCCCCTTTTCTTTTTGAACACCCAGCCTGAGGAAGAGACCTCAATGACCTGGAAGTCTGCACCTGCTGCCTCAAACTTTAGCAGATTGTTACTGTATGTGGTGGCTCTGAGAAAATTGACGTGGCCTGGTCATTGTTAGGAGAAAATGAACACCAAGGAGCAGGGATGGGAATTTGAGTCAAGTGACTCAAGTCCAAGCCATGAAAATGCATGTTTTTTGCTGACTCATGCAGATTCGAGTCACGCGTGTCAAAGACTCAGGGAAACACTTGAGTCTGAGGCTCCTGACTCAGGAGTCGCCGTGGGTTTGGGCACCTTGAGTCACCCACAAATGACTTGGGGTTGTGCCGCCTTTATCCTGCCCAAAAAACCTCTTGCGTCAATTCGGAAGCTGGGCTTTGCACATGCGATCGGCAGCACTAGCTTCGGGGTACGTTAGGTTTAGAGAAAGCGGTTTGGGGGTGTGGAGCTAAATGGTTAACTTTTTTGTTTTTAAAACTTTCAGGGTCTCAGGTTGCAGAACGTGTAACAACTTTTGTATCAATTTTAGCTGGCTGGGTACTTCATGTGAGGGTCCTGCAAGTGCACAGAACCTGGGGGAGGGAGGTGCTTCTTCTTGTTCCCTCAGACCATTCATTGGACAGAGGATGTGACTCTGGGAGAGGGAGGGGCGGAGCCATTTTTCACCATAATAGGGACAAGTGGGTTTTGCAAGCAGGAGGGGCTGGTGGAGGCAGGGGGAAGCCAGGAGGAGGCGGTTCCAGGAGCAATAGAAAAAGAGCCACCCACAGTTTGCATGCTCATTGTGTCTCTCGCTCTCACTCTGCAACAGGCCCCTCCCACCTTGCTGAGCTGGGATGCATCCTCCCTCCCTCCCTGTAGGTCCACCTGTGCCCGTGATGTGAAGGGGGTGAGGTTTCGTCGCAGTTGGAGTGGGACTGTACGGAGGGAACCGATCAGCACATTGTGCGCCGCTGCCTTTCAGATGGGATGGGTAAGAACAGCAGGGGAGTGTTTAAAGAGAACTCTGAAACACACACACAGCCTGGCAGCAGCCCCGGCTTTTTCTGTGGAGCTGCAGCTGGCTTTTTAAAGGGGAAAGACTTGAGACTCAAGTCTTTTTGAGTCACAAAATTGCTCTGGGTGACTTGGAATGTCTGTCTGTTAGGACTCATTTTTTAGTTGAGTTGTGGGGGTGGGGAGAGACTCGCAATTCAACTTGAGTCAAGCCATGTTGGACTCGCCCATCCCTGCCAAGGAGCAACTAGGGTGCTTGAGATGCATTTTGAATAATGATGAAACCAGCTTTGCTTGACATGTTGTGGGTGAGAAAAACAGTTTGAATCTGACTGGCAGAGGTGGTTTGTACGTTGAAGGATGGAAAGGCCTGTTGTTGTTTTGAGACTGGCACTGCCAGCCTATGTGCTTGCTCCTGCACCCCTAAAAACCTGCACATTTGTCAATAATTTGCAGTCTGTATAATGGTTGTCAACCTTCAGTCTCGAAAGACTATGGTATAAGCCTACAGCACCCGGTATTCCTAGGTGGTCTCCCATCCAAGTACTAACCAGGCCTTACCCTGCTTAGCTTCCAAGATCAGACAAGATCAGGCATGTGCAGAGTAACAGTTGCTGCATAATGCAACTGGGGGTCCCTCTGGGGAGAAGGGCGGGATAAAAATAAAGTTTTTATTATTATTATTATTATTATTATTATTATTATTATTATTATTATTATTATTATTATTATTATTATTATTATTATCTAAAGGCTGTCTTGACCTTAGCATTGTTCGGGGAAGGGATAATGAAAATTAATATTGGTCAGCATTTACTGGGTTTTTTTTCCCCTGTAGCCAGGTAACATTTTGACCTGCCATATGTGTTTTATAGACACACGTGTGTTCACACAGCATATATGCAGATTCTCCATGAAGCGTTTTCCATTGTGGCAATCTGGGGAGGCATCACAGTGGTAGTCGGTTAAGAGTCCATGCCTATTAGAGGGCCCACCTGGCCAGGCCTATCCCTGAATTGGTGGAAGCAGTGAGATGAGGCAGCCAAGAGACTTGCAATGGTATTGTACCCAGCAGCCCCATGCCACCAGCCTCTTGGCTACAGGCAGCTGCCAGCTAAGGGTTCAATCTTATCCAATTTTCCAGGGCTGGTGCAGCTGTACCAATGGGGCATGCACTGCATCTTGTGGTGGGGCAGCAGTCACAGAGGCCCCCTTAAGGTAGGGGAACATTTGTTCCCTTACCTTGGGGCTGCATTGTGGCTGCACGGGCGCTGGAAAATTGGATAGGATTGGATAGGAAAATTGGAAAATTGGATAAGCCTCTGAACAAGCCAAGAGTTGCATTTTCATTTACCATGTGGAATGCATGTCTAATTCTTAGAAATGGGAAAGAAAATGTTACATAATTTTATGTTACTTTAATCGTTGTGCCAATACATTACATGGACTTTTCTTCCCTGTTCTGACCACATTGCTGACCCCAGTTGTGGCTGCAGAAACAGCCTCAGCTCTGCTCCAGCTCATGTACAGCATAGCTATGCCAGGCAGCTTCACACAAAAGGCTAGTAAAAAAGGGAATCTTGTTTAACATATACTGCATATATACATATATGTACACACACAAACACCCCACTTCTGAGCATTTCTGCTGGTTTATGCATCTAGAACAGGGGTGCTCACACTTTTTTGGCTCGAGAGCTACTTTGAACCCCAGCAAGGCCCGGAGATCTACCAGAGTTTTTTTTTACAATGTTCGCGCCATCATAACATATAACATTTATGTGTACAATGTATGTTGGTGTACCTTGAGCCCCACTGAGTATAACAGGACTTACTCCTGAGTAGACATGCCTAGGATTAGGCTGTGAGGCTGCAATCCTAGCCACACTTACCTGGGAGTAAGCCCCATTGAGTACAATGGGCCTTACTCCCGGCGTTTCCTCCCAGAGGCACCTGAAGGGGGGGTCGGCACTCCGCGATCTACTCATTTTGCCTCGCGATCTACCGGTAGATCACGATCCACCTATTGAGCACCCCTGATCTAGAATGTATCCATGACATGGATGCATGGCAAATGGCAAGACGGTACTATTCTCAATGCTCCTTTTTCTTTCCAGCCCTGTTCTCCTTGGGGTTTTGCTTTTGAGAACCCTGACAGCCACAAACAGGAGCCAGGTGCAAAACAGTGACTAAAAAAGGCAATCTTAATTCTTCCATACAATTAAGGAACAGGGTGCCTCTGATCACATCTTCGGTCTAGAGACATTTGTTTCAGTACCAAAACCGAGGTCAGTCCTTTCACGCACACAAAAAACCTCATGCCTTGTTTTCCTTTCAGCTTCCTTCATGTTAGCAGCCTGATTTAGAGCGGGGGGGGGGGGGGGAGAGCCTTTTTGTTTTTAAAATAAAAATTCAGGAGTCAGAAGCCCTGTCCATCTTCTGCAAATCACCCAGAGACCTTGGCGTAGCTAAGAGGGGGTGCAGGGAAGCAACTGCATTGGGCAACAAGCTGAGCTAAAGGCAAGGCAGAATGCAATGAAACAAACTGTGTTGGAACATCTGCATTATATCAAAATTTATGGCCATTTAACTGTGTTTTATTCTGCTCAAAGTTCCTTGCATTTAACAGAGCCCCCAACTGGAGCGGATTATGTGCTGGATGGGGGCACTTGCAGAACTCGTCTCTAACCTATACGGGGCACACTTTTTATTTTACTTACTTACTTAAATTTGATTTTGTCTTGGGGGGGGGCTACAAAATAATTCTTTGACCCCAGGAGGCAGATGTCTTAGTTACACCACTGCCCAGAGCTATACCAAAATATTCAGATCCACCTTCCGCCCAGCCCACTTAGACTCATCACAGTTCCAGATGAGTCTGGTACAGTCCAGCAGTCTCCTCTGAAATGCACTGGCCCCATTCCAGCTGTTGTCACAGGTCACAAGTCACGCTAAATAGCTGATGGCCTCAAGCATAGATCTGCATCCACATCCAGGGCCCGACAGTGCAGTCGTACAAATATTGTAAGCAGGGAATGAGTATCACAGTGTGAGTGGGGGCATACTCCCGTGTGCCTGAGTGTGCATCCACAGTGGCACTACACATGGAAAGCTGATGTGTAGATCATCACACTGTGCACTGGGGCACTTGTACTTTGTACACAAGGACCCATCTGAGGTCTAACTTACACTCAACATTAGTCCTGTTGTTCACCTAGATGTGATTGTTTTCCTTATGCAAAGAGTGCATAATCCAGATTGAAATAGAAGGGAGCCTTTGCAGAAGATGCAGTCTGGATTCCCACCGCCAACCCCCAGCACGTGCTATTTGTACAATAAGCTCCCACTGGTTCCAATGAAAGTATTTTGTCTTCTGTAAACAGCATACCAGGGAGGCGCAATCCAGTGGTGTAGCTAGAGGGGGTACAAAGCACAAAGTTTTGCAGAGAGCCCACTGCAGCGTGCAAGCGGCCCTCCTTCCTTTCAGAGCCATTCTGGGCAGTGGATGCAAAATGGAGGCATCTGCCTCTTACTGGCTCTGAAGGAGAAGTGAAGGAATTGCTGCGGTGAGGCTTCCTGCAAAACTTTGTGCTTTTCACCCCCTCTAGCTACTTCACTGGGGCAATCTGGACCAGGACTGCGGTGGGATAGGACTAAAGCCCCCTACCCCATCACAGCCCCAATCCAGATTGTGCCCTCCCCACACTCCTGTGTTTATCAATGCAAGCACACCAGGCTAGTGGCATGACTGACATCCAGTGTAGTTTGGCCCTAATGAAAAAAGATCAGTGCTTCAAGTCCTCAGAAAATTACACCTTGCTAAATCAGAAGACAGTTTGCTAATACGGCTCCTTGGCTTTGCCTTATGCATGCTCCATCGTTTAAAGGTTCTGCAAGACTTCAGTGGTACGGGAGAGGTAGAAATTACTCACCTTTTAATCTCCAGTCCAACGTACTTTTCCTTTCATATTTTTGCCCTGGAAGACCTGTTTCATCTGACCACTATTTAGAGGGCGTTGCCACCTTTTGTATTGGCCTGATTCCTGTGCCTTTAATAGCAGCCTCACTCACAGACATGTCTCAGATGAGACTTCTCCTAGCATAGGGAACAGTGATGGCCACTCTATTCAGAGATGGAACCTAGCTGACATAGAATAACACATTTTTTTATGCCTGTAAGTGTTCCTCTTTGCAACTGAAAACAGCTTCCAGGTATGTGGTGTGTGTGTGGATCTAGACCGTGGTGCAGGGGGAAAGTTAGATCCCTCTGCTCCATGGCCCCAATCCAAATTGTCCCCCATAGCAGGTGCTTTTTGAAGAAAAAGACTTCACAAGTCATAGTCCTGCCAGATCACATCCAGTTTGGCCCCTTGCAGTCCTCACTAATTGTCAGTAATGAATGGGACTGCAGCCTGAAATCGACCAATCAGTTAGCTCAGTGGTTCTCACACATTTAGTACCATGACCCACTTTTTAGAATGAGAATCTGCCAGGACCTACCACAAGTGATATCATCAAGCAGGAAAATTTTTAACAATCCTAGGCTGCAATCCTACCCACACTTACCCAGGAGTAAGTCCCATTTACTATTATTGTTAAAAGCATATACATAGTGTCCCGTTAAAAGTACAGAGCTGTAACATTTCCCCAAATGCAGTCACGTACCTTGGTAGTATCAAGTCTAATATATTAAAAATAAAATTATTGAAATGAATGGGGACCCAACTGAAATTGGCTCACGACCCACCTAGTGGGTCCTAACCCACAGTTTGAGAAACACTGAATTAGCTTAATCTATTAAAACCCTTTTTAATTGACTAAAAAGGCATCCCTGATTAATTGGGCAACACAATTGTACTAAATGTTAATTATTTTTAATACAAGTAATTTGAAAAAAACTATAGTTGACAGGTACAATCTTGGGAGAAGTATTCACTTGCTGGACAGAATACTTCTTCTAAGATAGAGCCTACTCTGACAAAGACATGCTTCACTTAAGTATGCTTTTTAAAAAAAACAACAACCCAGTTTTAATCATATGTAGATTTAATTGATCAATTAAGGCCCAAACTTTTCCGAGTGGTAAAGACCAGAAGTGATTGTGAGGAGCTCCAGAAGGATCTCTCCAGACTGGCAGAATGGGCAGCAAAATGGCAGATGCGCTTCAATGTCAGTAAGTGTAAAGTCATGCACATTGGGGCAAAAAATCAAAACTTTAGATATAGGCTGATGGGTTCTGAGCTGTCTGTGACAGATCAGGAGAGAGATCTTGGGGTGGTGGTGGACAGGTCGATGAAAGTGTCGACCCAATGTGCGGCGGCAGTGAAGAAGGCCAATTCTATGCTTGGGATCATTAGGAAGGGTATTGAGAACAAAACGGTTAGTATTATAATGCCGTTGTACAAATCGATGGTAAGGCCACACCTGGAGTATTGTGTCCAGTTCTGGTCGCCGCATCTCAAAAAAGACATAGTGGAAATGGAAAAGGTGCAAAAGAGAGCGACTAAGATGATTACGGGGCTGGGGCACCTTCCTTATGAGGAAAGGCTACGGCGTTTGGGCCTCTTCAGCCTAGAAAAGAGACGCTTGAGGGGGGACATGATTGAGACATACAAAATTATGCAGGGGATGGACAGAGTGGATAGGGAGATGCTCTTTACACTCTCACATAATACCAGAACCAGGGGACATCCACTAAAATTGAGTGTTGGGCGGGTTAGGACAGACAAAAGAAAATATTTCTTTACTCAGCGCGTGGTCGGTCTGTGGAACTCCTTGCCACAGGATGTGGTGCTGGCGTCTAGCCTAGACGCCTTTAAAAGGGGATTGGACGAGTTTCTGGAGGAAAAATCCATTATGGGGTACAAGCCATGATGTGTATGCGCAACCTCCTGATTTTAGAAATGGGTTAAGTCAGAATGCCAGATGTAGGGGAGAGCACCAGGATGAGGTCTCTTGTTATCTGGTGTGCTCCCTGGGGCATTTGGTGGGCTGCTGTGAGATACAGGAAGCTGGACTAGATGGGCCTATGGCCTGATCCAGTGGGGCTGTTCTTATGTTCTTATGTTCAAATCCTAACCCACTTGCCAGCACTGACATGGCTGTGCCAATGGGATGTGTGCTGCATCCTGCAGTTGAGGGGCACTCATGGAGGCTTCCTTAAGGTAAGGAAATGTTTGTTCCTTTACCTCAGGGCTGCATTGCCACTGCACTGGTGCTGGAAAGTTGGATAGGACTGGATTTTAAGATTTTTTTGAACTGATGACAGCCTCATTGAGGCTTGAATAATTTGGCTCCAGTATGTGAAAGTAACGGACAGCGGAAAAGTTACCAGCTTTTCTATATCTACCACACAGAACAGGCCATTAGCACATGGCACCATGCAGCAAAAGAGCCGTCATTCTTACATCCCTTTTTAGAACATACAAGAGATATCCATTTCACCGACATGCAAAAAGAAGCTAATCACAGACATTGCACGCATCCCAGGGATAAAGTCCATTCTTAGCCTTCAATGCCGTTCAGATATATCATCGGCTTCATAACACCCCTTCTGGCAGTAATACTGAATGACCTGGAAGGAACAAGTGATTTTGGCACCAGAGCCAGAAAGACCCAAATGACAGTCTCTTCCAGCTAACAGCCTAATAATGTACACAGAATCTGATCATTTGCACCCTTCTCTGGTATGCAAAATCTGCTGTCTGAGCTGGTCTCAATGACCAGGTTCGCTCATGGCTGGTCTGAATGACCAAGATTTCGCCCATCATCATAGAAAACTGTTTTGCTTATTTTGCTCCAAAGCTATTTCATTGATGAGCTGTTCGATGGACGACTGAATGGCTGCCTTCACGAGCGACGCCGCGGTTTCAATCAGGAGCATTTCGTACTGCTCTGAAGTCCGATGTTCTTGGTCATTTGCGCTGAAGGGGGAAGGAACCTGGGAAGATGGCTTACTTTCCCTCTTGTGCCCAGAATCGGGCCCTCTGCTTGATTTCTTATGGCCTTTCTGTTTGCTGGCTTGTGGAAATGTGAACGGTTCACACACATAGCTGGGCTCCTCCTCCTCCTCCTGGAACTCTTCTGCTTCAGTGATAGTTATAACGATGCCCACTCCAGGCAGAGCACATTTGTCTTCCTCAGGTGTTGCTTCTTCCTCAGCATCACCTGGCATGCCTGAAGCCTCCCCTTCAACAACAGGTGGGCTGCAATGGAGCATCACCTCCACAGAACCACCTTCACTGGCGCCATTACTGTCCTCCATCACCTCAGTGACCCCTCCAACTTTTTCCAACTCGGCCTCTTTGGCAGGAGTGCCGTTGGCTTCTTCTGCATCAAAGACACTACATTCATTTCCTGACAGATCCTGAAGAACGAGAAGGCCCACCTCAAACTGGAACTCCTCTCTCTTGTTCTCTGCCTCTTCTGGATTTCCATAGAGGCTTCCATGATGGAGCTGAAATATTTGCTTTTCCTCTTCCGTTTCAAGCACCGCTTCAGAATGGGTGATTTCCGACTGAACCACAAAGTCTGTGTATTGATCGGAATCTGCCCTCATTTCTACAACAAAGATGTTCTCTTCAGGAGAGATAAAGACATCTTCAATGTTCTTTACAACCCCAATGACGCCCCCTTTCTCCTGAGGGTCTCTGCTAGGGCGCTGTTTGGGGCTTGGCGAGTCTTCCACGGCCATATTTTCTCGTTCACTCTTGGTTTTGTTATTCAACACACTTGTAATTTCTTCTGCCTTGTCACCATGATCTACCTGCTCAGGTGAATCCAACTGACTTGTCTTCTTTCTGCTTCGGGAGAACTTTAGGCAGGGAATTTTAAGGCTGGAACTAGCTTGATCCTTAGCAAAACGTGGCAAGCCTGATTCTTCAGCATTCATCTCCAGTCCGACTTGGGAACCGAAATGTGGTTGCTTCTTCAAAGTGGATTTTGGCCGCCTTCTTGACGTCACGAGACGTTTGAAGGCCAGCCAGGCTCCTCCTGACATCCAAGAAGGATTTGAAACCTTGGCTTCATTGCACGCAGTATTGGTGTGCTGGTTTGCAGGCTTTGGGGCTTGTGAATCCAATTCTTGGTTGTCCTCTTCCTCAATTACCTTTTCACAGGACTTCTTCCTCTTCTTAAAACAAAAGACTGAAGCCTTTTTGGCTGGGCTCACATCTGGAAGGGAGGCTTTTGTGGCATTGGGAACTTCTGAGAGCTGTGGACTCTCCATCTCAATGTCTTTTGCTAGTTCCCCCATGCTTTGGACTTGTTTTCTAGCTTCTGAACAGTAAATTCAATTCCTTTGCTAATGTCTCCAATGAAATATATATTTTAGGGCAGATCTACATCACAAACATATCCCATGTTATAGCAGTTTAACTGATATGTCTTTCTTGGTAAGTCCTGGGAATTATAGTTTGGTGTCAGAGCCAAGAATTCTTTGTTGGGGGGGGGGGGGTTCTAAAGCTCCCTTCCCAGAACAAAATGCTAGTTTCCAGGGTTCCCTGGGGACCCACAGTTAAGTCCGTTTATGCCTGTTTTGCTGGAATGCCATTATAAAATCCAAAGTGCTATCTTTTTGGAATGTCATCTCACGACAGGTGGAAGGCTTATATAAATTCCTTAGAAAAAATGTTTCCTGATGAATTTCTTAAGACACTGTTAAGGTTTTGTGTTTTTTTTTTCCAAAAAGTTATGTAACAGCAAGCTTTTTTTTTTCTCCTGTAGATTTTACTAAAGAGGTACAGCTTGACAACTGGGAACATCAATGTTAATCATCTCTTGATACCATGGCAATATATTTTTTTCCCATCAGAAGCAGCCCACTTTAATTGTTTTAAATAGATTTTGGATCAGCTCAGAAACTGAACCTGTTCCATAAATGATAGCCCCAGGAGACAACACCCACTTGCAAATAGATGTATGGCTTCTCCATCAAGGAATGCGTTTGAAAGCAACTACAAAAGTTGACATCTCACAAGGCTGTGCCGACTAGCACAGGAGGTTTTCCATGTCCTTTTGGGTTTGATTTTTATTGCCTCTCAGTCCATTTTCCAATTAGTGTTCCTTATGTTATACAACTTGACAACCTGCTTCATTGATGCGATTGCTTTGTGGACATCTGCAAGAGAAAACAAAAAAGAAAAAAAAATAGCAGCATGATAAATGTGCCCACACAATTAACCTTCCAACGAATTATATTATTTTGACTTTTAAAAATGTGCTTTATTTCAGTATCTGTATCGTGCAGCACTGGGTTTGGCTGCCAAACCTGACTGAGCGGTCACTTCTCAAGGTACGTGGTTTCTATAAGGAAGCCACTTCAGCATACAAATGAATGTAAAATCCATGAGTAGATTTTAATGAGTGAAGATTCAACATTTGTGGACATTGATAGGAGAAGACACAAACACAATGGAAAGACAGGCAGGCAGGAACAAGCCCAGGGAATCAAAGCACTGAACTTTGGGATCAGTTCTGATTCTGATTTTTTACCCTTCCAGTTCAATTCTGGTTTGACGCTAGCTGGTTAAAACTGGTTCAGCACGGTTGGGGGAGAGGGTCCACAAGGGTCTCATAAAAGCACCATAAAGTGCTCCATGACACCTAGAGCGTAAGAAGTGCTGGTGGGAAGGGCTGGCCTGTGCTATCCTGGGAACTGGATCCAAATGCAGTGCCCATTGGAGCAGGTAACCTCTCGCAGGGCAGCACCGGGGTGGGGGGGGGCGAGGGTGCCCTATTCCCTATTCATTTCAGGGGTGGGGGGAGGCAGGATCTTATTCCCGCTCCTGGGCTTGAAAGCCCAACACAAGGCTTCTTGGACTTGCAACAGCAATTTCAATGCCACGGATCTGAGTAATCCCATTGTGCAGGCGGGGGCATTACAAGTGTCTCCTCACCTCAAGGAAACCTCCAGCCTGCTCCTTCTCAGTGCTGGATACAGCATGATAACACCAAGCTACTGTACATGCAACAGAAGTGTAAGGTGCAGCTTACACTTGTGTGAGTGTGTAAGAAGTGCAAGAAGTGCGACTCTCAGTGTAAGGCAGCTATATCTGCTCACAGGCAGGACAGAATGGTGGTTTCACACAACAGCTTTTCCTGGGTCCAGTCCAGTGTTGTGGCACTAGCAGTGCAGCACTAAACATGTTCACTCCCTTGTAAACGTGCTTTGGGTTGCACCATACCAGGGATAGTATGGTATGGTATGATAGTTGCGAAAACACATGTTTTTTGCGACTTGTATGGACTTGAGTCATGCAAGAACTTGGGCACTGACTTGGGACTCAGGGTTTTACTCTAAAAATGAAAAGACTTACCCTAAAATGAATAGACTTTAGTCTACTTTGTGTGTGTGTCTTGCTTGCTTGCTTTTTTTTTTTTTTTTTTTTTTGGGCACTTCCAGGGCTTGACTCACTTTTCAAAAAGTCTCCGACTTGAGTCAAAATGACTGAAAAAACGGCTCTGGATGAATTGTGACAAACACTGTTACAGCTCTGGGTGACTGGAGTCAAAGGAAGTGGAGACTTGGAGCTCGAGACCCAGAGCTGTGGCTCCGGCACATCCCTGCACTGTACCCAGAAAAATGGAAACTCTTCCTCAGCAGAACGGAAGGGCCCGGCAGTGACACTCACAGCACAATGAATTGTGCCAACTGGTTGGCAATCTTCAGTCTTGAAAGACTATGGTATAAGCCTACAGCACCCAGTATTCCCAGGCGGTCTCCCATCCAAGTACTAACCAGGCCTGACCCTGCTTAGCTTCTGAGATCACAACTGCCTTACAGCTGTATGCTAACCAACTTTCCAGTACTGATGCAGCCATGCCAACTGGGGCACACACTGCATTTTGCTGGTGGGGGGAGCGGGTGGGAGATCTCCTCAAGGTAAGGGAATGTTTATTCTCGTACCTCAGGGCTGCATTGTGCCTGCATTGGTGCCGGAAATTTGGTTAAAACTGGGCTATTAATGAAGCAACTGTGGGGTCTGCGTGGGCAGGAAGGGTAGGAAGTTTATCCAAGACCCCTTATTTAGGCAGACTCTTTAAGGCAGAAAGTGCTGCAGATTACACAAAAGATAAATTGAATTGTACGAGAAATGCTTATTTATAGTCTGAGTTTGCCTTGCCATAGCAACTGCTGCATGAATCATTGAACACATTCAGTGCTCCCATTCACTACATCTTGGGGTATCACCTATGCCTGAAGCCCCTTTAGCCAAGGGTGCCATTTTACGTCTCAACTGGGAGGGCCAGGAACAAGATCTCACTGTTATCATTACAGGGACACAACATTCACAACACAATTCAAAGGCTGCTCTAAAACCATTACTTGTTTGAAATTGAATTCCAAAAAGACCATGTGTTTTAAGCGCACTTGTTGCAGCTGCATACTTCTAAAACTACTCAGTAACCACGACAGCAATGCTCAGCATAGGGATCAGTGCTTCTGACCTGCACAACTTGCATATCGAGAGCCAGGATGGTGTCGGGGTTCTGGTGTCTGACTCCACAGAAAGCAGCTTCATAAAATCTTATGACTTTTCTTTGAGCCCTGTAAAGAGAAAGCAAGGGTGCAGGAAGAGGTGCATGCAGGTAATCACTAGGCTCTGTTCCCCTTGGTCAGCCAGCCTTTTCCTGGGAGAACCTTGCCATGGAAAAAGGTAAATATTACAAAGACACTATAGGTTTCTACGGTGATTCCTCCTCCAAAGGAACCCTGAACCCAGGCTGTGCTGCAGTTCCTGAAATTTCTCTCCACTAGGAGCACTTAACAGTGTATGCACAGCTGTTCCTTAAATACTGTAGCAGCTGCCAATTGAAGGCATTACATTTTCACTAGCCTTTTGTTTCGCTAACAGCTAAAGACATCAGCACTAAATTCGGGGTCACCTCCAGCTGCTCAGGTAGGAAGGCAGCAAATGTGACTGCCGGCGTATCCTTAGGTGAGAGACCAAAAAGAGTAATACATAATTTTGGAAAACAACGACATATACAAGCACTGCCACACATTCAAATCACATACCATGTGCATAATTTATTTATTGGATAATGACTGAATCATAGAGTTGCAAGGGGACCTTGAAGATCATCAAGTCCAACCTCCTGCCAATGTAGGCTTTCTACAACTACAATGTCTCCAATAGATGCCTATCCAGCCTTTGCTTAAAGACCTCCAGTGATGAAGAGTCTACCACCTTCCAAGGGAGATTGTCCCACTGCTGAATAGTTTATGCCATCAGATTTAATTGAAATCTCCCTTGTAATTTAAACCCATTTATCCTGGTCCTATCCTCCAATCAAAAATAAATTCACTCATTCTTTCACAACAGCCCTTCGGATTTATGGATAGTTACCATATCACCTCTTAACTGGATCTTCTCTGAATGAAACATTCCCAGCTCCTTCAACCTGTCCTCATAGGACATGGACTCCAGCCCTCTCACCATCCTAGTTGCCTTCCTCTGGACCGGTTCCAGTTTGTCAATATTTTTCTTAAACTGCGGCTCCCAGAACTGGACCCGATTTTCCAGGTGGGGTCTGACTATAGCAGAAGGCAGCAGTACCATGATTTTTCACAATCAAGGCAGTGACAGAAAGAGAGTGGGTTTGGCAGCAGTAGTGGCAGTACTTGCTGAATCCTAATCCCCTTCCTGGGTCTCATGTCTTCACGGAGCAGCTTAGACTTCTGGCAGGGATTGAGCCTGCAGATTCAAATGACCCATAGCAACTGCTGTGGGTTACCCTGTGGCAAGGGGACAAATGTCCCCTTACCCCAAGAGACCCCAGCAGCCAAAACTGCCATGCGGGCTATAGCACTGCATCATCGCACATGATTTAGTTAGAATTGGACTGTAAATTAACAAACCTTGGTTTAGAATCCAACCAGCAAACCAGAATCAGACACTATGGTTTAAGTTGGTTTACAAAGCACAGTATGACTTATCATGCATATGAATAGGCAAACCCTGGTCACTGTCATTGCTCCACCTCTAAAGGTTGCTGAACTATGGACCCAGGAATAAATTTAAGAAGCTGAGCAGTGAAAAGAAGGGAAACAACAACAGGAGAACAGCTGTAAACCATGTTTTTGTACTGTATTTTTGGAAGATCAAACCATGATTAGAGTTATACACTGTGGTTACAAACATGTTTTGCTGTTATGTCAGAACTAAACTAGATTATCTAATGTATATGCAGCCCTTTATAGCTACTAGGCTCCTTTTTCTGTTGCCCTGTTCAGTAGAGCTAGATGTATATATAATGTGTGTAGGCTGAGGGCACATGTAAAGTTCAAGTATATTTATTTTAATTAATTTATTTTCTGTAGCATAGCTGGGCTGGCTGGTGCCTAAAGGCTGGGAGACGCAATGAGGTCCCCACATCATCATGTCGTCACCACTACCACCACCCCGGTGCAAGCACTGTCACTTCCTTGCGCGCGCACAGCCGTGGCCTTGGAAATGACTACATTTGGAGCTGTATGGGAACAAGGGCAGGCAGGAGGGCTGATTTTGCCTCAGATAAATGCTGTCACCTCCCCCACAGTGGAGACAGTGGAAAACCTCCACCCTGCCATGGGGGGGGGGGAGGAAATGTACCCCCCTGACTTTGGCTTAGCTACGCCACTGCTTATTTAAAATATACAGTTGAAAATATACAGTTGAAAGCATCAGGCCCTGCCAAGGCTATCAGGATCAGCATCTACATCACTTTGAACATAAGAACATAAGAACATAAGAACAGCCCCACTGGATCAGGCCATAGGCCCATCTAGTCCAGCTTCCTGTATCTCACAGCGGCCCACCAAATGCCCCAGGGAGCACACCAGATAACAAGAGACCTCGTCCTGGTGCTCTCCCCTACATCTGGCATTCTGACTTAACCCATTCCTAAAATCAGGAGGTTGCGCATACGCATCATGGCTTGTACCCCATAATGGATTTTTCCTCCAGAAACTCGTCCAATCCCCTTTTAAAGGCGTCTAGGCTAGACGCCAGCACCACATCCTGTGGCAAGGAGTTCCACAGACCGACCACGCGCTGAGTAAAGAAATATTTTCTTTTGTCTGTCCTAACCCGCCCAACACTCAATTTTAGTGGATGTCCCCTGGTTCTGGTATTATGTGAGAGTGTAAAGAGCATCTCCCTATCCACTCTGTCCATCCCCTGCATAATTTTGTATGTCTCAATCATGTCCCCCCTCAAGCGTCTCTTTTCTAGGCTGAAGAGGCCCAAACGCCGTAGCCTTTCCTCATAAGGAAGGTGCCCCAGCCCCGTAATCAGCTTAGTCGCTCTCTTTTGCACCTTTTCCATTTCCACTATGTCTTTTTTGAGATGCGGCGACCAGAACTGGACACAATACTCCAGGTGTGGCCTTACCATCGATTTGTACAACGGCATTATAATATTAGCCGTTTTGTTCTCAATACCCTTCCTAATGATCCCAAGCATAGAATTGGCCTTCTTCACTGCAGCCGCACATTGGGTCGACACTTTCATCGACCTGTCCACCACCACCCCAAGATCTCTCTCCTGATCTGTCACAGACAGCTCAGAACCCATCAGCCTATATCTAAAGTTTTGATTTTTTGCCCCAATGTGCATGACTTTACACTTACTGACATTGAAGCGCATCTGCCATTTTGCTGCCCATTCTGCCAGTCTGCAGAGATCCTTCTGGAGCTCCTCACAATCACTTCTGGTCTTTACCACTCGGAAAAGTTTGGTGTCGTCTGCAAACTTAGCCACTTCACTGCTCAACCCTGTCTCCAGGTCATTTATGAAGAGGTTGAAAAGCACCGGTCCCAGGACAGATCCTTGGGGCACACCGCTTTTCACCTCTCTCCATTGTGAAAATTGCCCATTGACACCCACTCTCTGCTTCCTGGCCTCCAACCAGTTCTCAATCCACGAGAGGACCTGTCCTCTAATTCCCTGACTGTGGAGTTTTTTCAGTAGCCTTTGGTGAGGGACCGTGTCAAACGCCTTCTGAAAGTCCAGATATATAATGTCCACGGGTTCTCCCGCATCCACATGCCTGTTGACCTTTTCAAAGAATTCTATAAGGTTTGTGAGGCAAGACTTACCCTTACAGAAGCCATGCTGACCCTTACAGAAGCCATGCTGACTCTCCCTCAGGGCTCAGTTTGTGAGGCTGGGAGACCTCCTCATTTTGCGCATCAAGAACTGAATTCTGTGTGGATTCAATCCTTTGGCAGGTCTCCTGCTGTAGAGGGTATTGCCATTAGCTGCATGGCTTTAAAAAATGGGTAACCTGAGAGTTGCCCTTTTTATCCAATGAGTGTATTTCCCTTTAACGTTAAGGCACACATGAAATGAGCTTGCCTAATATTTTGGACCTGTTGAAGATGTATTTAGCTCCTGGGATTTTAGTTGCGGTGAGGTCAGGAGTGGAGGGCTGAGCTGAAGCTCCCATCTCTTCTGGTAGAAGGCAGTGAGGCAGCCACATGGATCCTATGTTTGTTTGCTAAAGGGTTCTGACTCATTGGATCAGGGAGGTTTCATTCAGAAAATGGAGGATTTCCCCAGTTTATTCTTTGCGTTAAAGCAGTGTCTGAACAAGTATGTTGGTTGGGGGGAGGTCTGTTTTAAGTTTGCATACTACAGGCACACATCAGGGGTAGACAATAATACTCTGTTCCCCAAGGGAGAAAAACCTCACACATGTACTGAGGCTATTCTTACACTTACAAATGCTAACTGTCTTCCTCCTAAACATTTTAGGCCTCTCTTTCTTCATGGCTGCTGGTGGATGACCAGAATTTGCAGTAGCAGTAGAAGATAGTTTGTTGTTTGGTGACTGAAGATAATTGCCATAAACAGATTAGAATAACCAGGAGGGATAAGAACATAAAAACATAAGAACAGCCCCACTGGATCAGGCCATAGGCCCATCTAGTCCAGCTTCCTGTATCTCACAGCGGCCCACCAAATGCCCCAGGGAGCACACCAGATAACAAGAGACCTCATCCTGGTGCCCTCCCCTACATCTGGCATTCTGACTTAACCCATTCCTAAAATCAGGAGGTTGCGCATACACATCATGGCTTGTACCCCATAATGGATTTTTCCTCCAGAAACTCGTCCAATCCCCTTTTAAAGGCGTCTAGGCTAGACGCCAGCACCACATCCTGTGGCAAGGAGTTCCACAGACCGACCACGCGCTGAGTAAAGAAATATTTTCTTTTGTCTGTCCTAACCCGCCCAACACTCAATTTTAGTGGATGTCTCCTGGTTCTGGTATTATGTGAGAGTGTAAAGAGCATCTCCCTAGCCACTCTGTCCATCCCCTGCATAATTTTGTATGTCTCAATCATGTCCCCCCTCAAGCGTCTCTTTTCTAGGCTAAAGAGGCCCAAACACTGTAGCCTTTCCTCATAAGGAAGGTGCCCCAGCCCCGTAATCATCTTAGTCGCTCTCTTTTGCACCTTTTCCATTTCCACTATGTCTTTTTTGAGATGCGGCGACCAGAACTGGACACAATACTCCAGGTGTGGCCTTACCATCGATTTGTACAACGGCATTATAATACTAGCCGTTTTGTTCTCAATACCCTTCCTAATGATCCCAAGCATAGAATTGGCCTTCTTCACTGCCGCCGCACATTGGGTCGACACTTTCATCGACCTGTCCACCACCACCCCAAGATCTCTCTCCTGATCTGTCACAGACAGCTCAGAACCCATCAGCCTATATCTAAAGTTTTGATTTTTTGCCCCAATGTGCATGACTTTACACTTACTGACATTGAAGCGCATCTGCCATTTTGCTGCCCATTCTGCCAGTCTGGAGAGATCCTTCTGGAGCTCCTCACAATCACTTCTGGTCTTCACCACTCGGAAAAGTTTGGTGTCGTCTGCAAACTTAGCCACTTCACTGCTCAACCCTGTCTCCAGGTCATTTATGAAGAGGTTGAAAAGCACCGGTCCCAGGACAGATCCTTGGGGCACACCGCTTTTCACCTCTCTCCATTGTGAAAATTGCCCATTGACACCCACTCTCTGCTTCCTGGCCTCCAACCAGTTCTCAATCCACGAGAGGACCTGTCCTCTAATTCCCTGACTGTGGAGTTTTTTCAGTAGCCTTTGGTGAGGGACCGTGTCAAACGCCTTCTGAAAGTCCAGATATATAATGTCCACGGGTTCTCCCGCATCCACATGCCTGTTGACCTTTTCAAAGAATTCTATAAGGTTTGTGAGGCAAGACTTACCCTTACAGAAGCCATGCTGACTCTCCCTCAGCAAGGCCTGTTCGTCTAAGTGTTTTGAGATCCTATCTTTGATGAGGCATTCCACCATCTTACCTGGTATGGATGTTAGGCTGACCGGCCTATAGTTTCCCGGGTCCCCCCTCTTTCCCTTTTTAAAAATAGGCGTGACATTTGCTATCCTCCAATCTTCTGGTACCGTGGCTGTTTTGAGGGACAAGTTGCATACCTTAGTCAAGAGATCTGCAACTTCATTCTTCAATTCCTTAATAACCCTTGGGTGTATGCCATCAGGGCCCGGTGACTTATTGATCTTTAATTTATCAATGAGGTCTGAAACATCTTCTCTTTTAACCTCTATCTGACTTAACTCCTCGGTTAGGAGGGGCCGTTCGGGCAGCGGTATCTGCCCGAGGTCTTCTGCCGTGAAGACAGATGCAAAGAACTCATTTAATTTCTCTGCCATCTCTAAGTCTCCTTTTATCTCCCCTTTCCCTCCCTCACCATCCAGAGGGCCAACCGCTTCTCTGGATTTCAACTTTGCTTTCCTACCTACTTTCTTACATGCAACCCTTGTGCTCTGGCAGTTAAACATATGAACTGGGCTTCTCATTGAGTTAGGCGTGACGTGAGGATGTATACATCTGTGTCACCTGTTGCAGGCACCAAGCGATGAACACACAGAGTTATCAAAATTATTTAGGTACTTCCATACTTACTAGATTAGTAGGAAAAAAAATTAACTTTTGTATGGCTTTTGCTGGAAATGCAGGACAAGGATTCAACCCTGCAGCGGCCAGCACTCTGGTAGAGTGCAAGCCAAGCCATATACAATGCCACATCTCCAAATGTCATTCCTTAGACTGCAGGAAGGAGAATTTTCAGTGGCAGCCAAGAATATATCGGTTCCTCTTGCTATGATTAAAATAACCTTGCTTGATTAACTGGAGGACTTTTAAGTCATTTATCATAAAATCTCCATACATTTACTGCATACATTCAGTAGGAATGCTGTGGATTTACCTTGACTTCAGTAAAATATTCGACAAGGTTCCACATAACATATTAATCAGCAAGTTGGGGTAGATTACATAAGAACATAAGAACAGCCCCGCTGGCTCAGGCCATAGGACCATCTAGTCCAGCTTCCTGCATCTCACAGTGGCCCACCAAATGCCCAGGGAGCACACCAGATAACAGGAGACCTGCATCCTGGTGCCCTCCCTTGCATCTGGCATTCTGACATAGCCCATTTCTAAAATCAGGAGGTTGCACATACACATCATGGATTGTAACCCGTGATGGATTTTTCCTCCAGAAATCTGTACAATCCCCTTTTAAAGGCATCCAGGCCAGACGCCATCACCACATCCTGTGGAAAGGAGTTCCACAGACCAACTGGATTCACAACTGGTTGGACAGCCGTACACAAAGGGTGTTCATTAATGGCTGTGTATCAACCTGGAGGATGATTTTGAGTGGGGCACCCCAGCGCTCTGTCTTTGGTCCACTTCTCTTTAACATCTTCATCAATGTTGAACTTGGATGAAGGGATACAAGGGGGCCTCATCAAATTTGCGGACAACACCAAGTTGGGAGGAGTAGCATACACAACAGTAGGAACTGTCAGGAAGACCTAGACAAAATGGAATACTGGGCTGAAATGCACAAGATGAAGTTCAACAGGGAGAAATGCAAGGTTCTGCACTTAGGCAAAAATAACCAAGACACAGATATAGAATGGGAGAGACCTGGTTTGGCAGCACAATATATAAAACGGATCTTGGTGTTGCAGTACATCACAAGATGAATATGAAACAACAGTGTGATGCAGCTGCAAAGAAGGCTAATACAATTCTAGCCTGCATTAGTAGAACCATAGCTTCCAAGTCATGAGAAATAGTGGTTCCACCTTGCAATGTTGGCAACCTTCAGTCTTGAAAGACTCTGGTATCGCGCTCTGAATGGTGCTTCTGGCAGAGCGTCTAGTGGGGCCGAAAAGGCCAATTCGGGAGTGACAATCTCTTCCACTCTGGGAGCAAGTATACTGTGTCCCTGATGTGTCTCCCTGGCTACGGGCCTTCCTTCTTTGCCTTACTCAGTGTTACAACACTTTACAGTCTTACAACATCTTACTCAGTGTTGATCAGACCTCACCTGGAGTTCTGTGCCCAGTTTTGGGCGCCTCACTTTAAGAAAGATGCAACCAAACGGGAGTGGATTCAGTGAAGAGCAATGAGGATAATCAGAGGACGGGAGAACAAACCCTATAAAGAAACACTGAGGGACCTTTGTATGTTCAGGAGGAACATATTTGTTCACAGCTGCCTAAGAGCAGATCAATGGGTTCAAACCCGCAAGAAAGGAGATTCTGGTTGGACAGCAGAAAGACATTCCTGACGGTAAGGTTGGTTTGGCAGTGGAACAGATTGCCAAGGGAGGTTTTGGATTCTCCCCCCCCAGAGGCTTGACAGACACATGCTGGAAATGCACTGAGAGGATCTCCTGCTGCAGGCGAGGGTTGGTAAGATGACCTTATGGGTACCCACCAACTCTATGATTCTATGGGTTTTGAATAACTACTTTCTTTTTTCAATGGTACCATATCAAGCCCCTTTTTAGACATTCCCTCCTGTGGGGGGGGAAAGGGGGAATACTAACAGTCACATGCTGCCCACAGGTTTCTAAAATTTTCCTGCCCAATTTACCAGGAGCAGCTTTTTAATTGACTGATCGGTCAGCTCAGCAATGCAGCCCTCAGTCTTGCAGAACGCAAGTTATATTTATGCATGAGTGAATATTTTTCTAATGCGCGTTGCAATCCTCATGCAGTCCACAACAGAGGAAGCTTACACCATGAAAAAGTCTACAAGGCAGCTACAAAGCTCAGAATCCAGCACTCTCGAATCAGTCCAGAAGAGAGATAACAAATGTACCTTGAAAAGCAGCCGCTCACACATCGAGGCAGGAAGCCCAACTCCTCCTATTAGGACAGTACTATGGTCCAACAACTGCTCTTGTCTGTAAAGAATGTGCAGCTACTAATCACTCTGGATTGCACTGGACCCTGACATATATCAGACATGCATCCATTCCCCTTGCAAAAAAACTGTGCAAGCAATCCCGAAAGGGCACCCATTTTACAGATTGAGCACTAAGGCTGAGAGGAAGTGGTGTAGCTAGAGGGGTGCAAAGCACTAAATTTTGCAGGGAGCCTCACCACAGTGTGCAAGCGGCTCTTCCCCTTCAGAGCCATTCCGGACAGGGGGAGCAAAACAGAGGCATTTACTCCTTCCAAAACATAGTACTTTGCATCCCCTCTAGCTACGCCACTGCTGAAAGGCAGCAATTTTTTCCGTTCAGATAGCCATGCTCAACTCAGATCTGCTGATTGAGGAGAGACAACGGCCACTCCAGCCCTGTATCTCACTTGACCCACCCCCTTCTCTCCATCACCTAAGGCAGAGGTTCCCAAACTTTTAAGCATTGGGACCCACCTAAAGAAAAAAAAGCTTTACCAACCACTCAAACTTCAGTGGCTAGGCTATCTGGCCATAGTGCTCCACCCAAGAAGCAAACTGTTTAATCTTGATGTACAGTCTAGACCAGTGATTTTCAACCTTTTTCAACTTACGGCACACTGGCAAGGCATTAAAATGGTCAAGGCACACCAGCAGCTTTTTGATAATTGACAAGGCACGCTGTGCTGTCAATGGGGGCTCACATCCCCCAATGGTCCTATTGATAAATGACCCTCTCCCAAATTCCCGTGGCACACTTGGGAACCATTCACGGCACACCAGTGTGCCACGGCACAGTGGTTGAAAATGGCTGGTCTAGACTAATCATAGTCTAGTCCAGCAATTTTCAGCCTTTCTCATCTCTTGGCACACGGACAAGGCACAAAAATTGTCAAGGCACACCACCAGGTTTTTGACAATTGACAAGGCACACCATGTTGCCAGTGGGGGGGTGGGGGCTGTCATCCCACATTGGCCCTACAAATACATGACCTTCCCCCAAATGCCTGTGGCACACCTGTAGCCCACTCGTGGCACACCAATGTGCCACAGCACTGTGGTTGAAAATTGCTGGTCTAATCTAACCGTCAGTTTCATGACCCATCAAATAATGGGTGGTGATCCACTGGTGGGCCACGGAGCCTCGGTTTGGGAACCACTGAAGGCAAACCGGCCCCAGAAACCCCTTTCTGCCCCAATGGCATCTCGTTCCCACCCAAGTGGCTGCACAGACCCTTCTGTTAAGGGCGAAGACTCCCACCTACTTGAGCGGTTCTTGTGCAGACAAAGCCGGGGGGGGGGGGGGAGGGACACGGGATTCCAGGCAATTCTTCAAGGTGACCCTGATCATCTGGAGTAGAAGTTTCCCCGGCTTGACTAAAGGCGATGCCAGCCTTGCACACGCCTGTCCTTGTGCAGCCAGCCTGGGCTGCTGCCCCTCCAAGCGAGCCAAGCGCGCGTGTTCCAGGGATGGCTCTCCACGAGTGGCGTAGTCAGAGGGGGGGGCAAAGCGCTGAGTTTTGTAGGAAGCCTCGGGGGTAGTGCAGAAGGTGCCCCTTCGGAGTCAATCCGGGAGGGGGGGCAGCAAAATGCCCACCCTGAGGCTCCCTGCAAGACTCAGTGCTTTGCCCCCCTCTAGCTACGCCACCGCCCCCCCCAGCCCCTTCCTCTTTCTTCCCGGCCACGCTGCACAGCCAGCTCTCCCCCTTCATTGCACCCCCCCTCCCCACTGCCCGCAGGATGCTGCAGGCACCCTTTGCAGGTTGCATGCCCTGCACGTCTGCACGAGGCTCCCCCAGGCACCCGCCCCTGCAGCTCTCCCCGCGCCCCTCCCCGGCCAGCTGCAGCCCGAGAGAGCCGCTCCCGCATCCGAGCCTGGGGGGACCCCCCGCGCCCCGAGAACCAGCCCGGCCCTGCGCTCACCTGGCGCCCGGCAGCACCCGCGATCTCGCCTCTGCTGCTGCGGGGCTGCTCGCGCTGCCGCGGCTGAGATCCGCCCACCGGGCTCGAGGAGGAAGGGAGGGAGGGTCCTGCTGCTGGAGCCCTCGCTGCAGAGCGAGCCCCCTGCTCGGGGAAGGGGGGCAGGCAAGGAGGGGCGGGCCACTGGTCCAGATTAAAGCCCCCCCAAGGCTGGGGGGCTCTCAACCACACGCCCTCCGCCCCCAAGGCTGGGGGGCTCATTCATGCACACCTATGTTGGAGGGGGCCCCTCTTTCCATCCACATCAATGCCCCCCAGGAATATCCTCCAGGTATGTTCACACGTGCACCTCCATCACTGGTCTTCTCTGGGTCCGAACTGGGAAGCACTGATGTTTTAGGTCAGTGATGTTCAGCCTTTTCCACCTCATGGCACATTCGGAAGGCACTAAAACAGTCAAGGCACCCCGTCAGATTTTTGACAATTGACAAGGCACACCACACTGCGGGGGGGGGGGGGGGCTCGCACCCCCCCCCCAATGGCCCTACTAATTAATAACCCTCTCTCAAGTTCCCATGCACACCTGGAGACCATCTGCAGCACACCAATGTGCCACAGCACAGTGGTTGAAAATGGCTGTTTTTAGTGGTATGAAATGATTTGTGGCATATCATAAGAACATAAGAACAGCCCCACTGGATCAGGCCCTAGGCCCATCTAGTCCAGCTTCCTGTATCTCACAGCGGCCCACCAAATGCCCCAGGGAGCACACCAGATAACAAGAGACCTGCATCCTGGTATCGATGACAGCCCCTTCACATGTGCAAGATATTTGATGGTGCAGCCTTCACAGGCTGAACATGCATGTGTCAACCAGCTGATATGTAAATAGAGAACTATATAAGAACATAAGAATAGCCCCACTGGATCAGGCCAAAGGTCCATCTAGTCCAGCTTCCTGTATCTTAGTGGCCCAACTAGGAGCTCCAGTGGCTGCCCTTGAATCTAAATGTGGCTTCCTGACCTACTTTTAGGCTACAATCCTAACCACATTTTCCTGGGAGTAAGCCCCATTGACTACAGTGTGACTTACTTCTGAGTAGACATGCATAGGATTGGGCTGTTAAGTGCTTGGCTGAAGTCATCCTTCCTATCCAACTTTCCAGCACTGATGCAGCCAAAAAGCAGTCCCCAGGTTAAAGGAACAAATGTTCCCTTACACCAGGGGTGCCCAAACCCCAGCCCTGGGGCCACTCGTGGCCCTCGAGGCCTCTCAATGCGGCCCTCAGGGAGCCCCCAGTCTCCAATGAGCCTCTGGCCCTCCAGAGATTTGTTGGAGCCCACACTGGCCCGACACAACTGCTCTCAGCATGAGGGTGACTGTTTGATCTCTCATGTGAGCTGTGGGATGAGGGCTCCCTCCATTGCTTGCTGTTTCACGTCTGTGAGGCAATAGCAGCACCAAAGGAAAGGTCAGCCTTGCTTTGTGCAAGGCCTTTTATAGGCCTGAAGCTATTGCAAGACCTTCATTCATTCATATAAGTTCATCTTTTAATATATTCATTTATGTAAACTTATGTAAATTAATTCAAATTTTAAATGTAAATTAATTTTTTTTCCCCCTGGCCCTTGACACAGTGTCAGATAGACAATGTGGCCCTCCTGCAAAGAACTTTGGACACCCCTGCCTTACACTGAAGAGGCTTCTGTGACTGCCCCCTTCACTTAGCATGCAGTGCACACCCTATTGTCACAGCTGGAAAGCTGGATAGGATTGGGCCCTAAGTCTCTTGCTTCTCCCAACCCTGGAAGTATTGTGAAACTTGGAGTACCTAAGATACACATTCAAAATAAAGTCTGCTTCAGTCACAAAATGACTGCACCAAAGCGGACACATTTGTATGTGGGAATGAACCATCACATAGTAAAAGCTTTCTCAAAAGTATATTACATTTGCATTACCAGTAGCTCTTGATTTACATGGACTTAATTTGCATGGTTTTGAAATAGTGCAATTTGCAAATTGACACTGGAATTGGAATAGGGTGTGATCACCATGTTGAAGGCTTGTTAGATCAAGGAAACATTTGATGCTATAGAGAAGTCTACAGATGATGGCAGAAGGAATGTTAAGAGTTCTGAAAGTCTAACAATAGAGATCCTATCATGATTGTCAGCAGAACAAGGCAGTTAGTTGTTCATGGACAGGTTTAGAGAAAGCTGTGCCCATATCTAGCTTGTGACTCTCCAGGCTACAGTGTTGAGAGTGACCCATCCAGGACCAGAGCAACAATTATGAGCTCTTCAAAGAAAGTGGATCTTGATATGCAGGAGTCATTAGACCCTCACAAAGAAGAGCTTTTGTCCCAAGATGTGCTTGAGCTGGAGAAGCAGAAGGAACATGAGGAGGCGGAGAGCACAGAGAAGGTTGCTGTTGTGTGAATGCCAACATCGGCAAAGGCGTTCAATTTAATGGAGAGTGCTCATCTTAGAAGAGGATGATCCAAGTGCAAAATGTGGCTCCAGAGTAAACAGAGATTGATGTGTGCTCAGCTATGCAGTGTTACTGAGAGATCTTGTTATCCTACTTCTCAAAAACACTCCAAGACAATGAACTGAGCCAGTGGCAGCCTCACTGTCCCATTCGCCATAATTTTCATACCCTCTGTCCATAATGCCAGTCATCAATGCTTATGCTCATTGACTTTCCCCCTAACCCATACCAGCCCCATGGTTTCATACAGGAAAGGCCATTTTAATTTACATGTTTTTGATACATGTGCTGTTTTTCAGGAACATAACCCCCACATAAATTGAGAGCAGGTTGTATGACAATTAGTTCTTTCAAGTAGCTCAGGACATCCTACAGAGTTCTCCCCCTACCATTTTATCCTCACAAGCCTGTGAGGTAGTCTAGGGCAGCTAAGAGTCTAGGGCCATCTGAGTAGGGATGATCTCCCACCTCCCTAGTCTGACGCTTTAGTGCACAGGCCTGACTCATCTCTGAGGCTCACTGAGGGCCCAGTCCTATCCAATTTTCTAGTGCCGGTGCAGCTGTGCCATTGGGGCATGCACTGCATCCTGTGCTGGGCACACAGTCAGAGGCTTCCTCAAGGAAAGGGAACACTTGTTCCCTTACCTCGGGGCTACACTGCGGCTGGAAAGTTGAATAGGATTGGGCCCTTAGATAGCAGAAGGCTGCACCACCTTCTTCGATCAGCTTGCCTCTTCTGTTCCTTCTTTCCCCAGAGGACCCACATTTCCCCTCTTCCTTTGGGTAGGCTCTGCCCTGACACCATGCGACACTGCTGGGAAATCAAAGGTTGGAATGTGGAAGGGCACCCTCTTGCTCAGTAAGTACCAGGGACAATCCAAGTTCACATGATATGGTTCTAGCTGGGGGAGGGGGAAGTACTGTACAAAGACATACTCCCCCCCCCCCCCCCGCACAGGTCCTATTAACAGATGGACCAACCCTATAGATACAATACCATAACCAGTAATGCCCAGCAGGGGCAGTCAGGAGGCTACTCAAGAGCAAAACACACAAAACCCCAATGCAGCAAAACTGGCAGGTTGGCGTGGAATGAAAAGAGTGACCAAACCAAACCAATGTTCTAGCTAGACACAGTTGTTTTTTTGTCTATGTCTGGGTACACATTGTATTCAATTCACACAGATAAATTGAAAAATGAACCAGTCATACAGTCATTCACATGGAAATGTCTACCTGGATATAGTCATTCCATAATTAAGTACTGCATAACGAGAACAGGTCTCATATGCTTGGTACTTTTCAGAGCAACCAACAAGCCAGACCCCTGCCCTGAGGAGCTTACAATATAAAATTTAACAATGGGACAGAGGAAAGAAAAATGGAGGTTTGGGTAAAGAGGAAAGGAATATAAGCTCTGTTTAACTGCATACTTGGGTTTAGTTTCAGATAGGGTACAAGAACTTAACCCCCTTTGTCAATAAAGATTTTTCTTTGAGTTGGGAGGCGGTATGCCACCCTGGAGAATGGATAAAGCTACAACTGTTATAAAGATACTTAATCAATACCTCAACATCTAGTTGACTATTACAACAGAAGCAATGTTCCAGTAACCATTGGTGCTTTTATCTTTGTCAATAACCAGGATTTCTGCCCACAATAAGAACATAAGAACAGCCCCACTGGATCAGGCCATAGGCCCATCTAGTCCAGCTTCCTGTATCTCACAGCGGCCCACCAAATGCCCCAATAGTCCTGGAACTTATTTTTATAAATCTCTTTATTAATCACAATGCATTCATTAAACACTGGAGAGCTATTCAAGATGTAGCAGTTTATTTGTGTTAATTACAAGCCTGGCAGCAATTACAATTTCACATTAGGAAGCAATGTTATTGGGGTGGGGGAGAAGGGAAGCTTTGTGTGAAAAACCTTATTCAAAATAGCTTTTGTAACTCATTTGATCATTTGAAGAGAAACATGAATTTTAAACAGTATCACAGCAATTATACGAAGTTTTGTTCTGAATCTCAGGGATCTGTTAGAAAAAAAGGCACAACAGAAGAAGCACTCCTGGTTCTGATGCAGGAGATCCAGTCTCCTTGCAAAGGAAAAGATAGGTCCCCTAGACTACAGCACTGAAGGCAAAACCTTTGAATTCAAAGTTAAAAAGTCAGAATTGCACTCAAGTTTTTATACAGTATGCTGATGGAATGAAATAACATTGGTCGCTTTGGGACTCTCTTCTGGAGGTCAAAGATCTGAGTTTCTAAAACAGCAATTCCACCATTAAAAAAAACCCTGTATAGAAATATAAAAGATGCCCAGGACAAAAGACGATTCTCACTACACCTCTAATTTCTCCGTTTCTCAAAATGATGAAATTGGAGATTTAGCAAAAGACTGGCAGCACCTCCCTGCTGGAAAAGGAGGGATCATATTGGAGGGAACAGAAGCCAGTTATGCTCTATGCCCAAGTGCACATAGGTCCCAGTCATCATTGTTGCTTGGCAAAGTTACACAGCTCCAAGGTGAGATGGAGAAGTGGGGATGGAAAAGCACCAAAACTGTGCTTCCTAACCCTATAGCAAAGGCAGTTTTCAAAAGCAACCCAAGATTAAGCACACTAGCCAAAAATGCACAGTTTTAAACTTCAAGGCACATTGAGTATCTCGTGAAAAACGTATTTAAAATCAAGCAGTTATGTATGGATCCCAGCAGATCTATGGATCTCACTATTGTGGTTGCCCATTACCCAGGTGACAACATTCATAGTTCTATGTATTTGTGCTGTGCCAGATACCGTATTTGTTGGGCAGATAAGACGTTTGTTAAGAAAAAGAACTATGAATGCTAAAACAGTGGCCTTTTTTTAAAAAAAGAAGAGTGTTTCACTTTAACAACACAACTGATAATGTGATCTTGCTCCAGTTGCTATGAAGGAGATTCAGTCTCCTCATAGCAAGTACTAAAAAAAGTGTGCAGCAGCCACATTCATACAGCCCTAGGCGGGCAGTAAAAAGCCAGAGGTTTATGGAGTGCCCAGTGAGCTGCCATGGATGCTAGGAACTACAGTTCTCCCTAAGCTTCATGGCCATGTGGCTCAAAGCTGAGCTACCTGGACATGGATGATGATATGCAATATCAGAGCACTGTCAGCATCCAGAGGTCCCACCCTGCCACCATACAGCTAAGGAAGGGCTCCACACAGCGATGGGGATTCTTACAGGGAAAACTGCTGAGGACTGCAATCAGATGGATGAGACATGTGTACATGGGCCTGCACTTGGGATATGGAATGCTGCTGAATAAGAGATGAAGCCCATTTGAGCACAGGAAGCTGCCTTAGTACTGGGCTAGATAGACCAATGGTCTGACTT
Source organism: Tiliqua scincoides (assembly GCF_035046505.1). NCBI lineage: Eukaryota > Metazoa > Chordata > Lepidosauria > Squamata > Scincidae > Tiliqua > Tiliqua scincoides. The sequence continues at coordinate 305,746,333 of NC_089821.1, forward strand.
GTCTGTCTGCTCTGACTGGTGTCCAGGGTCTCAGACCTCCCCCAGTCCTGCTTTGGGATTTTCTGCAGGCACAGCATGGGTTCTTCCAGGGTTATGTACTGAGAGTAGAGCCCTGTCCTGGACTGCACAGTCTGAAGCATGTGCAAAGATGCCTACCCCATTCTAGGGGATTGTACCACATTCTCTAGGATTAGATCAAAGAGCTTTTGGAAGTTTTGAGAGGTAAAGATAAAAACCTTTAATATATCATGCTAAGAGAGAGGATGTTAAACCCATGTTGAGTTCACTTTTAAAAGCATTTGTAAAAACGTGTTTAAAATACGGATTTTCATCTGAAACAGTGGGACCACCTGTTAAAAATACAGCATTATAGACTACATTTAAAAAAAATGCATGAGGTTCGTTTGTTTCCAAATGTTTCCCATTTCCAGTGAGTTCAGATCTTGCCTTATTCTGAGTCCACGTTTTGGTTAAATTGATATTACTCATTTGGAATCTACAAAGAGAAGAAAAAATTGATGTTACTTTTAGTTATGTTGAATGAGACAGAAATAGACAGCCTGCTGCAAGATCAGAATGGCCCAACTTTTCATACAAAGCGGGTTACAAAGTACTTTGACACAGAATTCGAGGGCCACTCACTGAATTAAATTTTCATTAATAGATGAAACACAGCCTGGGATCTTGGGAAGTTGCTTTTAGCGGTTATGTAGGCATTTGGTAGAATGTCCACAAGTGGGATGGGTAATTTTTGCACGGAGGTAAAGGGTTTGAAAAGACTGAAAGACAGTGAAAATACCATGGAAAGAGAGAGAGAGATGGTTGGCTCCATTTTAGGCAAGGGGAGGAAAATGCAGGCCTCAGCCATGCTGCGGTCACCATAGGGATAATCTCTTGTTGGCATCCTTCAGTCTCGGAAGACTATGGTATCGCACTCTGAATAGTGTTCTGGAACAGAGTGTCCTCTCCAGTGCGCGAAGCCTGGGTAAAGTAGATATGGATGATAGACTGTTACCCATGCAGCAAATCCCCCCTCTCCACGTTGCTGAAATGGTCCAATGGAAAGGCAGAAGCCAATACGGTTGGTTCCAGTGACGTCGTAGGAGTTGCCAGAACGTGACTGTGTTCAGCCATGAACTGCCTCAGGGACTCCGGCTCCAGATTTTGCCTCGAGGTTGACTCCTGAAGCCTTTTCCATAACTGGATGTAGCCGCAAGGCAGCGGAGGTTTGGGATCAGAGTTTTCCTTCTTTCAGATGAGCTGCCTTCCCAGGCTAACGAGTCCCATCTACCCGGTGGCTGTTACGACAAGAGTCGCCTCTTACGACAAGTACAGCCAAACTGAGGGCCTATTCTTATCCCCAGCCCTCAGGGGATAATACACTGCTATTCATCCCCTCCTCTACCCCATACACGCCCCATTGCTATGACGCTGCTACTCATCCTCTCCTCTACCCCATACACTCCCCATCGCTACGACATAAGACCAGCCAATAGGAAACCAGATTGGGAGGCCAGCTCGCAGCACACAAGGGAAAAGTTTTGCAGTGCACGGAAACAGAAGTGTGTCCTGTTGAGCTCAGGCTGTGCCCGAAGTATAGGTTAAGGGAGCATAGGTGACACTGATGGGGAAGCCCACCTGAGCCCCAGCCAATGCTTGTCTGATCTGGTATGAGGGAGAAGATTTGATAGCATTGTTAAAGTGGCAGCTTGAGCGGGTCTTGCCGAAGATCGCCAAAAAAAACCTTGGCCCATGGACTGCAGGTTGGACCATTCTGATGGAGCTCTATATAGCACTGTCTAACTCAGTGTTTCTCAAACTGAGGGTCAGGACCCACTATATGGGTTGCAAGCCAATTTCAGGTGGGTCCCCATTCATTTCAATATTTTATTTTTAATATATTAGACTTGATGCTCCCATGGTATGTGACTGCATTTGGAGAAATGTTACAGACCTGTACTTTTAACAAGCTACTATGTATATTCTTTTAACATTGATAGTCAATGGGACTTACTCCTGGGTAAGTGTGGGTAGGATTGTAGCCTATTATTGTTAAAAATTTTCCTGCTTGATGATGTTACTTCCAGTCATGACATCACTTCTGGTGGGTCCTGACAGATTCTCATTCTAAAAAGTGGGTCCTGGTGCTAAAAGTGTGGGAACCGCTGCTCTAACATTTAAATCATGAGCTGAAATAAAAAAGGGGGCACACATATTTGTCCAAATCTGTGGCCAGAAGATGTCTCCATGCACAACCTTGCACTTTCCCTCAATATAAATCCCAGAGAATGAACACTGATTCAACAGTTTACATTTTTATCAATGTTCATACATCACACCAAGGGAAAAATTATTTCTACTATTCTATAGAGATCATTGCTACAATCCCCCAATCACAATAGTATCTTTCATATTACTTATGAGTCTATAAAAAAGTAATTGTTTGTGAACCCATAAAAAAGTAATTGCTGACCCCCTTCAAGAGCTGAAGGAATCTTGCTATAGGCATCTCCCATGCGGGTCCTACATACTTGAATTCCTAGAGCATCATGGAATCATTGCATCACTTGGAAAGGAGCTCCCAAACACTGCAAGAACACATGGATCACCACTGTCAGGATAGGGGAGCAAGGCAAACGTTACCACACTACAAAGCTTAATAGTTACAGTGAGTTGTGTATTTGGTGTACCATACAAAGAAGACTAGAGTAATAAGTTGGCAAGGCCTGAAAAAACATACTCACTTGATTGTCCGCTTGGTTAGAACAGACCATTCACCTGCCCAGTCGCCGGATCCAGGTCAATGTCATAGAAACATGGTCTAGTGGGAAGTCCGGGCATTGTGCTCATCTGGAAGGAAAGGAACCATATTGAGGTGGAAGCATTGTTGATTAATTGCTGCGAGGAAACAGGAATGAGGAGCTGCCTTGCTGGATTAGAATCAAGTCCATCTATAGCCAGACCAGAGGACCAACAGCTAACTAGGACCCCATGCCCAGTCCCTGCAAGAAGGCAAAGACAATTTGACCCCATTTGCTGGTCAGAGAACTGACCTCAGCTGAGAATTTACACTCCTCCCCCCTTGACCAAACTCCATCAGTTGTCAGTTGAATATATAAAGCTGCCTTCTATCAAGTCAGTTTGTGAGTCCATTTAGCTCAATGCTGTCTACACTGGCAGGCTGGCAGTGACGCTCCTGGGTCTCAGACATGGGTCTTTCTCAGCCCTACCCCATGATGCTACCAGGGATCAAATACGGGACCTTCTCTATGCAAAGCAGGCACTCGACAACAGAACTACAACCCCTCCCCAAGGATATTCCCAGAAAATATACAATATTCCCAGAGAGGAGGTTTTTTGTTCAAGAACTATTCAAGGATGTTTGGGCCAGATGCATCAACCAGTGGACAAACGGCTGCTAGAACCATAACACACCGAGGTGTGGAACCATACAAGAAGCAAGAGTCTCCAAAACAAGACAAGACTGCAAACCAGCTGGAGTATTTTTTAATGATCTCACAAAATAGTCCCATTTTTATGCAGCACTTTAAAAAGACCAACTTCATGTACAAGAGATCATAAACACTTAATCAGTAGCATTCTTTCTGCAGGAGCACCTGGCACTAAACTAAGACATTTAAAAAAAAATGGATTAGCACAAGCACTGAAAAAGAGTAGGAAGATTTCTACTCGAAGACCTCACGCTGGATCATCAAGCTGAATTTTTTTCGGGGGGCACCACAACCAGAAACCACTTGCTAGATGCAAGGGAGGGCACCAGGATGCAGGTCTCTTGTTGTCTCGTGTGCTCCCTGAACATCTGGTGAGCCACTGTGAGATGTAGGAAGCTGGACTAGATGGGCCTTTGGGCTGATCCTGTGGGGCTCTTCTTATGTTCTAAAGCAGGGGTCTCCAAACCCCGGCCCGGGGGCCAGATGCAGCCCTTGGCGAGCCTCTATCTGGACTGTGGCCAGCCTCTTGTCCCCTGAAAGCCTCTAGCCTACTTGGCAGAACATGATTGGAGCTGTGCTCTGGTTGCATCTGGAGGGTGTTCTAAGGGCCAGAGAGGTTGAGTGAATGAGCCCATTCATTCATTATTCATTCATTCAAGTTCCATCTCTAATTTATTTATATAAAATTAGATTTTTTTTCTGGCCCTCTACACCACGCCAGATATTTGCTGCGGCCCTCTGGCCAAAAAGTTCAGAGACCCATGTTCTAAAGCAACTCTACCGTGGTCGAGAGACTGCTCCTATTTGCCCCAGAATGAATTTGAAAGAGAAAAGTTACTGGAGTGTTGGCAACCTGGCCCTGTGGTAAGTGCCTCAGACTGTGAATGATGGTATCCATGAGTGCAATATACAGATACCAAGAGCCCCAGTCAAATTTACCTGGAAGACCAATGCATCTATTGTGGCATGGAGCTTTTGAGCCCAGAGACCACTCACTTATGCAAGCTCATGCTCCAATAAGTGCATATCATCTAGAATGCCACTGAGAGGACCTAACAGCTGCCTCTGCAGCTGGGATTTTGCGTGGCTGTATCGAATAGTACATCTGCAGGCAGCTTAAATGATAGGTTAATGGAGGTTAGAATGAACACGCTACCGCAGACATAAAGCAGCCTGCGTTACTGGCACTGCTATAAAGCTGCCACAAGGAGTTGACAACAACAAGCAGCCTGGCTGGCTGGCATCAGTAACGACTGGTGTAATTATTTACCCAGGAAAATAAGCAGGTATGAAGGGAGTGAGAGAAACAAACCCACGAGCTAAGAAGCAGTCTATTCCCTCTCTTGGATTTATAGTTCTCTAAGGCTATTCTTGCTCAGACTACTGTATGTAGAAAAAAGGTCCTTAATCTTCTGAGCAAGGGAAAACAGAGATTCCCACTTAACCTTCAAGATGCCCAACACCAAGGAGCCAATCACCAATGCACAGCCACCCAGTGGTGTAGCTGGAGGGGGGCAGAGCACTCAGGCTGGCAGGGAGCCTCAGCGAGGTGGGCAAGCGGCCTCTCCCTTCGGAGCCATTCCTGGCAGGGGGATCAAAATGTAGCCGTACGGAATTTCAATTAAAACCCAAAGCAGTCCAAATTTGGAGCTACCAAAACAAGACAAAATGTTTTAGTCTTCTGAACATTCTTGCAACATGTGCTTTGCTATTTATACCAGAGAACATTTTTTTTTTTTGCTGAAATACATCTTGGGAGAAAGCATGTTTTTTTTTTTAAATCTACTCTGTTCTTCTCTGCCCTTCAACCTGAAGCCAGCAGTATTCACTACAAAGAGCCAATCTGAAAACTTTTAAATAGGACCAAATGTTCAGTAAAGTGTGCTTGAGATTTTTCTTTTATGTGTTTAAGAATGCAACTTATTGATATATGATATACTGAAGGGAAATTGCTTCATACACATGTGAAGCACATTCCCAGGCTCCCTCCTACACAACGAACATTCAGGCAATGATCCTTTCTCTGCAAACAGGCCTCTCCCCCCCATAAGCCCTTTATTCTGCAAACCACTACTCTGCTTCACACACACACACACACACACACACACACGAACACTTGCGCCCACACATTCAAAAATGGATGAGATACACACAGCTCCTGGTCAAAACTAGCACACTGAAGCAAGTCATTAGCAGATGGGCACAGATGTAATTAAGACTGCAATCCCTACACACGTTTGTGGGAGTAAGTCTCACCAAACACAATGGGACTTACTTCTGAGTAGACAAGCTTAGGATTATGCTATAACAGGGGAAGCCAAACGGCAGCTTGCGATCCACATGCGGCTCTTTGATATATAATGTGCGGCAAACAGAAACATATTGGCTGAGCTCCTTTTTGCATCCCAATTAATATAAAAGGTAAATTTAAAAAATTAAAGTTTTATAATTATTTACAAGGTATAAACTGAGAGTCCACTGGATTACAATGTAAGTTTAAGTTTCATGGCAAGTACAGTGTAAATTTAAGAAGTAGATAATTAAATGATCCTGAAATACTGCAGCTCCCAAACATCTCTCTTGGGGCTCTCAAACATCTGAAGTTTATCATATGTGGATCTTATGTTGAGCTAGTTTGGCCACTGCTGCGCTATTAGAGTAATAACCTCACCACCCAAGTATACAATCTAGACCAGCGGTTTTCAACCGCTGTGTGCCGAGAGGCAGCCTCAGGTGTGCCGTGGGGCCAGAGGAGACAGGCAGCAGCTGTGTGGGGGAGAAGCAGCTGCTTTAACCCTCATGTGGCAGGTGAAAAAGGAGCAGCCACAGCTGCTTTGCATCTCCTACTGCTGAGCAAGGCTGCAACCCAATCCTCATTTACCTGGAAGTAAGCCTGTTGACTATTATGGGGCTTACTTCTGAGTAGACACGCCTAGGATTGGGTATCAAGTTCCTTGTCTGCCCTGCATGCTGACTGGACAACCAGAAAAGCCTGCAGGAGGTCTGAGCGGAGTGAGGAGGAGGAAGCCAGGGCAGGCAAGCAGGTAGGAAGCAAGCGAGTCTGCTGAGGCCACCAGCCTAAGAATGGGCTGGCTGAGGGTCCACAGAAGTCCCTTCTCCTTGCCATAGTTGCCTGCAGCTCCCCAGTGAGACCCTCCCTGCCTTGCCTTTGCCTTTCAGAGGAAGGGCGCTGGGCCACAATCCTCTCCACACTTTCCTGGGAGTAAGCCCCATTGACTATTATGGGACTTACTTCTGAGTAGACACGCCTGGGCTGGGCTCTCAGGATCCTCTCCTAGCTCCACTTTCCTGGGACTAAGCCCCATTGACTATAATGGGACATACTTCTGAGTAGACATGCCTAGGATTGGGCTTTTGGTCACACTTTTTTCTGAAATACAGGAGCAGGCAATTGGGGGGGGAAATGTGAGGCAAGCGATTCTGAGCCTTTGGACGAATGAGGGGAGAGACAATAGGAGAGGTGCTATCTGCAATTATGAGATGGGGGGAATGTGGCTGTGGGAGGGGGTGGGGTGGGGGAGAGGAGAGAGAATTGCCTGCTCCTGTATTTGAGAAAGAGTGCAACCAAAAGCCCAATCCTAGGCATGTCTACTCAGAATAAGTCCCACAGGCACATTCCCCCCCCCATGTGCCCCCTAGTCTTTGGCTGCAATCCTAACCACACTTTCCTGAGAGTAAGCCCCATTGAACAAAATAGGACTTACTTCTGAGTAGACCTGGTTAGGCTTGTGCCCTTTCTCATGTAATGATTTAATTGTATTAATTATATTAATTAAAAATTAACTGTAATGTAGTAATTTAAAGTAAGTAAAAAACTGGGGGTGTGCCTTGACAATTTTAGTGCCTTGACAGTGTGCCGTGAGCTGAAAAAAGGTTGAAAATGGCTGATCGAGACTTAGCTGTCAGAGTTCTCCTTCTTGGGTGACTACAACTGATCAGAGAATTCAGAGAAACATAATCTAGGGTGAGATAATGCAGAAGAGGCAGCAGGGCTATGCAAATAGGTGCTGTCTCAGTTTGCAGAGTTCTAAGAAAAAATAACAATAATAATATTTATATACCACCTTTCTTGGTCATCCTATTTCTTCTCAGACTTTAATTCAAGGCAGTATACATAGGGTTTTTTTTTCTAAATCCCCATAGGAATTTTTACAATACAATACAGGTTGAGTCATTATTGGATGGCAAAAATCACACTAAAGCAGATCCATTTTAAAACAATATCCCTTTGCTGGGTGATTTAAAAACAGCCTTGCTGACCTTTGTGATTTAGGACAGAGTCATTAAGCAGACAATTCATCAGTCTCTCTCCAGGCGCATAGAAAGGCTTCTAGCCAGCAATCCCTCCCTTCACCCAGAGCAAAGTGATTATCTTTCTTTCATGTGCTCAGGGGAAAAGGAGGGTTCTAAGTGTCTGGAGAATGATTGATTGTCAGCAGGCTGCCCGCTCTCGCATTAATGAGGCTATTGTTAAAGGATGGTTTTCCTTTAATTTAAAGAGCCTTCTCATCGCACTAAGATAGAAAAATCCATGAATTTTCAACAGGTGAAAAACTCATGGATAATTAGGTTATACCTGTAATCACATACATGATTGTCTCTCTACAACAGTAAGAAAAGCAGTTTTTTAAACTGTGATTTTAAAGGGATTAATTTTTCCCCTTCTCCATGGATCAGCACATTCCTTCTCATTTGCAGTGGCCATTCACACCGAGTCAAATTCGTGTATAAAAAATCCATGTATAACAAGGTTGGACCTGTAGTTCTAATTTTTTGTAGAACACCTTCCTTTCAGCTGGATTCCTTCTCGATCAAGGATATTGCAGTGATTTTTAACCTTTTTTAAGTCATGCGAAGGCACTAAAATTGTAAAGGCACACCTTCATTTTTGGCAAGGTGCATTGCACTGCCATCCTGGGACCAAGGTGACCAGATACAATGGTGGACAGAATGCCTATACCTTTAACCACTGTATAGAAGAGGGAGTTTTGGCAGGTGAAGCTCAACATGAAAGGGTTTAAAAGCTTCGTCGTCCATTGTATCTGGTCACTCTGCCCGGGACTCACATCCCCAATTGCCCTACTAATATACAACCATCCCAAGGCACACTTGCAGACCATTTGCGGCATGCCAGTGTGCCACAGCATGGTGGCTGAAAAGAGCTGGGATGCTCGCTGCCATCTGGGAAAGAAATAAGGAGAGGTGTCACACTGATCCAGCCCCCTGGCACTGGGTAGCCCAGTGTTTGTGCCCGGCTGGTAAACTGGGATCCTGCAAACTGCACAGAGGCACATTGTACTCCCCAGAAACCAATTCTCCTGACATTTTTTGCCACATGGCATGACAGTTGTCATTTTATTCTAAATGTGTCTTTCTGACTGATGCTGCGGACAACAACTGATCTCCAAAAATCAAGGCTATGTGCAATTCTGCACTCGTTAGCAAATCCTCCGGGCAAAATGCTGCAGAGGACGTGGTTTTGCTGAGTGGCCTGTCCCCAGCACTTGGAAAGACTGTAGCCCAGAAGCTGAGCATGTGCACATCCCAGAAAAAAGAACCTCTGGGAGCCTGAGACCTTGAAGAGCTGCTGCTAGTCAGCAGAGGCAGACCAGAAGACCAACAGTGCAAGACAGGTTTAGAGGTTTGGTACCAGATCCAGCTTCAGTAGCTCAAGGCTTCCAAGACACAAAGTACTTACTGTTCCTACTAATGGATATAAGAATCCTGCACCCACACTGGCTCTGATGTCTCGGATGGGCAAGACAAAACCTGTGGGTACTCCTTTCTGTTCTGGATCATGTGATAGCGACAGGTGGGTTTTTGCCATGCAGATGGGCAAGTCTGCAAATCCCTGGATGAGAGACAAAGGAAGTGAAGCACAGGATGAGTATTTGAACAGAGGGTCAGGAAAACATTTTTAATTGCTTGAGCTGAGGTGATCTGGCTCCGACATTCCATGGTTTGAGCACCACTTCTACCACTAATTGATTTCCCCAAATCTTGCCACTTTCTCTCCATCAAACACAGGCACACTCTTCTTTTTCCTTGTAAGGTTTATAAAAGCCAATATTATTACTTGTAGCTGCTGTTGAGAACAGCTCAACATTGGTATACAATTGGATTCCACAGAGAAATGCCACAGATTTACTGCTACTCTTCAAATTTTATGGCCTTCTGGCCCTGCTATTTATACTTTTTCTGTATCCATAGATGTATACATCCACCAACTGAGGATAATGCATTCGTGAAGTGAAGTGCACTCATGCACTTTAGATAGCAAATGCTTATGCTACAAGAAACCTCCATGTTTTTATGGCACAAGAAGGCTCTACTGTTTTTGCTGCAGCAGACTGAGAGCCCAATCCTGGGCTTGGTGCGCCGGCTCACCACTGGCTCACTCACTCACTGTCACAAACGTGCCATAAGGCACGTCTGCATGCCCTACTGCTGGGCGAGCACCAGTGGTAGACCAGTGCTGGTTGACGGCAGGCTACCACATGTGGGCACCCAATTTCTGTTGCTCTGTGGTTGCATGGACCGCCAAGCAGTGGAGAGATAAGCAGGGATATGGGGGAAGGAGGCGTTCCAGGGAGGGGGGGGAGGCGAACAGAGGGTGGGCAGAGGATGGAGAGAAGGCTTTATGGGGAGGTGGGGAGAGGGCGTGGGGAGGGAGGGAGGCGGGAGCGGTGGAACATCTATCCAGAGCCTCCATGTTGGGCTTGCTGCCTTACACAGCGGCTCTTGATTCAATTCAAGTGCCAATCTGTTATCATGGACTTTTGATAGCAGTACCTCTCAGATTGGAAGTGGACCATTGTGGCACTGCTAAAGAATCAAGTCTTAGGCTGTTTCTTCTCCGCTCCTCCATAGGTGGATTGGAGAAAAGAAGAAGAAAGTGAGAACAAGCCCTAACAATCATCAGCAAACAGAGATGAATAAAGCAAGAGTGAGCCCAAGTGCCGTGACAAAGTGATGGAGTAAGTCTATTGTCTTGAACTCTGAAGGTTTTCTTGCTGATTTTTCCTTCTAAAAAAAGAATTGGTCTTCATGTCTGCTTCCAACATGGAAGATCAGAACTCGCATTCTCTCTCTCTCTCTCTCACACACACACACAAGTTGTGAGAAGGTATTTTTTTGCAAGCTTACCTGCTTAGTGTACAGTATAATTTTCTGTTCTGCTTCTGGCAGCAGGTCAACGTCACTTGCTCCATAGATAGTCTGTGCAATAATTCTAATCTTATCCAAAATTGGCAGCTATAGAAATGAGAAAGAAAAGTCAGGCAATTTTCTCTTTCAGTCCTTCCTTCAGTCCACTACAGGATCTTAAGCACATACTTCCTTTTGTCTTTTAGATTATGTCCACCATGACCCCCTCAGGCATAAACTTAGATGAGGCACTGCATCCTGTGCTAGAGAGAAGGGGTGATGCCTCTGTTAAGATGACAATTGTCACTTGCAGGTTTTACAAGTACTTTTATTAAGAACACTTAAAAATTAAAAGCTCCTTCCTGATTGAACTAATGCACCTTTTTAATTTATCAAAATGCTTTTCACCGATTTCTCTGATCATTGCCTAGTAAACTGTGCAAGAGCTTGTCTACTAAGTGCCACCATATGTTCTGCACTTAGGTTCAAGAGACTGTTCGTTAGGTGGCAGCCAGACTAGGCAACACATTCCAGGGAAGATCCACCTACTGACTGTAACTCAATGCTCCTTAATGGGGTTATTTTTATGAGCTCCTCATTTATCTGGTTTGTGATAAATGTGCTGTTTTACAGATTGCAGTCAGTCACACTGTGCTTTGAGGTTACATTTGAATGTAGCCATTATTGTATATTGTTTTACTGCCATTTGTAAGCCACTTTGATTCCACCCCCCTCCAACCAAAAAAAGCAGGTTTAGAGTTCTTTGAAATAAATAAATCCTACTTGGCCACCTGCCAACAGTTAACACTTCCAGAAACTGTGCTGTCCTTTTTTCATGACTGCACACATACAAGTGTTGTAAGTGTACACACTAGAACCCTCCAGCTCTATTTCTCATTTAACCATTCAACCCTATGGGAAACCCAGTATTTAAGACTATTTCAGGAATAATCTTGGCTAGCAATCCTGAGGTTTCCTTCATGTCATCCACCAAGTAACATTTCAGAAAACTGCTATGAACATACCAATCAGATATGTGGCATGTAGAACAAATGATTTTACATCTTTCTGTGGACATTAGTAAGTGAATTATGCTGCTTACTCAAGGATGAGGAATTTTGAATTAGATTTGGTCCAAGAGAAAGAGAGAGACTGTCTGTGTGTTTCTGGTTTACTTGGTACTGAAAACAGTGACTGAATTAAAGTGCTTATATCCTAGCAGTGATCAGACCAAACCCTAAACCAGTGATTTTCTATCTTTTTCATCTCATGCAACACTGACAAGGCACTAAAATGGTCAAAGCACACCACCAGGTTTTTGACAATTGACAAGGCACACCATGCTGCCAGTGGGGGCTCACATCTCCCATTGGCCGTATTAAAAAATGACCTTCCCCCAAATTCCTGTGGCACACCTGTGGACCACTCACGGCACACCAGTGTGCCATGGCACAGTGGTTGAAAATGGCTGCCCTAAACTCAACAGTATCACAAAACAGGGTATCTTTGATTACTTTTACTTACCTTAAATTAAGTTGCCAGATCATTTATTTCTGGCAATTATGGAAGCACATCTATTCCAAGCAGCTGTGGTTCCCCTCATAAATTTTATTTTATCAATCCCCTCCCCCAGCCATCTACTTCACTGCACGTCACACTCAACGACCTTCTCCCCATTCTCTATTGCTAGGATCTAATGTAGCGCAGCAGCCATGAATATGGGTTGAGAAATCTCTAGTTCAAACTCTGCTTCAGCTCATTAGATGCCCTGAGGTAGCCACTAGTTTTTCAGCTCCACTGTTCTTCGTCTGAAATAATAGGATAATATGCTTATCATTTCTGCCTGGCATCTTCCACCCAAATATAGTCATCATAGCAGCTTACAGTCATACAGACATAACTGAACAAGCAGCCAGGCAGCACAAGAGCAAGCAAAAATCAGAGAAGTCAGAAAAAGCAGAAGCAACAGCACCAGGAGGGAGCATAAAAGGTGAATTCAATGGGATTTGCATTCACACTTTGCCTGAAAGGGCATAAAGAAGGACTGAGTCAAAAACAGTTTCACGATTTGAATGCAATCAATGAGAAAGCCTAAGAGTTTGCAGAAGTGCAAAAGGGTCTTCCTGATAATCTTGATGTGTGGGTAGCTTTGTGTGGGTCTAAATATGAAGCACTTTGCAAGTATTCAACATGCCACATAAAGAGCATGAGAGCCCAATCCTACCCAATTTTCCTGTGCTGGTATTAGGTATTGGCAACCTTCAGTCTCGAAAGACTCTGGTATCGCGCTCTGAAAGGTGGTTCTGGCACAGCGTCTAGTGTGGCTGAAAAGGTCAATCCGGGAGTGACAATCCTTTCCACACTAGGAGCAAGTGCAGTCTGTCCTTGGTCTGTCTCCCTGGCTATGGGCCTTCCTTCTTTGCCTCTTTGCCTCAGACTGTTGGCCAAGTGTCTCTTCAAACTGGGAAAGGCCATGCTGCACAGCCTGCCTCCAAGCAGGCTGCTCAGAGGCCAGGGTTTCCCACCTGTTGAGGTCCACTCCTAAGGCCTTCAGATCCCTCTTGCAGATGTCCTTGTATCGCAGCTGTGGTCTACCTGTAGGGCGCTTTCCTTGCATGAGTTCTCCATAGAGGAGATCCTTTGGGATCCGCCCATCATTGGGATACCAGTGCTGGTACAACCATGCCAATGAGGCATGCACTGCATCCTGTGGTGGGGAGGCAATCACAGAGGGCTCCTCAAGGTAAGGGAACATTTGTTCCCTTATTTCGAGGCTGCATTGTGGCTGCACCGGTGCTGGAAAGTTGATTAGGCTGTGAATCAGTAATCTTGTTCTCCCTCCCTCACATAGGGCATTTTCCTTTTCCTGCAGGCACAGCAATAAATGGGGGGGAGGGGGGCAGTCTCCAACACAAATATTTGTAATATACATGCAAAATATATGTGCACAATATTTTGTATATGTTGTAAAATATGTACCATGAAATATTTCTAAAACTCCAAAGAACCATGTGGCTGATGGAGGAGAAAGGAGGAAAAAGGATCCGGTTCCACCAGCTGCATCATTTTACTCTCAAGAGATTTTTTTGTATTATATCCACCCAGAAGAAGCCATGCAAAGTGCAGTGCAAATTCTTACCTCCACATCATACAAGAACCTGAAGCTGCTTGGGGCCTGTGATGCTTTCTGCACTGCTTCTGCCAGGGCCACAGTTCCTTTCCCTCCATCAGCCCAATGGGTACATTTCACTGCATCAAGAGCTCCAGCTTCTTTAGCCTTTCGGATGACCAGCTGTAACTCTGCCTCTGTATCAGATCTGCAAGGACATTCGTTTACACAAAGTTACTACTGGAAATGCAGAGGGTGGTTTTCCTTGGCCCTAGACAACTAGCCAAGCAAACAGGCACAAAAGCACAATCTTCTGAACCTTTATTTTCAGAATTTATAGTCTGTCTTTATTACCACAGCCTCAAGACAGGTAACAAAACATTAAAACAGCAACATTAATAAATGCTAATCAATAAAATTGACAGGTGCAGCATATAAAATAAAAGCAAAATATGCAGACAAAAATGAAACAGTTCCAAATACTGGGGGTGGGTGGAAATCAGATGGCACAAATCAATCACAGGACATGAAAAAAAATTGAGAAAACAGGATGGATTTCACCTGGAGCCTAAATTCAGTGCCTTGTACCCCAAACCAGCATCTTGCTTGTTTCCCAGACCCTGGTGCTCTCTAAACTAGCTGGGCAGGTTAAACTTGGACCCTGCCTTACATGGAATGTGCTACAGCCATGAAAGACACTCATTCTGGGAGATCTTCCGACCAGGAACCATGAAATGCCTCCCTCAAGTGGGTGGCAAATGATCACTGGCACCATTATCTGCGATGAACAAGGTGGGTGAGCTCTGGAATCATTCCAAGCGCCGGTTCCCTTCACCAATATAAAAATCTTTTATCTACCAAAGATGCGGAAACAAGTAACAGCCAATCATATTCAGTCCATAAGTGAATTCACTCCTAAAAAGTCTTCACTATATGTCTGACTCTTGTATGCCCAGTTTGTGCACAGAAAAGGCAATCACCACCATTTACTATCCCCCATTTTCATTACCAGAAATAGTACTGGGATCTGAAAGGGGTTCTTTATACTATCAAAAGAAGAGTACACAAGAATGGTCATGATTAACACTGAAAAAGGAAAGAAAAATATGTACAGGTGGAAGAAGGAGGGGTGTGGGTGTGAGTAGTTTGCAGGGTACTCCCAGTTTGTTAACCATGGTTAGGAGTCTGAAAAATCTTAAATTTGCATCAGGTTTTGGGAAATGAATCTGTAAGTAAAACAGGATTTGTGGAGAAAACTATGGAAACCAGTTCAGCTACAATGAGCCATGGATGATGTCAACCATAAATTAAAGACACCCTTAATGCTGGGGAGAGGAGAAACAGAGAGAAAGAAATTTAATTTTTACTCTATTAATGCTTGCTGCAAACCATTAAGCAATTAATCTTTGTGACATCCCACCATCACCTCCCTTGGTTCAGCTGGCAAGCCTGAAAAAGAACTGCCTGATCAGCCAAGACATTCTCAGTTTGCCTCAAGGTTAAAAATGAGACAAGACAGCAGGGAGCTGTTACAGCAAATGTCTCATATATGTGATTCTGGGCAGTTCAGGGCAATATTGAGTCACTGTGCATTACATTTCTGGGCAGCAAAGCTAAGGTCAGGAGAACTCACAGATGACAGGATAGGAGGTGGGTGAGGACAAGCAGTGAATTTTATCCACTTTCACAAATGGCTTGCCACATGTCAAGTGGCCACTTACTTAGCTGCTTGCACGTATGACCTGGGCCCCTGACCCCTGCAGTTTAGACCACTGCAAAGTCCCCCTGCACCACTGCTAGTAGGGAAACAAAGGGACTGAAGAAGAACTCGGACTGGTACATGGTATGCAGACTTTTCTTGGGATATCATCAGAGCCAGAGATGCCCAATCAGTATGGGAACATCCTACCAAAATGCCCCTCCCTTTTCAACACTTATTTTGCACAAAATGGTTCCCCGCCCATCTCATTCTTCTCACTCATTCTCAGAACCAATGTACATATAAGGTTCTTTCTTTCCATTTTGCAGATGGGAAGGCTGAGACTGAAAGACAAGGCCACACTTAAGTCCATCCAGGACTATGTGCGTAGATGCAAAGACAAAGAAGAGTGATACAGAAATATTTTGAATAAACTGATGCACTTCCCAGCTATTTTGCTAATCCCACTTACTTGAACACATTGACTCCCACCACTACGGGGATGCCAAAAGACAGGGCATTTTGGATTTGCTTGCGTAAGTTACCACAACCTTTTTCCAAAAGCTGAAGGTTCTGTACAAGAGAAAGAAAGCGAAGGGTTGAGTTTGTTCCTCTCAAACACCGGTGTTTCTTTGCAACCTGCTGTGTGAATATCACTAATGCTGAAAAACACCAGCATACAAAAGGGAGCAAAAGCTTGGGGGGGGGGGGGAGAGAGAAATGCATTGTCATAGCACATGTGTTTAGAAATGCCACTTTCTTCTTGTTCACAGGAAAAAGATGAAAAAATTACCTGAAGGAAGAGGAACACTCACATAATTGGAACAGCTGCAATGAAAGAATTTTCGTGCACAAGAGCTGAAAAGTAGCTCATATAAAAGCAACCAAGAATGAAGTGTCCAATATCCTCAACAAAAGCAATTTATCAAAGGAGAAAAAAAAATATTTTTCCCGCTAAGTGAAATCTCATCTTCTTCATGACACATACTTGGGATTGTTGCTGGTCATTAACACCCAATTTCCACAGCAGCATATCTGAAGTTTATGGAAGTGGCGCATTTCATACCCATTTAATCTGACACAGCTGTGAAGGATAAACACATGGGAGCTGGTGCAGTGCAGGAGATACGAGATCGAGTTGCAAGCCAGAAAGCACTCCTTTAAAATCATGCCTCTGTTATGAACTGACTAGGTGGCCTTAATCAAGCCACCCACTGTCAGTCTTTGTGTCTGCAATATGCCGTAATCAGCCTGGAACCAGGATACCTTAAGGACCATATCTTCCCACACAAACCTGCCCTCATGCTTCATTCATTGGGAATATCTTGCTCTATATCCTGCCACCAGCCGATGGGCAAGGAACAAGACACGGCTTTCTTGGTGATGGTACCCAGGCTGTGGAATTTGCTGCTCTAAGAAATTCAGCTCATCTCTTCTCATTTTCTGCCATCAGGTGCTTTTTAGACAAGCATTTGCACAAAACTAATTGGAAATTTGCCGTTCTCTTGTATTTCTCTTGATGGCTGTTTTACAGCATGCCAAACGTAGCTCCTCCTTTACCAGGTGATTCATCAGCCTCTGCCCCCTCCCCATAGTGGAGTGGTTGTACATACTCTACAATGGGTTAAATGTGATGCACAGCACATACATTTCTGTAAGTACTGACTCCAAATATGCAATCTTTATCCCTCAAAAGAATACAGAAGTGAGCTATGACTTTCCAGTGGGAACATAGCATGGTTTGATTCTACATCTACCAGTGTAAAACCCTGGAGACCTGCTAATAGTCAGCGTAGGCCAGTGGCTCTCAAACTTTTTACACCGGCACCCACAAGAACCCTCTTAACCCTCCCAAGTAGTTGCTGATCTGATCTAAAAAAAACTCCCCAAAGATTGTCCTCTCTACACTTACCCTCTGAGTAAGCCCCATTGAATATCATTGTTAAAAGCATATACATGGTAGCCTGTTAAAAGTACAGATCTGCAACATTTCCCCAAATGCAGTCATACACCATGGGAGCACAAAGTCTATTAAAAATTAAAAAAAAAAACATTGAAATGAATGGGGACCAACCTGAAATTGACTTGTGACCCACCTAGTGGATCCTGACCCACAGTTTGAAAAACACTAGCATAGACAATCCTGAGCTAGATGGACCAATGGTCTGACTCTATATAAGGCAGCTTCCTAGGTACACAACCTAGCTTATGAGAGATGCTGAAACTGCTTAGCAGGTGGATGTCAACAGCTTCAGGTTTTCTGCTCACAGCAATGACAAAAGCAACAAAGGCCAACAGCTTAAGCCAGAAGAACTCCTGGCTGATCTGCAACTAGCAACTCCTTAAGGCCTGCTGCATGTGCTGTGCTACCTTCTCAAAACAGGGGACATTAAATAAGAACATAAGAACAGTCCCACTGGATCAGGCCATAGGCCCATCTAGTCCAGCTTCCTGTATCTCACAGCGGCCCACCAAATGCCCCAGGGAGCACACCAGATAACAAGAGACCTCATTCTGGCGCCCTCCCTTGCATCTGGCATTCTGACATAGCCCATTTCTATAATCAGGAGGTTGTACATGCACATCATGGCTTGTAACCCGTAATGGATTTTTCCTCCAGAAACTTGTCCAATCCCCTTTTAAAGGCATCCAGGCCAGATGCCATCACCACATCCTGTGGCAAGGAGTTCCACAGACCAACCACACGCTGAGTAAAGAAATATTTTCTTTTGTCTGTCCCAATTCTCCCAACACTCAATTTTAGCAGATGTCCCCTGGTTCTGGTGTTATGTGAGAGTGTAAAAAGCATCTCTCTATCCACTCTGTCCATAGGATTAATAAATCATAGTCACCTCTTCAGTGTATTCCTTTGGTAAGGGAACCCCAGCTGTGACCTGCAAAGAGGAAGAAAAGTCATTAAAGCTGCAGGGTCGCATTCCCTTGGTATATTAAGTTCATTTCCAAAGCTGAAGTGTGTTCTATTTATGACCGTCCTTATGGAAAACAGTGTGAGTATGTGCATGGAGGGGGGGAAGATTCCTCTACAAGGACTTCCCAAAGGGTATGTATTTTGTTCAGCTGTGTGTGCCCAACAGCCTCAAGACTCCCCAGCTACCAAGCTCAGCACTCACCGTGGGCCCTCCACCATGCATTTTCAGAGCTCGAACAGTGGCAACCAAGACCACCACGTGGGGTTGCAGTCCAGAATATCGACACTTGATATCAAAGAACTTCTCCATGCCAATATCTGCTCCAAAACCAGCTTCTGTGACTACAAGCAGATTTAAAAAGAGAAACTCACTATGCACTCCAAGGATTTAGAACTTCCAAGGACTGTAGAACCTCTTTAGTTTGCATAGTATTATTGCTGCTATTTTGATTTACTGATATGAAGGTTCAGGAAAGGTTATATAGGGGCCCCTGTATCCATGGATCCTGTTATCTACAAATCAGGTCCATGGGGCCCTCCCGCATGCGTCCCCTCCAAAGGCTCTGCTCCCCTCACCTCTGGAGGGACTTCTAAGCCCAACACGTCTACCTATGGCCTCTGCCGGGCTCAGAATGACTGTAAGCATTCTTCCACTTTTTCATAAAAATCAGAACTAATGTTCTTAATTACTTAGAAGGCATTGGGAGGCCTCCTAATACCTTTTAAGGGCATAAAAATGTCTGTTTTGGGTTGAAAACTGTAAGTAGCATTTTTCGGCCTGTAATGGTCATTCTGAGCTCAGCAGAGGCCACATGTGGATGCGTGTGGACTCTGCTTGGTTCAGAAGACCCTTCAAAGGAGAGGGGAGCTCAACTCCCCTCAACTCTGGAGGGGGGGAGAGGGCATTCCCTCTTATCCACAGTTTCACTTAACCATGGAGGGTGTGTGTGTGTTCTGGAATGGAACCCCCGGGGATATGGGGGCACGACTGTACTATAAAACAAAAATCCAAATAACTGCACTACTAAATACATGGAAATGCTTATACATGGTTTTAACTAAATGCTCAGAGAAACACAGCAAAAAACCAATTTAAATACATTTACAGTTCTTTTAGAATTTCAGTGCATAGCTTATACTTTGTCTTACAAGGGAGAAAGACTTTCAGCTGAATAGTTCTAATTTGGGGTCACACACATGCATTTTGAGATCCATTTTAGAGAGTCTAATAATCAACAATGTTAATTTTGAAGGAGAATTTTACTTTGCGCCACTGACGTTTTTAACAGTGCAGGAGATTGCAAATTCTGAGTATTGGAAATGTAATTACGATGTGCAGATTTGAAGTGTACATAGTGAACACGTTGAAAATTTTGGAAAGTTGTTATTTTGTCTATAGAGGACATTATTACGAACTGCCAATGGAATCAGCAATGCTCTCCCAGGGATATCTCTCAGTGATGCAGTGAAACCTGTTAGGAATATTTTGTTTGTCTGCACATACGTTAACTATTTGTTATAACAATACTATGAAAGGCAGAAGTTGCCAGTCAAGGAACAGTGGATTCAAAAATTGCAGCATGTGATATCAATGGCTGAACTTGCATTTTAAAAAACTCCAAAACGCTATGGAAAAATACAGGAAAATGACAATTATTTGGAGTAATAGCACCCATTTCTTACTTATTGGAACATGATTAAATCATCTGAGAAGAGGAACATCGGCAATTATATAAGAAAGCTCTGAGGCATTTTCCCCTTTTCCATAAAACCACCCAAGTTCTTAACAAAGACCACTTTCTAATCCTTCCTAACATCCTGTCTGCAGCCATGACCTGCCTACTGAAAGAAGCCCTTTTAAGACTCTCTGGAACAGTTGACTGGCCAACCCCTCAACTGTCAGAGTAGGAGGTTTATCCCCTCTCCTGTTTACAGGAGCAGCCTGACAACAGCCACTATCAACAATTCTTATTCTTATTCTTAACAACAGTATTTATATAACGCTTTTCAACAGAAAGTTCACAAAGCAGTTTACAGAGAAAATCAGACAATGGGGAACAGACAACTGAAAGGCACTGTAGGGGACAGCAGACAATGATCCCTCTATGACGGGGTGCTCAATACGTCGATCGCGATCGACTGGTGGATCGCGAGGCAAAATGAGTCGATCGCAGGCTTCTCTCCTGTCCACGCATCCCTGGGAGTGAGCCCCGTTGACTCTACTGGGGCTCCTCTTCTCTCCCATCCACGCATCCCTGGGAGTGAGCCCCGTTGACTCTACTGGGGCTGACTCGTGAGTAGACCTGGAGAGGAGCCGCTGGCAGGCTTCTCTCCCGTCCACGCATCCCTGGGAGTGAGCCCCGTTGACTCTACTGGGGCTGACTTACCTTTCCCCTGTTTTTGCACTGGTATGTATGGAGATGTGCCCCCCCAACTTCCATCTGTTGGTTCTGTGTGCAAGGGGTTTTGCACTGGTCTTGCTGTGATGTCTATATAGAGATCTTCCCTCCCCCACACCTTTCCCCTGTTTTTGCACTGGTCTGTATAGAGATCTGCTCCCCCCCCCTCCACTTGTATGGGAATCAAGGAAGATCTGGTGAGGAGGTAGATGTGGTGTCAGCAGTGGCCCCTTTAAGGGTAAGGCCTGGGCTTCCAGGGAGTGTGCTGCACAGCTGCAGCCACTTGAAGGCAATAGGGCCCTCAGGGATATAAGAGCAGCTGAGGCAGGAAGGGCTCCACTTATTTATGTGAGTCAGCCTTTTCCTACATGAAGATCATTAAGTCCAAGTACCGTTCCACCATGACTGATGAACATTTGGAAGTATGCTGTCAGCAGCTACTGTCCGGACTATGCATCCTTGGCTGATTCACTTCAGTGCAAGTCATCAAAGTAAACTCAAGTAATTACAAAAAATGTTTATAGTTAATTATGTTGTGTTGTGCAATATTGGCTCATGCGGTTATGCAAGGTACACCAACATACATTGTACACATAAATGTTATATGTTATGATGGCGCGAACATTGTAAAAAAACTCTGGTAGATCTCCGGGCCTTGCTGGGTTTCAAAGTAGCTCTCGAGCCAAAAAAGTGTGAGCACCCCTGCTCTATGAGGTGTGCGGATCTCTTCAGTTCCCATGTGGAACAGCGCAAAGCTTGGCTTCCCAGGGATTTGAGCTGTAGCTCAAAGGGAACACTGATGACAGGTCTAGTGTACAAGTCTAAAACCCCTACATCTCTCCCTTTCTGGCACCAATCATGACTATGACCCACTCTTCACTGGGTGTGGGTCACCACTGGAACTGGGGGGGGGCAAGCTAGAACACTTCCTGACAGTTTCCACAGCTTTGCTATCCACAGGGCTTGCTCTATTCAAACAGGTTATGGAGGGTCCCCTCTGGTTCGGGGACCCCCAAGGTGCTGAGTGAGCTTCTAAGCAAAGGGAGTATCAGTGTCAGGCCCCATAGTATCTGCCTCTTTCTCAAAGAATCCCATTTCTGACTCTCTCTCTCCTGCCCCATTACCCACAACACTCTTGATACTCTAAAACACGCTTCCCACTGAACTTTATTTGCACACACCACACACCCATCCACTGCCAAAGCCACTATTTTCTCATTTTCATCCCCTAGTATTATATCTTCATAACCAAGTTCCACTGTGCGTGTGAATGCAATATATCTGCATCTGCTTTCTTCAAGAATAGACAATGCATAGAGAGACTTACCCACAAAACCTTCCTTGCCAACAAGCTTCAGGGCAATCTTGTCCGCCAGGATCGATGAGTTGCCATGAGCAATGTTGGCGAATGGGCCAGCATGGACAAACACCGGGTTGCCCTGATGGAGAAAGATATCAGCACAAACAGGGGAACATGAAGGAGAGAAACTGATGCTCTGTCATCTGAAACAATGCAAGCCTATGCATGCTCAGTTGGGAGTAAGTTCCATTGAATTCAATGTGCATGCATATGGTCAGGCTGTAGAATCTTGCAGAGTTTTGGAGATGACCAAAAAATGAAGAACTTGTTTTGTAAGAACAAGCCAACACTCATTGTGAATATTCAAAGTAGGAAGAAATTTAGCAAACTTTAAAATTCACAGAAAGATCAGCCTAGCACAGTCCACTTGAGAACCCAAGTTGAGTGGAACTATCCCTTTCTCTGTGTCTTGTCCAACAGAGGAGGCAAGCCCTCTCAAGGGACTCCTCCATTCTTGGTCTAAGCCTTCCCCTGCATAAACTTTGTCCCTGGCCGGAAACTTCACAAAAATCAGTCTTTTTTGGGTCATTTCAGGAAAGCAAACGACATACCTAATTTGAGAGGCAGAACTGAAATCGATTGCCAGCTTGGGGAAGAGGCAGAAGTAATCCTGCATGCTGGGCACTTGACTTCCCCACTGCTTGTGACAGCTGTAGTAAGTCCTTCCTGACCACCCCCACACCTTCTGGGCACTTGATGAGAGCACATGAATTCTTATGTTGCATCTCAATAGCGAGAATTTTTTTTTTTAAGTATCTGAGATTTGTCTTGGCCTGCCGATTAAGAGCCTGCAGTATTACTAAATGCTTTGATGGATGAGACCAAAAATTTCAGAATTGTTCAGCATTACTTTTCCAACAGTAGGTAGGTAGATGCTTCTAGGAAGCCCACAAACAACGCAAAAGAATACTGGTATTATTAAGAAAATTTATATACCGCTTTTTGACAAAACCTAACTCACAAAGCAGTTTACATTGCAATATACATCAATAAATATGTTCGGGAACACTGCCTCTGATTATGGATGTTGAGTTTAGCTGTCACCACTTCTAGTAATCGATAGACCTGTCTTCCATGAATACATCTAATCCTCATCAAAATAAATGCTATAAAACAGACCCAGTTTTTGGTAGGGTTCCAATTTCCAGTCAAGAGCACTAAGCTTGCTCAAAATATGAACTTACCTCCAAAGTCTGCATAAGGTTTGGTTTAATAGCATCTTTCAACAGCACTGCCAGGGCACCACTTACTCCCTAAAGGAATCAAGAACAGAGAGTTATTTCAGCAGCAGGTTCTTGCTCATTTATTTACAATGAGACCCTTTCAAGACCTGTAAACACTTCCAACTCTTGCAAGCTTGAGATACAACTTGCCAATGTTTGTATGGGGCAGGGCACAAAAAGGTCACATCAGCTGAACATGCTTGAGTTTCACTCACATCCCAGTTGACTCCACATTTCATTTGATTCCGAACTGCATTCTAATGGAGCTTGTTTAGAAGGGGCATAATTTTGTGTCTCCTAGTTGAGTTTCATCAGTTTAGAAGTTTTTATCTAAGAGGAGAAGCCCCAATTTCCTCCATTTATAGCCTGTATAAATGGCTCAGTCAAAACCAGTAAAATGTCTTGCAATTTCTGAAAGATCTAAAAAACAACAGCAAGAAAAACCAAGCATTGTGCCAACCTCTCCAACAGACTACTCCTCCCTGAATAACTGTTGATATGAGTGCTCGGCTTGGATGAGCAGCATAGCACCTGGAGTTAAGATACACCGAAGACAGCAGCAGCCACTTATGTGACTAGAAGAAAGATGCTTTTTCCCATAAGGAAAGTCACCACTATTGGACACACAAAAAAGCAAGCAGAACATCTTTATGAAAACACAAAAATATTCATGTTTTCAAAAGCCAATTTAAAAAACAAGTCTGATTCAGCTCTGGACAAATAAAGAAGGGGCCAGAGAGCTCCCTGGAGAGTCTTAAGTGCTTGAGAGAATCCTCTTTGTGGAAGAAAAATCTATCAGATTCCATTAGGCTTCCAGCCAAAATGCATGGGGCACACAGTGGCATTTACTCTGCCAGAACAAACCCTTTTGCAGTCAAGACATCAAGCCTCATGCTGGTGCCTGGGGCATTGTGTGCTCCCTGGGGCATTGTGTGCTCCCTGGGGCATTTGGTGGGCCGCTGTGAGATACAGGAAGCTGGACTAGATGGGCCTATGGCCTGATCCAGTGGGGCTGTTCTTATGTGCCGGATAAAATCCTGAAGCAATCTTCAAAAGGATTGGCATTCCTTGCTACTGAGTTCAACATAGAGATACTGCTCCTGGTTCCTCACATGATGGAGGCCATCTTAGATTGATTGCTTGGTGGGACTGAGGAGGAGGAACATTCTAAAGACATTTCACAGTCAGGCTACAGAGATTTAGATTGAGGAGAGTCACCTCCCGATTCACAAGAGACGTAACTGGAATTGCCCTGCTGATTTTAGAGGAACCTGCAGCCAAGTACATAGTGGGCTTATAGCTAGAGTCTCTGCTTCTCTGATACAGCCTCTGCAAGTTTTTCCAGACCTCCTGCTAGCATGACTAAGCGCAAACATACCAGATCTTCTGTTGTAATTGGAACCCCTTTTTTGCTGGAAGCAACCACCATCCTGGCCAGGCGTCTTCTCATGTCCTCCAGGCTATCTGCAAGTGCCAAGACTGCCATGATCTCACTGGCTACAGTTATGTCAAACTGGGCCTAAGGAAAAAGATGAGAAGAGAAAAAAAAAACTCAGAAGGGATCAAGCAGGTTCCTTTTTAACACATCTGCAAAAACATAATAGCCTTTGGACCCAGGCACAGATGTAGTCACTCGCCACCCCACCATTGAACCAGCCACCTACAAAGCTTGTTTCCACTCTATCTTTTCTGTGTCCAACTTGGCAGAGGCAACCGTGGGAGCAGGGCTGTTTCGGGGAAGGAAGTGCCACCCCCTTGTCAACCAGCCTCCCTTCCTATTTCAGGAACTAGCTGGGTGGAGGATAGCAGGGGCAGTGGCAGCAGCCAGGCAGGACCTGCTGTGGCCACCCTCTGAGCAAGCCAAGCACACAGACACTATGTTCTCTAATTCCTGGTAAGGAACAGCTGTCTGAAAGCCCAATCCTGAGTTGCCTGGCACGTGGGGCTGCAGCAGCGCTGAAAATGGCTGCCACTGCATCCAGCGTGCCCCAGGCAGCTGCCGCTGCCTCCTCAGGAGAAAGGGACTTTCATTCCCATCCCTGGGTAAAGCAAGCAGCCCCATGATGGGGCTACTCGATTCCATGACAACCTGAGGGTTGGCATAGAATTCAGAGCCTCCATATCGAACGGACAGCCCTCCCTGTTCTCCCTGACATCCCTCTGCCTTCCCCTGCCCTAGAATGCCTTCTCCCCACCTCCCCTCATGCCCCCACCTACCTCTTCGCTGCTCCACTGGCACTAGGGCCCGCAAACGTGCCTTATGACATGTTTGCAACAGTGTGCACTGGCGATGAACCGGCGCACACTAGTTCAGATTAGGCCCTGAGGCAGCAATTTTCAACCTAAGTACTATAGCACATTGGTGTGCCACGCAAGGTCCACAGGTGTGCCATGGGGAATTGGAGCACAGCATTTGAAAGTTGCTGAAAAACTCTTCCAACCCCCACCCCCTCTTTGTCTTAAGAATAACAGTTGCTAAGGAGGCAAAATGCTTTTGTTCAAAGAGCTGCCTGCTGCCTAAAGGAGCCTCAAGGGGAAAAGAAAACAGACACCTACTGCGCGTGAAAAGCCTTTCTCGGTCAGGGACTGGCCTATGGTGATCTTCCTCAGAAACCTGTCATTTGTGTCCAGCACTACAAAAGCGAATAGAGAAAGGGAGAATGAATACCAGAAAGGTTAAAAAGGAGCTCATGATATTTCATATATGTCTACTGGAAGGTATTTCCAACCAGCAATAGTACTTTTATACACAAGTAGCTTTAAAAAATGAAGACGAAATAGCCAAAGAACTCAGGAGGTTTGATCTTTCAAATCATACAGGCACACAGGAAAAATCAAACCATATGTAGAGTAAAAAAGACTGCATAAGAACATATAAGAAGAGCCCTGCTGGATCAGGCCATGTCCATGCAGTCCAGCCTCCTGTGTGCCTCCAGCATGTGTGCTGCAAGAGCTAGAATCATGTAGTGGTTGGAGTGTCAGACCCAGGTTCAAATTCCTGCTAAAGCCATGAATATCTATTGGTGACCCTGGGCCAATCACTTATGCTCAAAGCGCTTCACAGGAATTATTTTGTTGCAATTCCTACAACAATTCTATAAGGTAGACTAACAATACTATCACCCCCATACTGAAGCTGGGAAGTTGAGGCTGAGAGGAGCCGTTTGCCCCAAGGCAACCTAGTGAGTTTCTGGCAGAGGAGAGATTTGACCTGTGGACTTTATAATTCATGAATCATTCTCTTAGTCATGGTGCTGCCCCTTTTGGCCTCAACACTGCCTGTGCTCCACAGGTAAGCTGCACCAATCAAATAGGCAGGTGTAGCAAGGGGTGTTATGTCACAGCAGTGGCCAGGACTTGGTGCACCGAATCCTGGAGCATATTTTAAGCAAGAGTCTTGGACTTTCCATGCTGTTGAAGCGTAGACTTCTTTCTGTCAACCAACAACCAGGTGTCATCAATGGAATTCCTAAGGCAGGAGCATTTAAACACATTTCATGGACTGTATCCAACCAGATTCTCTCATCTCAAGTCATCAGCGTCTAGAGTTCCTGGGCCCCAGGGAACAGATGGAGGTCACATGATACAGCTGCCTTACTAAAGCCAAGCAGGTCTAGGTCTGGTCAGTGCTTAGATGGATGCCTTTTGGGGAATGCCACGCACACTGCCGTGGGAAAAAGGCAGGAGATCAGTGCCAAAGAACAAACAAGGATCCTTCAAAGGAAGTTCCAAGGAATCGAAAATTCCCCATTTTTGTTCCCTTCTGCTGTCAGTGACAGTTAGGCTGCAGTCCTATGCATACGTTCCTGGGAATAAGCTACACTGAACTCAGTCGGAATTACTTCTGAGTAAAGATCAACAGGATTGCACTAACCAAACCATCTTATCAATAGCTGCAATTGTGAAAAAATTGTGTAGCTCTGCATGCTACACTAGTGTAATGCCAAATATATACACAAGAGAAGCTGGCTGAACTTAGGTTTTTGCAGAATATTGCTCACAGGATAAAATAAATTGAGGGCACAGTCCTAAGCAGGTCTACTCAGAAGTAAGTCCTATTGTGTTCAATGGAACTTACTCCCAGGAAAGTGAGGTTAGGATTGAAGCCTGAGAGCCCAATCCTGTGGTCGGCGGCACAGCTCCGTGCTGCTGACCACAGTCACTAACGTGCCAGAAGGTACGTTCGTGGGGCTCACCGCTGGGCACCCGCCGGTGCTAGCCCAGCGCCGGCTGTTGCTGGGCTAGCGTGGGGCGGTTGCCCAGCTTCCGCGGCCCGGCGGTCTCCTAGACCGCTGAACTGCGGAACAGCAGGCAGGGTGGGGATGGGGGTGTGGAGGTGGTGTTCCGGGGAGTGGGGAGGCCAGCGGAGGCGGGAAAGAGGCATGCCAAGGGGCGGGTGAGGGGTGTCGGGGGGCGGGTGGGACGAAGATCTGCGGAGCTGAGCTCCGCAGGATCCAGGGCGCTCGTGGAGGGCTGTGTGCCCTACACAAGCGACTTTACTCTATAAAAGTGAGTTGTAGCCCCAATTGTAAAGCCCTCAATTGTAGCCCCAATTGTAAGCCCTCAATTGTAAAGTGAGTAGCCCCATTGCGGGGCTGCTTACCTTACTCGGGGGAAGGGGGCAAACGTCCCCTTATCCTGAAGAGCCTCCTGTGGTAGCGCGGGAGGCGCGGGATTCGGCGGCACCCCTTTTTGGTGCCTGGGCACTCCGGGAAGCTCAGGATTGGGCTGGGAGTCCCTTAGTGTACCAGGAGCCAGGTTTTTGAGAATACATTTAACATCTCGTTTTTCAACATGTATATATTCAAAAGGGAAACACGGAAAAATAAATAAACAAAATGACTCCCTTTTGATTTGTCAGTTAGCTCAAGCGTGCTGCAAAGTAGCAGAAGGTGACTGAAGGCACATGTGATGAAAAGAGCCATCTCTTATTCTCAGCAGGTTGCTGATTAACAGGCTACAATTGCATTTCCCCAAGCTGGCAGCTCTATGCCTTTTGGCGACTATATTACCATGATAAAGCCTGACCTACTTTCCTGCAACTTCAGCACGTGCCTTACATTCGCTTTGGAACTGATCAGTTTAATTATTTCATCAATGACGTGCCGTGGACAATAATTTCAGTTTATTTATGGCATTTATTTCCTATCTTTCCTTCAACACAATCAGGGTGGTATACATACTTCTCCTCCTGTTCCAGAACCACCTTTCAGAGCGCGATACCATAGTCTTTCGAGACTGAAGGTTGCCAACTCTAATATTCTGGTTAGGTAGGTTGGGCTGAGAGCAAGTGCCGGATCCAAGGACACCCACTAAGTCCCATGGCTGGGTGGAAATTTAAGCCTGGACCTTCCCAGGCCTATGCCAACACTCAAACCACTACACCATATCAGTTCTCAATTTAGAGCAATAAAGATGAGAAAAAAATGAGCTTGGGGAGAACTCAATTAGCATGTCAAACCAGAAGATTCTGTTGGAACTATGGGAACACAGGGGACACTCCCAATTGGAAAGAGGCAAAAATGGGGCAGTGACTCATGCAGAGACGATACAGGACCCTCCTCCAAGAGGGTGATTTTGCTGCATCTCTGCATATAAAGGAACTAATAATACCTGATACAGAGTCATAGCTGAATCCCAGTCATGTTGGAGACTGATTTGAAAAAAGGTAGAGTAACACCAGTGAATGATACAGAGGAATTGCAAGCAGGCCTCCCCCCGAGAGGCGTGTCACGTGCTTAATATTGACTATGCAATAATGTTATTGTGAACATTTTTGTTAAAAAGCAGTATATAAATACTGATAATAATAGTAATAATAATACTCAGACACAGCTGTTGATAATTGATTAATAGCCTAATCCAGTGTAAATCCCCGTGTAGTGACATAGCGGCACCAGCACAAGTTACGCTGCATCCTGTAGGGGTTTTTTCTCCTTGGATTAAGGGGACATTTGTCCCCTTGCCCCAGGTAAACCCCAGCAGCTGCAACAGGTCAACTTGGACCTGCACTCGTGATATCACTAACACAAGCCTGTGTTGATCTGTGCAGGTGGATCAGGTCCGGGAAAGGGGTTTGGATACAGTGCATGCCACCCTGATCGGCCTGATCCTCCCATCCCTGCGACCCCATTCTGCCTCCCTGCCCCATTCAACCTCCTCCCTGCCCTCCAATGACCACCAGTGCTAGCAGGAAGGCTCTGGCCTTCCCGTCAGCACACGTAGGCTTTGCACTATCGCAAAGTGCTTGACAGTGCTCATTGGCACATCACATGTTCAATGGTGCAGGCCCTCATTAGGACTGAGCCAAAAAGTTCAAATCCTATAAATACTTACTCCCATGTATGTCCCACTGAACTCAATGGGATTTAATTCTAAGTAGAAATGCACAGGATAATGATATAAAGGCCTGGAGATTTGGGGGTGGGGGAAAGAAGCTCAGTAGAAAGTTATAGACTCCAGCTCAAACTTTAATCCATTGTTCTACACACATGCATATACCAAACTCCTGCCAAAACCCACCCTTCTGACAATTTGCCCCCCCCCCGCCCTATTTATTTTTCTGCTGCTTGTCTTTTCTTCAGTACCTCTTTGCCATGTTATGCTGTCCGGATCAATATCCAATCTCACAAATTTGTTTATCTCATCAACTGTCAAAGCATTTGGGTCTGTTTTCATAATGTGCAATTTCTGGAAAGGCGGGAAAACAAAGAGGGACAAAAAAAGGAAGGGGAAGGATATCAATCTTCATCATTTCATTTTGTGGTCAGACTTTCCCAAAGACATTTTTAAGAGAGGTTCATTCACTCATCATGAATCATACTGGCATTTCAACTGCTCAGGTTCAGGTCTTGCATTCAGGATTACGGGATTTCCACTAGTTATGCATAATGTTATGGGACTCATTAGCCTGGGAAGGCAGCTCATCTGAGAGAAGGAAAACTCTGATCCCAAACCTCCACTGCCTTGTGGCTATATCCAGTTGTGGAAAAGGCTTCAGGAATCAACCTCGAGTCAACATCCAGAGTCCCTGAGGTATTTTGCAGCTGTATGCAGTCACACTCTGGCAACTCCTGTAACACTGCTGAAACCAACCGTATTGGCTTCTGCATTTCTGGACCATTTCAGCGACTTGGAGAGGGGGGATTTGCTGCATGGGTAACCATCTATCCTCCATATCTACTTTACCTAGGCTTTGCATACTGGAGAGGACACTCCAACTTTGCCATACAGTGTTGACACAACACGGGAAGCAGCAGTTTATGCTTGCCCAACAGACTGAGGCAAAGAGGCAAAGAAGGAAGGCCCGTAGCCAGGGAGACACAACAGGGACAGACTACATTTGCTCTCAGTGTAGAAGGGATTGTCACTCCCGAATCAGCCTTTTCAGCCACATTAGACGCTGTTCCAGAATCACCATTCAGAGCGCAATACCAGAGTCTCCTGAGACTGAAGGACGCCAACACTGTATGGTTGTGGACCTGTGATGCGTGCACATCCCTGCTCATAGTCATAGAAATACCTGGAGGAAGGTGGGCAGCTATAAACTCACCTGCAATCTCTGTATCTGGATATCAGAGAACTTCCTGTTTCCATCCACTGAAGGGACCAGGCGAGAATAGAGAGCCTTCAAGGGCAAGAAACATAATTAGCAACTACAGGGCACCCAATAAGTCTTGGTGACATTGACAGAACACAAAACACACTGCAGGGAAAAGATCAATGGCATCAAATTACCTGATCGGTCTGTGTTGCTTCATGGAAGATACGAGCGTCAACAGCAGCAGCAACCAGGTTATTGGCTGCAGTGATCGCATGGATGTCACCGGTGAGATGCAAATTAAACTACAGAGGAAGAGAGGGGGAGGGGGCACACACCTCAACAATTATCTGTAACCTTTCTTTGAATCTCATTAAGCCCTAAAACAGCAGCTATGAGCTGCTGGATAAAGATATATTAATAGCATTGTTCCTGGGGGCGAGATGGAAAATTGCTCAGAGATGTGCAAGAGACAAGGAGCTTATCTAAAGGGGAAAAAAGCCCTCCCCCACACTGATGTCATTCTGCTAAACCTCCTGAAGTTAGGAAAAGTAAATAACAGAAGAGAAAGCCTCCTTCACTCAGAACTAGTTCTTCCAGGCCTGGCAAATGGCTGAAACTTCAGTATCCTTCTAACTACAACTGGGTGAAAACATTAACTATTTCATATGAATGTCTTGCTGAAGCAGATTAAAATCCTATTGAACCTTACACCCTGTTTCCAACAGAGGCTAGCCAGAAGAAGCAGTGTGCTTGTGAGTGTGCCAACAGTGAGTGTTCCTCTGTCCCTACTAGCTGTAATTCAGAGGTACACTGCCTCTAAACAAGTAGCCAACAGCCCTCACCCTTTACCAACCATGACTACTAGCCATTCATAGATCTGTCCTTCATGAATTTGTCTGGCCCCCTTTCAAGTCAGCTAAGCTAGTGGCCAGGTCTTGTAGCAGTGAATTCCGCAAGTTAATTATGAGCATAAAGAGACACTTCCCCTTGTCTGTCCTGAACCAATTTCATTGTGTGATCCAGAGTTCCAGTACATCAAGGAGAGAAAAATCTTTCTACTCCCTTTTATAATTTTCTGAGCCTCCATCATGACCCCACCATGGATTGGTACCAATTGCAAATGCTGGTAAGCAGCAATAGATTTATAAAGGAGTAATTAAAATCACCTCCAAATTCCTGACTTGTTGACCAAAAGTTTACAAGCAGGAGATCAGAACGGGCTAGTTTCTAGAGGTGTAAGAGCTGCTTCCTTGAGATAAGATCTCTCTCCACTGCCTCAGCCAGGGAAACGACTATGGCCTACATCATGGCCCTTCCCACAATGTTCTAGTATTTATCCACACATCACCAGCTTCATGAGATCCCACCAAGAGAAAATGCCCCTCACCACTATAGTTAGAAAGAAGGATTCCCTTCTTTCATACAAATCTACCTATAAAGACCTGGGAATGAGGCTCTTGTGTGTATTGCAGCCATCTGAGGCTAGGCTGGCCATGACACACGAGGGGGCCTTTTTG
Organism: Tiliqua scincoides; assembly: GCF_035046505.1. Lineage (NCBI taxonomy): Eukaryota > Metazoa > Chordata > Lepidosauria > Squamata > Scincidae > Tiliqua > Tiliqua scincoides. Next base: position 305,778,731 of record NC_089821.1, read on the forward strand.
GTGGTGGTCCCCACCTTCTGGAACTCCTTGCCAGGGCCTCTAAGAGGAATTTTATCAGGGGGTACAAAGTTTCTTTTGGGCCCCTTCCCAAAGAGGAAGGGGATGAAACAGAGTGGGGGGATGGCGACGGGGGTGGGTAGAATGGGGGCAAAACAGGCAGGGGGAGAGTGGCAACAGCTGAAATAGTCTCTGGAAACCAGGTCTACCAGTCTTCCCAATGCAGAGGTCAGGTCTACCTGCCTGGCACTGGCAGCTAGATCCAGTAATACGGAAAACCAGGTATACTTCTAAGTCTCTCTAAAATCTTTCAAATATAGAAAATCATTGCAGGAAATTAATATCATTGTATTTAGGCTCACTCTAGAATGGAAAGTGTCCCGTGTACCATGGTAAGCGAATTCACAGTGACTGTAGCGAATCAGTTTTCCCCCAGATGTGATGCTGTTAAGCAATATATATATATATTCGTGGGCCTAGAATGTATGGCTTGTGGCAGTAGTCATCACCATGTACCCACAGTAATGCTCCCAGCATCCTGCGTGGCAGTAAGTTTGGGTGAGACTGGAAAATGTAAGATCTATAATCTTACATTACAAAAAATGTAAAAGGAAATTTCTGGGCCCCCTCCTTTGGCTCCTGAACCCCCTTTCTGACCCTGGGCCTGGGTACAAATTACCCCCTTTACCCCCCTCTCCTAGGCCCTGCTCCCTGCTACTCATGCCTGGTTTCCTCCTTGCTAGTTTTTTTGCTGGAGACTAAAAATCTGATTCTTTCAGCAGGCATTTGCTGGGCTGCATTGATTTAGTTGCTGCCTCCTCTGTTTTGATTCTGTTTGCTTAAAAATGTTTTGCTGCTGCATGACATTTGCTTTTTTACTGTGCAGTTTGTATTGTTTCCTTTTTTTTTCCTTACAAGCCACTTTGAGGCCTTCCGTGGAAGAAAACATAGGTTATAATTTTAAAAATAGAAAACGTGTGAGTGAGGCCTGATCTTCTGTAACTTCAAAGCGCTGTATCCAAAATGGCAATGTGCCAACACATTGTGAACACACAGAGTCAACCCTAAAATTACCTCCTCCATAGGAATAACCTGAGAATAGCCACCTCCAGCAGCACCACCTATAAGAACAAGAAACACAAAGGCTATGAAACACATCAGCTTATAAAAATGAATACCTTAAAGCATCTTTGATCAAAAGGTGGTATGTAAAGGTGGGCACCTCGGTGACTCCTGCCTAGCTGCCTTCTCTTTGCACAAGTAAACCCTCCCTTGCTAAGACTGTGTCAAAGAAGGCCTTACACCAAACTCCTTGTATCCTATTACCACTGGCAAAAGTAGATTTTGTATTTTCCCCAAAAGCCTTCTGAGCTTACTTGAGATGTATCCCTAAATGATCGATGTGGGTGAAACAGCCTTGCCAGAACTCCATAATGGGCTTGTTGGCATTGCATCCTTACCAACGTCACTATTGCCAAGCTCAGTCTCCAAAATCAATGACAAATGTTCTCTCACTGCATCTTAGTGCACCAAGAGCACCAAGGAAGCTGCAAAAGATTCATGTCAGCAACCCTGGAGAGCTGCTGCCAGTCACTATAGACAATACTGTGCTATACAGATCAATGGCCTGACTCAAGAGAAGGCATCCTTATACAGCTGTGTGTTGCTTAGCGACCTGCCAATTGACGACTGACTGGATATACCAGGGGAGCCAAACATAAAGCCTGCATAAAGGATGTGGCCCCTGGAAGCTCTTTATTCAACCCTCAGGCTCTCCCAGCACTACTGCTGCTCTCAGATGCTGAGTTGAGCTGAGGCATCACTGCTGAAAGGGTGCACATGATAACTGGGCTCTCCCATATCTAGAAAACAAGATCAAGGTTTGTGCATTTTCTCTTGTCAATTGCAGCTAATGAGTTCCTAAGTGAGAAAAAGTGCTTATTTCTGGTGATGACCTGCTTAATGACATCACTTCCTGCTTAATGACATCACTTCCTGCTTAATGACATCACTTTTGGCCCATAGCAGGCATCATGAGTGCTACTTGGCTTACTGTATGAAACAATTTTGACACCCCTGATAGATACAATGGTGATCAAAAGTTGGCAGTGGGTGATTTTAAGAAACAATTTGGTGGGAAAAAGCAATTTAGAAATTGCTTACCAGGTGCCAGGATGTCTTATGGAAGGGCCTCCTTTGTGTCGCAGAATGGCCTGCAGAAGCCTCTGGAAGACACCTCTTCAGAAGCAAACCAGAAGTGGCTTCCAAAAAAACCCAAAAACCTAGAAGTACATTCCAGAGGCTTCTGCAGGCCATTTTGAGGCTTGCAGAGGCCCTCCACGACATAGATGAAGCCTCCAGGGTCTTCCATGAGGCATCCCAGCATCCAGTACGTCGTTTTCACTTAGCGACCGAGTCCCTTTTAGGGACATGAAAGTGGCAACAACATAAAAATAGGAAGCTGCCTTAAGGCGCAATCCTACCCTGCGCTGGGACAGGTAAGCCAAGATGCTTGCGCTGTATCCAGCGCAGGATAGGGGCCCAAAGCAGCTCAGCCTGAGACAGTGGGAAACTTTTCCCCTTACCTCTGGGTAAGGCGCCTTTGCCCCATGGGTCTTCTCGGACTTGGGCCACCTCCTGAGGCGGTGCAAGTCCGAGGAGAGCGGAGTGGCTTGAAGCTGCTCCGAACGCTCCAGGAACGGGGATTGGGATCCAGCATAAGTTCTGGATCCCAGCCCCGCCTCCTGCTCCCCACTTGCCCGCCCCAGGAGCTGCCCACTGCCCGCCCTCCTCCTGCCCAGGAACGCCTCCCTCCCACCTCCTCCCTGCCCATCCCAGAGCCTTGTGTTGACCCAGTTGGGCCGATGCAAAGCTCACCTAGGAGGCCGGCGCAGAGGCTTATGTCAGCGACCGCAGGCTGGCGCACTTCCATGCACCGACCTGGTTTACTCCCGGGGAGGCGCAAATGTGCTTTATAGCACATTTACAGTACATAAGTCCCGTGCGCCGGCCTAAGTGAAGGGCAAGATTGCACCCTTAGACACACACACACTTCTCTCTGCACACTAACACAAAACCAAATCCCAGAATGTCAGGGAAAAGGCTAAGCTGGTCCCTTACCCGCCACAGGCTAGCCTTCCAAGGTCAAGAAATGGTGTCAACATAGGGTGAGTTCAAAAACTGAACAGTCCAAAACTGTTACTACTTAACAGTAGTTGAGGTTACTACTCGACTCTTGCGTAAACGAGCCCCAAGGGCACAATGCTTATACAATGCATGCTGGCATGGGGTGTTACCATTACATACCTTTAATTCCAAAAGTGGGTCCTTGGGAAGGCTGCCGAACACAGGCAAATGCGTTTCGACCAAGGTGTGCTCCGAGAGCCTGAACTAGTCCAATTGTCGTGGTGCTCTTCCCTTCTCCCAGTGGCGTTGGTGTTATACTTGAACACAAAAACCAGGCATGACCCCATGCCATATTGAGTGGAAAACCTCATCCCCATTCTTAAAGAAACACGCAGGACATGAACAAGGCAAGAATCCCCAAACTTCTTTGGAGCAGGACACCCAATACCACTCATATCCTCTCCCTAGAGGTGTCACTGCCACTGACATTTTAGAGAGGCTAACAAACAGCAGAGTGTCTTCTAAACAGAGGAAAACTCTCAGCTTTTTTAATTTTCTATATACCCCAGTACGAACAAGAGCACATGCCAGAGAGAAAGGGAGAGGGTTGGTGTTGGCAACAAATAAGGGCCAACATTTGTGAATCCCAGCTGAACACACTAATGGCCTACAGCACGTCTTAGTTGCCCCTCTCCAAATTACAAAGAGCAACAAGGTAATCACTACGGCGGTTTGCACACAGTGAATGTACTATCTTTGCAGACACTGCGGTTCCTCCTAATTCTCTCTCCTTACTGTGATTTGAACACAAACAACCAGAGGAATGATTGTCATCCTACGTATCCTTTTCGCCATCTCCCACAGTGGTATTGCACACACTTACTGTTTCCAAGGCATTTGGAAACAACAGAGGAATGTGCAATGGCTGTTGGAGGGCAATGACCATACATCTCCTCTTTCTTCTCCTTCTCCACTGTCAACTGGGATGCCCAGAGCTGAGTGCAAGTAGTTTCCTGAGAGTGCGTTGCCACCCCTCCCACTCCTGAGTGGTCCAGCAACAACAGGACTGGCCAAGCAGGAAGGTACAGACTACGCAGACAACCTACCCCGTTACCACAACGTATCTGCCATCTGGCTGGCCTTTCAGGCGCTTCAGAGCGGACAGCAGTATTTTGGCTTTGCTTTGACCGTACAACTCCACCTCATCAGAGAGTAAGCCAATCTCTCTGGCCAGCTGGCCAATGGGCTTGGGGACACAGGAGCGAGATACTTCAATGTCACTGAAAGCAAACAAAGGGGATGGTCAAGGCAGATTTACATGGCAACAGCACATCCCCTGTAAGGGGCTGGATGAAAACACTGTGTTCTTTAATCTGGTGGTTGGCAACCTTCAGTCTTGAAAGACTATGGTATAAGCCTACAGCACCCGGTATTCCCAAGGCGGTCTCCCATCCAAGTACTAACCAGGCCTCACCCTGCTTAGCTTCTGAGATCATGGTATAAGCCTACAGCACCCGGTATTCCCAAGGCGGTCTCCCATCCAAGTACTAACCAGGCCTCACCCTGCTTAGCTTCCAAGATCAGACGAGATTGGGCATGTGCAGGGCAACAGTTGCTGTTCTAGGATAGTGATTTTTAAGCTTTTGCATCTCAGGGCACACTGACACGGTGCTAAAATTGTCAAGGCACACCCATCAGTTTTTTAAACAATTGAAAAGGCGCACGGCGCTGCTGGCAAGGTGCTCACATCCCCCAATGGCCCTACTAATAAATGACCCAACCCAAATTTCCTTGGCACACCTGTGGACCATCTGCGGCACACCAACGTGCCACAGCACAGTGGCTGCTGATCAATCACTGATCAAGCCAATAGCGGATTTCAGGCCATACCTAAAATTGGAAGACTTTATTTTATGCCTCCATCTCTCTGTGTTCAGAGCAGAGTGAAAGCAATAAAAGATGGGCTTTACCCTCCCCTGCTTTAATGGCTTCTCCTCCTCCTCTTGCTCAGGGGGCTGTTTGTGGTTCTACAGGCCTCTGTAAGGGGAGGAGGGGCCCCATCCCAGAAAAGCAGGAGCAAAGCAAAAAGCAGAGCCGGTTCATATACAGCATCACCTTGGATAGCACAGAGAATATGTTCCCCAAGAGTCAAATGATACACAAAACAGCTATATAGAATGCACATTAATTTAACAGGCAGGAAATAGGCACTGATTAGCCCAGAATGCACTGCTCTCATTGGATAGAATAGCTGTCCATCATGCTGGGACAAAGAGCACTGTAACATAACAGTGCTAAAGGAAGCTGTGTTATCCATGGTATGCCTACATGCAACTAAACTGTAACATTCAACATTCACTGTTGTAACAACAAGTCACTTGTTACTTACCTTGGAACAGGAGTTCTAGGGTTGAGCTTGTTATACTGAATATGCCACTTGCCAGGCTGATATTTCTCCAGAAAGCGCTGGGCACTTTCTACTGTGCTCTGAATCAGTAAACAAATCAACAGAGTTCTGTCACATAGCATGTCCCAACATGTTATTCAACATCCTCTTACCCTGTTCTATCTTATGGCCTGGCACATGCCCAGCAGCCTAGAGAGAGCTCTGAAGCCAGGAGGACACACATTTCCAGTGGGCAGGAGTCTCCACCTCCATTGCTCTCCCACCTCAGAGTGGCAGAATCCTGCAAATATATATATATATATATATCTGCAGAAATCTGTGTTTTCAGGATGCAAAACTTTGCTTTTTCAATGCAGAATGGTTGGCAACCTTCAGTCTCAAAAGACTATGGTAGAAGCCTACAGCACCAGTCTCCCATCCAAGTACTAACCAGGCCTGACCCTGCTTAGCTTCCGAGATCAGACAAGGTGGGATAGCAGCCTGGGCAAGGCTAACCCTGCAGAATGCAGATTAATGTAGTGTATGCTGTGGTAAGTAACCACACGGTATATGAAGTTGCTTTCCACCAAGTTCAGCAGCTGCTCTCTGGGATTTCAGAAGTTTGTTTTTTCCTAGCCCTACCTAGGCATGTTGGGGACTGAACCTAGAACCCTCAACATGCAAAGCACGTGCTGCGGTCCCTGGTCACAGAAGCTCCTGAGCAAAGTAGATAGTCTGAGGGTGGATGAGGCAAAGAGTGCAATGCAGCTCAGGTCTGGTCTAGAGGGTAGAGCCTCCATTTGCCTGAAGATAACATCCACAAGGTCACCAGTTCGAGGCCACTGGCACCGTGCGACCTTGAAGCAGCTGACAAGCTGAGCTATTCCATCTGCTCTGAGCGTGGGAGGATGGAGGCCAGACTGTGCGACCAGATCAAGAAAGAAACATCTGAATGTTGTGGTTTCTTGAAAGATAGAAACCTTCTTTCAAATTGTAAAAATCCCTATGGGGATTTAAATTTGCCTGCCTATGTAAACCGCCTTGAATAAAGTCTAAGGAGAAATCTGAGGACCAAGAAAGGCGGTATAGAAATACCTGTATTATTATTATTATATGTTGTCCACAGATATCCAGAAGATGGGAAGTGAAACAGTCTCTCCATGAATGATGCACCCACCTGCATCAGCATGGCAACCGTCATTGGTCCAACGCCGCCAGGCACTGGGGTGATATAAGCTGCTCTTTCCTTGGCTGCACTGTAAGCCACATCTCCAACTACCCTTTTCCCACTGGGCCTCGTGCTGTCTGTGAAAGATAAAGGGAGAGGGGAGAGAGAGTGACACATCAGTAAGTGAGACCAAAGTGAGACAAACCACCACAAGCCAAGATTTATCCTTTCAGATTATTATTTTTTAAAAAAATATATTGTTAAATTTGGGAAAACACACTATATACCCACGACTTGGGGGCAGGCAGAAGCTATTGCCTTTGAAGACACAAGGACTTTTTCACTCGAAATTCACAGATGTCTCACTTTTGGAAGAGGCTTAGCAAGAGGTACATAGGCTTAGCAAGAATTTTTAGTATCTGTGGGAGAGTTGAAGATGAGGTATGAAAAATAATACTGTATGGAACCTGTTCAAATTGCAGGCTTTTGTTCTGGGTTTGTATGGATGAGACCCTCCCATTTCAGTGACCTGGAAAACAAACCGAGTGCACCCCAAGCTCTAAGTTCTCCTCTGTGCAATGTTGGCAGCCACATTTGTGTGTGGGAGGGGAGGAATAAAGCTTGGAGGAGGCACTTTTGCAGCTGTAACAGATTAAATAACCTGCAAAGGAGGTTGGTATGGAGAAAGTACACCCATTTCTATGGCAAACACAGAGGGCTACATACAGTATAGCAATTAACAGAATGTTAACTCTTTAAAAAGTTCTGCATTTAACAAAGCTTGCATTATCACAAGCAACTCCAGGGAGGCACATGGAGGGCAACAATTTTTCTGAGGCATATTGTGTTCAGTAATAAGGGTGAGGCAAAGGTAGGACAAAAGGGTGAATGCCACAGAGAGGGGCACTTATTTACTGTACATTGCAACAGTAGCTTGAAATATCCACAGTCCCCAGATAATTCTCTGTTTTTATTTTAAAAAATGCAAGCCTCTAGTCCTTCTGGCAGAGGAGAAATTTATAAAGGTTACAGAAAATTAAGGATGTTTGTCACAGTTTGGGGGTGGGGAAAGTTGTCAACAGACACTTCCCCATTTCCTGCAATCCCCCTCTTCTTTAACGTGTACCCAACAGGGAATTTTAGAGCATGCTACCTTTATAGAATTATACCTACCTTTATTTTTTTAATACATAATTTGACATCAATACCATGTAATCAATTCCATTTCATGATACAAAGAAAATGCTTTTGACTTGACATTGGGCTGTTTTCTTTGGCTAATTCAATAACCCACAAAGCAAGACCATTATTCACAAAATCATTAAATTATTGCCTCCCCTTTTGAAGTTTCACATTAATAACGTGTCTCCATAGCAGCATTTATCAAATGGATGAAAGAACCCAGCCTGCTTCTGCAACCCCTGGCTGCCAGCCCTCTTCTGCTCTCAGCATCAGTAATGTTCCAGATGTCCATGTATCCAGGGAAGGGCTGCAGCTCACTGACAGAGCACATGCTTTGCATGCAGAATATCCCTGCCATCCCATTCTATCCCTGGCAGTATCTCAGTCGAGGCGGGTTCTGAAATCCTGTTCTGAAATCCTGTAGAGTCACTTCCAGTCAGTATAAGCTGGGTCAATGGTCCGACTCTGCATATGTTCAAGAAGCCAGCCTATGCCTACTGCCTAAGCGGGCATAGAAGCACTGTCACAAAACTAGCAGGAAGGAACTACTGAGTTTGGAAGTGTAACACAAGTCAGGGATTAGATCCACTGCTCCGCTGGAAGACAGTACAGGGCAGTCAAGTTCTTGGCAGCCACAATTCGGGCCTGGCTACCACAGCCTTCATCCCCCTTCCCCAAAAAAGCAGTTTCTGTAAATCATTGCGTAGGTGAACTATTTCAAAACACCACACTTGTCACCAAACTAAAAATAAAATAATGGAGTCATAGGAGTGCTTCCTCAAAAAAACCAAAAACTCTACCATTAAATAACTGCAATAAATGACTCATTACTTATAAAAGCAATTTTCTTAGAAGCTAAGTAAGTGATTGTGAGGAGCTCCAGAAGGATCTCTCCAAACTGGCAGAATGGGCAGCAAAATGGCAGATGCGTTTCAATGTCAGTAAGTGTAAAGTCATGCACATTGGGGCAAAAAACAAAATTTCACATTTAGGCTAATGGGTTCTGAGCTGTCTGTGACAGGTCAGGAGAGAGATCCTGGGGTGGTGGTGGACAGGTCAATGAAAGTGTCGACCCAATGTGCGGCGGCAATGAAGAAAGCCAATTCTATGCTTGGGATCATTAGAAAAGGTATTGAGAACAAAATGGCTAATATTATAAAGCTGTTGTACAAATCGATGGTAAGGCCACACCTGGAGTATTGTGTCCAGTTTTGGATGCCGCATCTCAAAAAGGATATAGTGGAAATGGAAAAGGTGCAAAAGAGAGCGACTAAGTTGATTACTGGGCTGGGGCACCTTCCTTATGAGGAAAGGCTGCGGCGTTTGGGCCTCTTCAGCCTAGAAAAGAGATGCCTGAGGGGGGACATGATTGAGACATACAAAATTATGCATTGGAAGGATAAAGTGGATAGAGAGATGCTCTTTACACTCTCACATAACACCAGAACCAGGGGACATCCGCTAAAATTGAGTGTTTGGAGAGTTAGAACAGACAAAAGAAAATATTTTTTAATTCAGCGTGTGGTTGGTCTGTGGAACTCCTTTCCACAGGATGTGGTGATGGCATGTGGCCTGGACGCCTTTAAAAGGGGATTGGACAGGTTTCTGGAGGAAAAATCCATTATGGGTTACAAGCCATGATGTGTATGTGCAACCTCCTGGTTTTAGAAATGGGCTATGTCAGATGCAGGCGAGGGCACCAGGATGCAGGTCTCTTGTTCAGGTGTGCTCCCTGGGGCATTTGGTAGGGCTGCTGTGAGATACAAGAAGCTAGACTAGATGGGCCTATGGCCTGATCCAGTGGGGCTGTTCTTATGCTCTTAAGTCGGAGGACGGTAACAGCTTGACAGGTGTGACTAATCCTCTTATTTAAGCACCTGAGATCTGGATTCTTAAAATGAAGTGGGCAGGGGGGAAAACTGCAAATAAGAGGCAGTTTAATAAGAGTAAAGAGTAAAATAAATACTCAATCTAGTCTCTGGTTTATTAATTCAGTTCTTAGAGAGGTCAACGAAGAAGCAATTTCAACCAAAACCAGCTAAACAATGTTCAGGGCACAAAATCCTGGGCTTGGGCACACAAAGGGAAGAAGACAAGCCCCCTAACTCCTGAAACAGAGCTAGCTCAGGCAAGCAATCCATACCAAAGAAATGTAACAGACAGAGGAATATAGGAAGCTGCCTTACATTGAGTCAGAGATGGTTCCATCCAGCTCAGTGTTGTCAATGCTGACAAGTGGTGGTCTTCCAGAGTTTTAGAAAGGTATTTCTCTCTGCCCTATATTGGAGACGCTGTGGATTGAACCCATGACCTTCGGGATGCCAGGCTGGTACCATCAAGCTACAGCTCCTCCCTGTATTACATTACTTCTGCCATTCTGGATCCCCCTCCTTGCCACAGATCAGAATACAATCAGGCCTTGGTATCTGCAGGGGGTCTGTTCCCAGTCCCTCTGTGGAAACCAAAATCTGTGGATAATGGAATGCATGGTTCTCCCTTAGAGGACCTCCGGTCACATCCAGAGGTGTTCAGAGATGCAGAGAGGTTTTTTGAAAAGCCGGAAGTGCCTCTCAGAGATCTCCGAAAGGCCTTCCTGCAACTCAGACCACTTCCTGGATGCAACTGGAAGACTCCAGGAGGTACGGGTCAGCCCTCCAGTCAAGAGGTGGGGACGTGTGTTGAATCAAATTCACAGGTGCTGAACCCAACGATAAGGAGTGTGGACCTGTACAGTTGACACCTGAAATCCAAACAAGGCCTGTGGCTTTTGAAAAGCCTCGATCCTTCGTTACTGTGAATGTCCACTCTGCATTTTCTCTCCTGCCACCAACAAGGACAGTAGCAGCAGTATAGCGCTTTCAAAAGTTCCAAACACTTCCTATATATTCCCTTCTTGTAGTCCTTACAACAAACCCGCAAAGGATGTACTATACTGTTAAGTACACATTAGTCTATCATGGGGGCAGGCGGAGAGCTGTTGCTGAGAGATAGTGACTTTTCTAGAGCCACTTTGCAAATTCACAGAGGCAACTTTTGAATCAGGGACTTCTCAATTCATACCTCAACCTCAGTACACCTGCTCTCAAGGAGGAGGAAGAGCCATTGACCAAGAAGGCAGAACTCAGAGTCTCTTGCTCGAACCGTGTACCAAGGTACCCACTGGCCTGTGCTTCTTGGATTCAAATTGCCCATTAGTGATGAAGCTGGCTGGGTCACCATTCACCGTTTCTCAGCCCAATCTACCTCACAGGACCATTGTGAGAATGGATGGGAACTACCCCGCGTGTTATTCCGAGTATTTTGGAAAAAGGGCAAGATAAAAATATAAGACATAAATAAAACAAAGCAAGAGAGAGATTGAAATGCAACATGTCCTCTATCATTATTCATCAGTGACAGGAGGGCAGGTTCACAGAAACTGAAAGGCTGAGTTTTCAAAGCTAAAAGGGGCCTTGTCTGACGTGCAAGGTGACAATATCTGTATCTGTTTTTAACATTTTTGTACACTCTTCCTCCAAGGAGCCCAGGGTGCCGTACAGTACATGTTCCCTTCTTCTTCCTCATAACAACCCTGTGAGATAGATGAGGCTGGGAATCTTCATGACTGAGCAGGGATTTGAACCTGGCTCTTTCAGATCTAAGTCCAACTCCCATACCACTACAGCAGGGGTGTCCAAACATTTTGGAAGAAGGGCCACATCATCTCTCGGGCACTGTGCCGGGGGCCGGGGGAAAAAAGAACTAATTCACATTTAAAATGTGAATAAATTTACATAAGTTTACATAAATGAATATATTAAAGATGAACTTATATGAATGAATGAAGGTCTTACAATAGCTGAAGGCCTATAAAAGGCCTTGCACAAAGCAAGGCTGGCCTTTCCTTTGCTGCTGCTACTGCGTCACAGATGTGAAACAACAAGCATTGGAGGGAGCCCTCATCCCACAGCTCACGCAAGAGGTCAAACAGTCGCCCTCATGCTGAGAGCAGTTACGTCGGGCCAGTGTGGGCTCCAACAAATCTCCAGAGGGCCAGAGGCTCATTGGAGACTGGGGGCTCCCTGAGGGCCGCATTGAGAGGCCTCGAGGGCCACAAGTGGCCCCAGGGCCAGGGTTTGGGCACCCCTGCACTACAGCATCCACAGTAAAGCAAATACAGTTCTAAGGAAATCCTTCGTCTTTTCAAACAAGAGACACTATCCCACACTCATTGACAAAGTGTGTTTTGAAAGAATTTTTTTTACCTGGTATATGGTTGATTCCACAGTCGATCACTACTGCACCAGGTTTAATCCATTCACCTTTCACCATCTCAGCCTTCCCAGCAGCAACCACGAGGATTTCAGCTTTACTAACCTGCAAAACACAGTTCATTATCAAATCGAGTTCCACAAGATGTCGCTATTGCTTTTTCCAGATTTGCTTTTCTTTTTTTAAAGAAGAATTTTTTTTTTAATTTTCCTGCTACCAGAGATCCTTTTTCAGTACAGATGCCAGAGAACTAAACCTGAGATTTCCCACATGCAGAGCGCATGCCCTATCATGAAGCTATGGCCCATTAGTTATTTAATTTTTCTCTGTAAACCACTTTGTGAACTTTTGGTTGAATAGTGGTATATAAATACTGTTATTATATATTAATAATAATCTCATGACGATCATCCCCTTGAGGTTCATCAACCTCAAGTCCTCATTGCTGCACTATTCAGACAAGTTATACTCTACTGACCAAGCTACTAGAGGTGACCTTTGCTGAATTCTAACTATTCTCTTCTGGGGAAAACTATCTTGGGAGGTGGCACCTGCTTTGCATACATAAGGTACAAGTTCAAGCCCTGCCCCTCTAGTCACAAACAGATCTTCATCAGGAGGGCTGGGAAACTCACTGACAGAAGATCTATACCTAGCCAGTACTGGGCAATATGGATTAACTCACTCCAGTATAATCTCAATACAAGGCAGCCTCCTATATCCTACCACAGACAATTGCTCAGTGGCAGGGTTACAAGAGCGATTTGAAAAGGGACTCCAAAACATTTAATGCACACCCTTTAAGGTACTTTGAGGTTCCAAAAACTTGGGCCAAGAAAAAAAAAGGAGATTGTTCTCCAAGAAGCATTCCAAGATCCCTCTTCCAGCCTTACTTCCTCAGCTAGTGATGCTGTCTTGGAATGGCAGGTGGTCACAGTCGCATGGTTCCAGAGCAGTAGATCATGCATCGGAGCACCGACTATCTTACTACGCCCAATCACCACGGCTCTTTTGCCTGCCACTTGGACACCTGCAACACAGAACTCAGTTGTAACATGCAAGCCCCTGAAGGTCTGAGTGAACTTCAAGGAGTCATATCTATTTATTCCAGCCTCTGGGTCCCATGGATTCCAATGTTACCTCTTCCCATGGCAACTTTTGTCAATACCAACCTAGCACTATGGGCAGGGGTCCCATAAACTTTGGCTAGTCTTGGTAGCTAGTTATGGTTCCCAAGACCTTGCTGAGCCCCTCCCCATGGGAGGGATCTTGCCGCAGGATGTGGTGACGGCATCTGGCCTGGATGCCTTTAAAAGGGGATTGGGCAAGTTTCTGGAGGAAAAATCCATTACGGGTTACAAGCCATGATGTGTATGTGCAACTTCCTGATTTTAGAAATGGGCTATGTCAGATGCAAGGGAGGGCATCAGGATGAGGTCTCCTGTTATCTGGTGTGCTCCCTGGGGCATTTGGTGGGCCGCTGTGAGATACAGGAAGCTGGACTAGATGGGCCTATGGCCTGATCCAGTGGGGCTGTTCTCATGTTCTTATCTTGTCCTTGACTTTGCATTGCACCCCAACTGCAGCTCAGTATAGGATCAGAAAGTGTCTCAATACTTCACCCTTTCCAGGGAAAAGGGCTGGTGCTTGTCTCTTTTGGTCTACATTTTCAAAACACTAGGAGTTCTCCAAAGGACAATAAAACACAGGAAAGTCTTAGCCATCTCATGACTGTGGTTGGAAATGGGGCATCAGAAGCACAGCATAGGTGTGCACAGGCTCCAAGGACCTTACAAGGACAAGTTCCAGCCTCCTTCCAAGTTTAGAGTGGGCAGGGAGAGGTTAAAGTTCGGAGATGAGACTTTTTTCTCCCGGTTTAGAAACAGGAGATTCAGGGCCTAATCCTATCCAACTTTCCAGCACCAGTATAGCCGCAATGCAGTCCCAAGGTAAGGAAACAAATGTTCCTTTACCTTGAGGAGGCCTCTGTGATTGCCTCCCCACTACAGGATGCAGCACAAGCCCCACTGGCACAGCAGCACCTGCACTGGAAAATTGGATAGGATTTGGCCCTCACTTTTTCATCATTAACTCATGGCATTTATTACCACAATGTGTGGTGAAGGCCAATTCCACAGATGGCTTGAAGAAAGAATTAAAGAAAATTCATAGAAATGAGGATTATCAGTGAATATTAGCTGTAACAGCCAAGAACAGGTTCCATCATGTTGGAAGTCCCTGATTACCTGGTGCTAAAAACAACAAATAAGGGATGGCCAACTCCACTGTGTTCTGTATGTGATCTCCCTGACTGCCCATCACCAGAGACAGTGTACCTATGCAGAATTCTGGTCCATTCCAGCAGTGCAAGTCTTTGTAAGCTTACAACCAGCGCTGGAAATCCGGCTAATCTTTGTGTGTGCGTGTGCGCTTCATTATAGAAGGCACAGAAGAAAGCAAAATGGAGAGCACCAGTACTCCAGCCAAGGGTGCATTGTCAGTTTAGAAGTGCACCAAAACAATTCTTCTGAACCCTCTCAAAAGCCTTGCCAAAATATTTGCCTCAAGAGAACTGATCCTCACCTGATCCTACCACCCTAATACCCAAAACTTGCCCCCCATCCCAACACTGTTAGCAGCAACTGGTCAAATCAGAAAGAAGCGCCCAACCCCATGGCATGTCCCTCCGATAGGGTTTGCAAGACCCATGGTTAGAATGGTCCCAAAACTGCAAAAGACTCTCCCCAAGAAACCAGCTACCTGCATTTTTTGTCACAGTAACACTCACAGCTATGCTGTTGCAAAATTTCACCTATCCCTTCCTCACTCACCTGTCTGCCTGATAAGTTCCATGCATCCTTTTGGTGTACATGGGATGAAGCAGTCACCCAGGTCACCCCGTGAGAGTTTCCCTGCATTGATGCTGCTCAAGCTGTGGAGGTGAAAGAAACAGAGGAGTCAATGGCCTCTGAAGAGGTTTGAGAAATCCAGTCCAATTCTTAGACTACAGACAGATTCTCACTTTTCTTAACACATCTCTTGGAGTTGATGGACTGACTGCAAGATTAATTTGTCATCCTATTTTTGTTACAACTACAGCTGAACTATTGATATAGTTCAATTTATCTATATATTTGTTGGCAACCTTCAGTCTTGAAAGACTATGGTATCGCGCTCTGAATGGTGGTTCTGGAACAGCGTCTAGTGTGACTGAAAAGGCCAATTCGGGAGTGACAATCCCTTCCACACTGGGAGCAAGTGCAGTCTGTCCCTGGTCTGTCTCCCTGGCTATGGGCCTTCCTTCTTTGTCTCTTTGCCTCAGTCTGTTGGGCAAGTGTCTCTTCAAACTGGGAGAAGCCACGCTGCACAGCCTGCCTCCAAGACGCCTGCGTTGGCTCGGTCATGTCATGAGAATGGGTGATGGCCGGATCCCAAAGGATCTCCTCTATGGAGAACTCATGCAGGGAAAGCACCCTACAGGTAAACCACAGCTGCGATACAAGGACATCTGCAAGAGGGATCTGAAGGCCTTAGGAGTGGACCTCAACAGGTGGGAAATATATATAGCTATATCTATATAGCTTCTGCAGAAGCACGCATGGCCTCTGGGACACCAAGTGCCTTGGGAACAAAGTGCCAGGTAAGGCACCGCGAGTTTAGCATCTGTGCAAGGAGAAGGGGAAGGCAAGTGGACCTCTGAGTTCTGGAGAAAGAGAGGGAAGACTCCCTGAGTTGTGAAGAGGAGAGGAGGAAGAGAAGGAGAAGGTAAGTGTACTCTTTCTCTTTGTCTTCTAACCTTAAATCAACCTTAGATCAACACTGAAATTTAGCTTTACCTTTAGCTTAGCTTTACCTAAGCTAGCACCTAATCTAACCTGAGGGAGGGATTCTAAGGTCCAGCAAGTTGGGGCACAGGAGCTAGGTAAGGGCAATAAAAATAAATACGTAAGTGCGTACAGAGGTCTACTCTGAGCAGGAGTAGAGTCCTACTTGTGAGTAAGAGCCCAAGGTACAGGCACTTGGAAAAATAAAGGTTGCGGACATCACTCGTCTAGACAGGCTGGTAGATAGTGCTGGGGAGGAGGTAGCGGTTGTGGTGCATGTCGGCACCAACGACGTGGGCAAGTGTAGCCGGGAGGTCCTGGAGGCCAAATTTAGGGTATTAGGTAGGAAGCTGAAAGCCAGGACCTCAAAGGTAGCGTTCTCTGAAGTGCTACCTGTTCCATGTGCAGGGCCAGCTAGGCAGGCGGAGATTAGGGGTCTCAATGCGTGGAAGAGACGGTGGTGTAGGGAGGAGAGGTTTAGATTCGTTAGGCACTGGGGAACGTTTTGGGACAAGCGGGGCCTGTACAAGAAGGACGGGCTTCACTTGAACCAGAATGGAACCAGACTGCTGGCGTATAACATTAAAAAAGTGGCAGAGTAGCTTTTAAACTGATCCCTGGGGGAAAGCCGACAGGAGCCGAGAGGCATCTGGTTCGGGACTCCTCATCTCTATGGGACAAGGATGGGGAGGTTAGAGAACAACGAGGTAAAGGCAGAGTAGGAGAAGAAATTGGGAATGGTAGCATGATGGGATGCGATAGATGGTTTGGCACAATGAGAGGATTCAGGGATAAAGGAGCTAATAAGCAGCCCATCCTAGGGCATTCCATGTACAAATGCTTTTATGTAAATGCCCGATTTGCATAAAAGCAAATCAAGCAAAGATTTGCTCGAGCAAAGATGGGAGAACTGGAATGTCTGGTGACTAGGAAAAAAACTGACATAGTGGGCATAACAGAAACCTGGTGTAATGCAGAGAACCAGTGGGATACTGCAATACTGGGCTATAAACTCCATAGGAGGGACAGAGTGGGGCATATTCGTGGTGGGGTAGCCATTTATGTTAAAGAAGGGGTGGAATCCAGCAAAGTAGAGATTGAAAGCGGGTCCGACTCCACCATAGAATTGCTGTGGGTTAAATTACCAGATTGAAGGAGCGATGTAATACTGGCGGCATGCTATTGTCCTCCAGACCAGAAACCAGAAGGGGACCTTGAAATGAGGAAACAGATCAGGGAGGTGACAAGGAGGGACAGGGTTGTAATCATGGGGGACTTCAATTATCCTCATATAGACTGGGTCAATTTGTGTTCTGGTCACGAAAAGGAGACCGGATTCCTTGACATGCTAAATGACTGTGCCTTAGAGCAGCTAGTCATGGAGCCCACCAGAGGACAGGTGACTCTGGATTTAATATTGTGTGGTACTCAGAACCTGGTTAGAGATGTCATTGTTATGGAGCCATTGGGGAACAGTGATCACGCTGCGACCTGTTTCAACATGCACATCGGGGGAAGAATACTGGGGAAATATCTCACAAAAACCCTTGACTTCTGACAAGCAGACTTCCCTCAAATGAGGAGGCTGGTTAGAAGGAGGTTGAAAGGGAAGGTAAAAAGAGTCCTATCTCTCCAGAGTGCATGGAGGCTGCTCAAATCAACAGTAATAGAGGCCCAGCGGAAGCGTATACCGCAAAGGAAGAAGGGCTCCACTAAGTCCAGGAGGGTGCCCGCATGGCTAACCAGCCAAGTTAGAGAGGCCGTAAAGGGCAAGGAAGATTCCTTCTGTAAATGGAAGTTTTGCCCTAATGAGGAGAATAAAAAGGAACATAAACTGTGGCAAAAGAAATGTAAGAAGGTGAAACGGGAGGCCAAGAGAGACTATGAGGAACACATGGCCAGCAACATTAAGGGGAATAATAAAAGTTTCTTCAAATATGTTAGAAGCAGGAAACCCACCAGAGAAGCGGTTGACCCTCTGGATGGTGAGGGAGGGAAAGGGGATATAAAAGGAGACTTAGAGATGGCAGAGAAATTGAATGAGTTCTTTGCATCTGTCTTCACGGCAGAAGTCTTCGGGCAGATTCCGCTGCCCAAATGACCCCTCCTGACCAAGGAATTAAGTCAGATAGAGGTTAAAAGAGAAGATGCTTCAGACCTCATTGATAAATTAAAGATCAATAAGTCACTGGGCCTCGATGGCATCCACCCAAGAGTTATTAAGGAATTGAAGAATGAAGTTGCTGATCGCTTGACTAAAATATGCAACTTGTCCCTCAAAACGGCCACAGTGCCAGAGGATTGGAGGATAGCAAATGTCACATCGATCTTTAAAAAGGGAAAGAGGGGGACCCGGGAAACCACAGGCCAGTCAGCCTAACATCTATACTGGGCAAGATGATGGAATGCCTCATCAAAGATAGAATCTCAAAACACACAGACGAACAAGACTTGCTGAGGGAGAATCAGCATGGCTTCTGTAAGGGTAAGTCTTGCCTCACAAACCTTTTAGAATTATTTGATTACTGGGCTGGGGCACCTTCCTTATGAGGAAAGGCTATGGTGTTTGGGCCTCTTCAGCCTAGAAAAGAGACACTTGAGGGGGGACATGATTGAGACATACAAAATTATGCATGGGAAGGATAAAGTGGATAGAGAGATGCTCTTTACACTCTCACATAACACCAGAACTAGGGGACATCCACTAAAATTGAGTTTCTTTCACATGGAAAAATCCATTACGGGTTACAAGCCATGATGTGTACGTGCAACCTCCTGATTTTAGAAATGGGCTACATCAGATGCAGGGGAGGGCACCAGGATGCAGGTCTCTTGTTATCAGGTGTGCTCCTTAGGGCATTTGGTGGGACCGCTGTGAAATACAGGAAGACGGACTAGATGGGCCTATGGCCTGATCCAGTGGGGCTGTTCTTATGTTCTTATGATATTCAGGCTCAGACCTCTTGCTCCAGAACTGGGGAGATGTCTACGCTCACCTTGCTGTTCAGACTTGACATATGAAAGACCAAGAGGTTGATCTCATAACTATAACAGTCACTGTTTCAAAATCGCATATAAAACTTGATGTTTATTCTTTAGTTTTCAGAATTAGTAGAAGAATATACTATAGAAGTCAACATTTTTCTATAATAGAGAGAGTAATGGATGTCAGAGTCCTAAGGGACCATGTGTGGGCAGATGGGAGTGAGCAACAACAGTTTGCTATTTTCAAGCAAACAGCGTACTCGCTCCAGAAACCAGCTTACCCATCTACATCCTTCTCGGGTGCCACAGCATTGGTTATTTTCTCAGTGTTGATGGGGTTCTTGGAATCCAGTGGCAACTGTACTATAAATCCATGAACAGCAGGGTCTTCGTTTAAACCATGAATGCATTTCAGTACCTAAATGTTTAAAAACAGGAATAAGGTACAAATCAGGCAGAAATCTGTGTTAACATGTTTGGGCTGCAAGTGACACACACCTATCTTTCTGGCCACTGCCTGCAGCAATATAGTGAATGGATTTCCACAGCTTGCTCATCAACTGAGGCAACTGAGCTCAGGTATCATGTAGGTGGGGCAGACACCCCATCTACCCACTTGCCTTCACTGTTCCACTTCTCCCCATTGTCTGGCTTAGAGAAAGAACATGACTGAGTGAAACAGGAAGTGCAGAAGAGATGAAAGTTGTGGGCTAGAGTGCCAAAGACTCTCCTCTTCTCCACACTTCCTCTTCTGTGCTAACTCCTCCTCCTTTTTCCTAGTCAGAGAGTGTTGGAAGGAGAAGCCAAAACATCACCAAGGGAGGTTGGACTTGGCATGCTTTCTTGGGCAATGGAAGAGCTTGAGCCGGCTCTGTAGATGTCCCTAGGAAAGACATGGGCTACAGCTTCAGAACTCATATTTGTATGCAGAAAGTTCCAGGTTCAAACTTCAGCACCTCCAATTAGGGACAGTCTCTGGAGTGGGAAGGATTTCAACCAGAGATCTTGGGTAGTGGCTACCCAAGTCATTTAGGCTAAACAGTCATTTAGACACTGCTGGGCTGGACAGATCAGTGATCCAACTCCATTCTAGGCAACTTCATACGCTCACTTCATCTAGCAAAGGATATAATAAACTAACGTACTTCTTCATATAATTAGTTTTAAGTTTATTAAATTAGGCAGTAATTGCATTGGGGTTATCCTGGTGTACTACTCAGTTCAGTTTCAAAGCCCTCCTGTGTTAACACTGATTTCTTGGGCTTCTTGCCCTATCCCAAAGATATGTGAATATAAGGAGTACTACGTTTTCTGGAGCACAAGCAGAAACTTTTTTGAAAGTTTAATGATGGTTTGTTCATGCCTGTTGCTTTTGTCACACTCTGCCTGTAGCAGACTTATGCAAAACCTTAAGAATGAAAGTCCAGGCAAAAGTTGTTAGTTTAGCCCAGCATTAAAACAAAGGTTGAGGCTGCAATCCTAACCACACTTTCCTGGGAGTAAGCCCCACTGAACAAAACAGGACTTACTTCTGAGTAGACCGGTTAGGATTGTGCCCTGAGCTGGTCACTAGACAAGGAAAAACAGAGTCACTGCATAATATCTTTCTTTTCCTGCCTTCCAGTGATTGTGCCTCAACACGATCAATCAATTTAACTTTAATTAGAAGCTCCTTAGGCTTTAAAAAAGGCCAACTTGCTTCAGATAGTGGCTAACTATAGACCTTATACCATCAGGAAAATTCAGAAGAAACCACCACCAGGGACAGGACTTTATCACATTACATCGTAAAAGATCAGTCCAAGAGATTCTTAATGTGAACTGGGTTACCTCAGCTTCTGTTGCAGTGCTTGGCAGCTTGACATGATTGGCATCAATCCCAATCTGCAAAAATAAGAGGCCATTAGGTTTTAGGAGGAAAACCACAATTAAGAAAAAAAGGTCATTTTCTCATCTTGCAAGACTCCAGAGGAGCTCCACATGCAGAAAGGAGCCAAAACCTTCTCCCCAACTTTGGGTAGTTTTTCAGAAGTGGGGACATGTGAACAGAGGTAAAAGTGTGCACCCTCTGGACAAGAGCAAGAAAAAATGTGACTGCATTGCAGCCAGGGAACAGGTTACAATCCTATGCACAATTTCCTGGGTGTGAACCCCACTGAATACAATTGGTCTGAGTAGACATCTACCCACCGGGTAGATGGGACTCATCAGCCTGGGAAGGCAGCTCATCTGAGAGAAGGAAAACTCTGATCCCAAACCTCCACTGCCTTGTGGCTACATCCACTTATGGAAAAGGCTTCAGGAGTCAACCTCGAGGCAAAATCCGGAGCCAGAGTCCCTGAGGCAGTTCATGGCTGAACACAGCCACGTTCTGGCAACTCCTGCAACGCCGCTGGAACCAACCGTATTGGCCTCTGCCTTTCCATTGGACCATTTCAGCGACGTGGAGAGGGGGGATTTGCTGCATGGGTAACAGCCTATCCTCCATACCTACTTTACCCAGGCTTTGCGCACTGGAGAGGACACTCTGTTCCAGAACCACCATTCAGAGTGTGACACCATAGTCTTCCGAGACTGAAGGATGCCAACACCATGAGTAGACATGCATAGGATTGTGCTATAAGTCTTGCTGAAATGCACTTCAAAGGGCAGTTTCACTGTCCACCATTAAAGTGCAGCATCAGAAGACAAGGAGTACACCCCTTTCTTACACTGACACCTAGTATTGGGGATACAGCAGAAAAATAAAATTAACCCGTACTTATTCTCCCTGTGACATGCATTAAGTCAGAGGGGCTGTGAGCCACTCATCTGCAGGAATTCACAACTGCCCCATGTCAGCTGGTTGCACAATGTTCTTCTCCGCAATACAGAGGTGCCACCTATCCAAGTCTTGCACAGCTGGGTGAGGGAGCTGCCACAGTATGCTCTTTGCTCTTGTAGGGGAACAGCGCTGCTGACACAGTACCAAGGTGCTCTTCCTGGGTCTCACTGAGAGGGCACCAGTGCTATTTACTGGGTTGCAAAGAGGGCTGCCACGCTAGAACAGCTGTGCGAGGCTACACTGAGCGGGGAAGGGAGAATGCAATACTCCAGAGAGTCCTGTGCTATGGCAAGAAGTATTACCTCAGCGGCAGCCTTTAGCTTCATGCTGATGTACAGATTTGAATCATCTCTATCACCAACCTTGAAGGAGGAAAAGAAAGAAAAAAGGCACAGACAGGTCACACAGGGGCAGTTTAACAATGTTTTTTATACTGTATTTATTATTCATTGCCAGAAGCTCCGTGAGACTTACGTGGGGCTCCCATGCTGCCTGCCAGAGACCTGCTTTGCATTAAGCACAGCAGTACCAAGGCAGTGGCATATTTAGAAGGGGTGCAAAGCACTAAGTTTTGCAGGGAGCTTCACAGCAGTGTGCACACAACCCCCCCCCCTTCGGAGCCATTCTGGGCGGTGGGAGCAAAACGGAGGCAATTGCCTCCGTTTTGCTCCCACCACCCGGAATGGCTCCAAGGGGGGGGAAGGACCACCTGCATACCATGGTGAAGCTTCTCTGCAAATAACTTAGTGATCTGCACTCCCTCCAGCTACACCACTGCACTAAAGCCTTCAGTACAAAAGAAAAAATTCTCAAACTCAAGTTCTACCAAAGGCTCCTTTTCAAGTTCAGATTCTGTTGCAAACTATAAGGCAATGTAAAAGTTTCTCCACTATTGCCCAGTGGAGAAACACAAATCTGGAATTCTGATTGGGGGGGGGGGTTGACAAGAGACAAGTGACAGGAGTTTCTGCCTGAGCCAACCTGTAGGTCACAGCCAGGAAAGGAAGCAAATCCCATTGACTTTTGTAGAACTCACTTCCATTTAAGGGGCAATGCCTAAAACCATACTGATTAACTGCTGTGCCAACTCAAGTGGCATTTTGTACATGGCTTGTGGGATGCAGTCTTTGTGTTCTCTCTTAATACATGACAACAATAGAGCACAGTTGCAATAAAGGTATTCTAGTCTGTGGAGCTGAGCACAAGGGGTTGCTAAAAATACCCACCCTGCACAGGCCATTTGTGTACCAAAGGTACATTACTGACTGCTGCTGGGGCAGCACTGGGCTAGGATTCAGCTCCCACATTGGCAGAGAGAGGTTCATACGCTGGAATCAATGTGCAGCTGGAGCTGGAGCTTGACAATGAAGAACATAATTACATGCAGAAAGTCCCAGGTTCCATCACCAAGTAGGGCAGTGAAAGTCTCATCTGAAACCATGGAAAGCTATTGCCACTCAGACAAGACAATACAGACCAATGGTCTGACTCAGGAGAAGGCAACTGCATAAATATTCAGCTGATAAGAACAGACAACAAAAATACATCAGCAATACCTGCAAAATTGCAAGACCTGGCCTAAAACCCGGGACTCTCTCCTTCATCTCCATGACTTGGTTCTTCAATCTCTGCCTTACTTGCCTAGAAAACATGAAGTAGGAAGGAGAGAAAGCAGATGTTAAATACAAATCCAGAAGTGGAGTGAAAAAAGCTCTGAAAAGTTGAGACAAGCAGTTCAGTTTCTAAGAGAGATACCAGGACCCAAACATGCATCGAACTTCTACCTTTTGTCTTGGAAGACCTAAGTGCTTATCCTACATAAGTGAGGGTGGCTTGTGGGTATTCGCTAGTGTGGCAAAATAACTCTGTATTGGCTCAGGAGCATTCTTGGCTCTTTTATTTCATCCAACAAACATGTCTCACACCATGGTGGGAGTGGGTTGCAAAGAATAGAAACACATTAGAAACACAAAAAGAGCAGACCTTAAAGGGCACTGGGCCTTGAAGTCAGTTAATGCTCAAAGTTCTCCAACACAGGAGTGAGATTTTCAGGATTCTAATGATCCAATTTTGCTTTAAAGAGCAGATTCTGAGATATTTAGTTCCAAACACAGCTAAAGAAGTTTGCAACAGACCTTCAATACAGCTAGATTTACTCAGTGCAAGGAAAAGCCACGTGGTTGCAAAAGAAAGCATTTAAACAGAAACTAAAGCTATCAATGAAGGATCCGTACTAAATTGTAATACCAGCCAAACATACCACTACACACAAAAGGTTTCCTTCATTCATCTCAAGAAACCAGAGAAGCTTCATGCTTATGGCAGACAAAGTTGCCAACTTCACTCAGACAAGTAAGAAAAATGGAACCTGGTACATGCATAGTTCATTTAAAGTCAATAAGATTTAAAGAACTGTCCTTCCTATCTATCAACATTTTTCTCATCCCTCGTCATATTACAGTGCCATCTATCAGACAAAGGGTGCAACTGCAAGAAACAGAAATAGGCCTATATAAACAATAAATAAAAAGTTTAACAAGTGTTCAACTTTGAGGAGAGTCTTAAGAAATTCAAAATTTAAAAAAATGCACTCAAGTACCACAAATTCATCAACAAGTTAGGTCCAGGATTGGGAAAAGGCTCAGATTTGATATCTGAGTGAGGAAGGAATGCTATACTGTTATTCATCCTATGCAGTACTTATGCTTAAATATCTAGCAGGGGTTCCCTAAAAAAGAAAGAAAACCTAAACATCCAAACTGACAAGGAACTTTGAGTTTAGGACAGGGGTGCCCAAGCTCCAGCCCGGGGGCCACCTGCAGCCCTCAGGGGCTCCCAATCAGACCCTCGGGGAGCACCCAGTCTCCAATGAGCCTCTGGCCCTCCAGAGACTTGCTGGAATCTGTGCTAGCCCGACGCAACTGCTCTCAGCATGAGGACAACTGTTCAACTTCTCACCTGAGCTGTGGGATGAGGGCTCCCTCCATTACTTGCTGTTTCATGTCTGTGATGCAGCAGTGGCAGCAAAGGAAAGGCTGGCCTTGCTTTGTGCAAGGACTTTTATAGACTTGAGCTACTGCAAGACCTTCATTCATTCACATAAGTTCCATCTCTAATAAATTTATGTAAATTTATTCAAATTTTAAATGTAAATTAATTCTTTTTTTCCCCGGCCCCTGACACAGTGTCAGAGAGATGAGTGGCCCTCCTGCCAAAATGTTTGGACACCCCTGGTTTGGGACATTCCCTCTTCCCCAAATGCCAGTTAGACCAGTGTGTGTCCAATTCATTTGTAACACCTCCCTGTGTCTGCAGAACTAGGTATTAGCTTTGCTTTTGCAAAAAGATGTAAGCAGCTAAGATCTTTTCTAATAGCTTTTGTTTCACAATTTTTAGTTCACTTCACTTGGCAGTCTCCATTAGAAACACAAAAAGAGCAGACGTTAAAGGACACTAGGCCTTGAAGTCAGTTAATGTTTCACAAAATTCCACCTTCACAGATCCCTCCTGGCACTGAAACTTCATTATAGCAATTTAATGCATTTTTTTGTTGTGCAAACAAAAATTGATACCTGCTTTTTTTTTTATTTCCTCCCCAACAAGATGTACTTGGAACTAAAACAGAATGGTTTTGACTAGTCCACCTTTGATCTTGCACCTTGCCAGGGTCATGAACAGTTCCTTTCCTCTGCTAAATAAAATAGACCACTACTGTACTTTGAAAATTGCCTCTTGGCCCAGTTTGTTAGCATAAATATGGTTAACATGTCAGTGTTCAACAAGTTTATTGGTTTACTGCTTCATTTTTATCCCAACCTTCCTGAAAGGTGCCCATGGGTGATTTGCCTTTACAATCACCCTGCATCAAGGTACATCTGGCTACAAGCCTGGTCTGAAGCCACCAGTGAACTTTACAGCCAAGTGGGGATTTGAACCCGGGTCTCTCTGGGCCATGTAACATGTTCATTGCTATACCATACCAGGGATATAGCTGAGAGGGAGCACAGCTATTATGGCAAGAGTGGTGACATCACTGGTAGAAAGGTGCCTTTGAAAGTTTTTCCAAAAGAACCTTATCAGAGATGGAGCAGCCGGCTCAGCAAAAGGCAAACTGCAAAATTTGCCAAGGGGCATAAAGCAGCAGTCTATCCTATACCCAGACAGGAAGGGAAGGAGCAGATGGGGAGGGGAGATAAGACTGGATCAATAGGGCACAGAATGGTGTTTTGTTTACCTCATTTTATTAGATGAGGGGCCCTAGGAGACTCAGGGCACAATCCTAACCAGGTCTACTCAGAAGTAAATCCTATTATGTTCAATGGGGCTTACTCTCAGTAAAGTGTGGTTAGGATTGCAGTCACCGACAGTGAAAGTATATGGTACTTCTGAATATACAGAAAACTGCACGCTAATGTTTTTTATATTTATTTGGGGGTTTCCCATATCTTACCTTTCAATTTTTGTACATTTTCACACTATTGCAATCCACTCCAAGAGTCTGAGACGAAATTACATCTTTAAGTGTAGTAGGAGAAGAAAGCACTTCAATAAAGAGATTTAATTTTTTTTTTATAGACTTATTGGCATATGATTATTGAGAGCATGGATATGGGGTATCAAGTTGGCTCCTGCACTTCACTCAAAATTATTCCTAAACCACACTGGCTGAAACATGCTTCAGTCTAATTTAGAAATGTGCCACTGTAAACAGATTTGCAGCAGCCAAGTCCCAAGACCACATTGCAACAAACTGTCAAATTCCTGTGCAGGAGAAATGGAATCTAAAACTGCAACAAAGGAAAAGGAAGCAATCCTAGCAGGGACTTTCATCTCTAGCTTCCTGGGCTGCCTGGTCACAAGGAAGAACTGTTTAAGTGAATGCACAGAAGTCTAGCAGGCCAGAGCGCGTGACTCTTCCATGCTACGGATTATCAGAGTGGAAACTACCAGCTTCAGAATGCCCTTATACACATCTGTTGTGTAGCCACACTTGGAACAGCATATCTGATTGCCCCATCTCAGAAAAGCAACAGAGAACTGGAAAAGGTGAAAGAAAGAAAAAATGACTGAGAAGAAATATGTAAGACATGCTTTTCTTAACATTAGTTGGCCCTCACAAAAACAAGGTTGGAATAATTTCCATGAGCCTGTTCAAACAATTCTCCTACACAACTGAAGTTCTCATGCTGGGTGCACATCCTGTTTCCTTCTTAAGGGTTCAATTCAAACTTGCACTTGGGTGAACACAAGTCCTTTGCGCAGGCTCTGGAGTGTCTGGAGCAGTCCCGGGCTGCTCAGATTTGCACCACCCCTCCAGGTGGTGCAGATCTGAGTAGCCCCATTGAGGTGCGACACGGGATGTTTCCCCTTGCCATGGTCTCATGGCTCCTCAGAATACGCAGAAATTCAGTGTTACATTTTTGCTTCACTTGGGTTGCAAACCCACACACCAGTGGTATTCAAACTGGGGTGCTGTGATGCCCCAGCCTGAGGGCCCTGGCTTCTTTCCCCTTAAGGGGCGGGGGCAGGGGGTAAGGTAGCAACGCAATCCCCAGAATCATGTCGCTCAGGGGGCTGCAGGGACTGGGATGTGTTGCAACGCAACGCTACTTGGGAAGCACCCAGGGTTTAGAACCTTGGTGCCTGAGTGAGAGTGCTAAAAGCAGAAGCACTCTGAGGGTTTGAAAGTTAGAATTAGAACAGTAAGAAGTCACAGCAATGAGAGACACAAAAGACATTCAGAGGGTTGAGAGCAGGGACAGCTGAGCCGGAAGTAGGACGGTAAGAGATCGAGAGAGAAGTCCGCTCTCCCGGCTAGCTTCCTCAGACTTTTTATTCATTCTCAAAACACATGATGACACTAGAGAAAATTATTGAAGGTTACGGAAATCTGCACTGCTAAGAAACCTGCTGGCTCTGGCTTGACCGCAATATACATTCCTAGATATGCACTTTTTCATAACATCAGGCTCTGATGTTTACAGGCTCTGGAGCTTCAGACTCAGCAACTGGCCCACTCTGGCGTGCCTGAGCGGGGGCGAAACCAGCAAGTTTGCCTGCCGGTTGCCATGTTACCAAGGCTAAGCTCAGCGCCTGTGTAGATAACCACTAAAGGGATGCACTCACCAGTCCCTGCAGCAGCCTTCCCGGGGTGCGTGGAGCCCTGCGCGAGCATCTGCAGGGCTCCCCAGGCTTCCAAAAGGGAAAGTGGAGCGATTGTGCTCCACTTCTGGTTTTGCAGAGGTGGAGCGCGATCGCTCCACTTTCACTTTTGGAAGCCTTGGGAACCCTGCAGACGCTTGCGCAGGGCTCCCTGCACCCCAGGAAGGCTGCTGCAGGGACTGGTGAGTACATCCCAGTCCCTGCAGCCCCCCTTAGCGACGCGATCCTGGGGATCACGTTGCTGCCTTCCCCCCGGCCCCCGACGCCTCCCTCCCCACCCCTGCGAGGACTTACTGCGGTTTCCAAACTCCTGAAGAGTTTGAAAACCGCAGCCATACACTTACCTGGATTAAGTTCCTCTAAATGCAATGGGACTTACTTCTGAGTAGACATGCCTAGGGAGCACCATTGGTAAATGCCTCTTTGTGATACTTTGTTATTATGTGTTTTAAGTAAGAACAAGCACAAAAGTAGCACAATAAAAACTGCATTAAAGAAACATGCTTAAACATTGTGTACAACATTGTGTTCACTGTGTTCTATTTATTATTGTATTTATTTGATTACACCAGCATTTCTCAGCATTTGATCCCCACTGCACCACTTTGCATGGTTCACCTATTGGAAGTACCAGCAGAAATAACTGGTAATGATGGCATTGCCAGTACCTTCTGGACTGGGAGGCCAGACACAATGCAACAAACACCAGTAAGAGGCTCAGGATGGATGGGATGGCTTTTTTGAGCTACACACACTGGAGCTCTGACTGCTGAACCAAGCCCACTACTGTTGCCTGTCGTGTTGCATTGCTGGTGGGGTTTGGGGGTCCCACATGTACCACCAGACACCACCTCAAATACCACCAGTTGAGAAACACTGAATTACAACACTTATTAAGTGGTGGTCTGAATGGCAGTGGCAGGAGGTCTGGTCTAGAGGGTAGAGCCTCCGTTAGCCTGAAGATAACATTAGAAGGTCGCCAGTTCGAGGACACCTGCAGCTCCCTGAATGGCTGAGAATGGTGAGACCTTGAAGCAGCTGACAAGCTGAGCTGAGTGATTCCACCTGCTTTTGATGTGAGCAAGAAACATCTTGGCTGCCCTCCATGTGAGAGCTGGAGCTGCTGGTCAGCCTGCCTGAGAGAACTGGAGGCCAGAAGTGAGACCAAACCAGGAAGATCCATCTGAAATGTTGTTGGTTCTTGAAAGAGAGAACCTTTATGATTGTAAAAATCCCCTTGAGGGATTTAGAAATGCCTGCCTATGTAAACCGCCTTGAATAAAGTCAGAGGAGTAATCCAATGACCAGAAAGGCGGTATATAAATACCTAGTTGTTGTTGTTGTTATCTACAGAGTGGCATGCAACAGATTTCCAATGAAAAGCAATATCCAACCTGATTACAAGAATGACATCAATCCTCAGAAAAAAGGCACAGAAAAAGAAACAGTAGTGGTGGCAGGAATAGAAGCCACACCCTCAGCCAGTCACCAATAGAAAAGTGACTTTAAAGCCAAGCATGGATTTCAACAGAGCAAACATTTTGCAACACAAGGATGAGTTCAGAATCAAGATATCAAAGATTAATTAGTCATGTGTCCTTCAGCCAATGATAAACCATTGGGGCAAGGGAAAAAAGAAAGTAGACAAGAATGTGAAAAAGGACTCTTTCTAGAAGAGGTTGTTCTGAAATTTTGGGTGCTCAAGTGTATTTTAAGTCACCATAATCATTTCAGGAACGTGTTTTTTAAAAATCACCAAGCTCCTGAAAAATATTAATCTCTTCCCTTACTGTGGAGAAACAGGGATCCATTTGGCCCACACAAGATATGATAAAAGTTCAGAAACATGGAAGATCTACTGAATGATGAATGTCATGTCTTATGAACTCTTCCAGATATCACACACCACCCAGTCTCCACAATGTCCCCAGAGTAAGCACTTATCAGAGGTGGGCAGCACTGAACATGGGGATATACCTCCATGCAGGAACCTTCTCTGAATTCAGCGCCACCTTCTGCCAACCAATGCTGAACCTGGGGACAGGAGGGGCATAGCCATGAGATGTGTTGCTGCCAGGGCAAGCGGCTAGTCAACACACTTCCATTGCTCCTGTTCCTGGGTACATTTGGCCTTCTTCCCCCTCACACAAGAGGGAATGCCTCTTCTAAGATAAACATCTGTATGCATCGCCTAAAAGAGGGAGACTTTTTCTTCTGGAATGACTGTTACTGTCATAAACATGCCTATGCAGATTTACAGTCCAATCCTACACATGTTTATTCAAATGTATGTCCCTTTCTAGTCAATGGGGCTTATTCCCAGGTAAGTGCATAGAATTGCACATTTATGGATTAAAGCTTCTGTGATTAATTGGCTAAGAATTATTTAACTGACAGCCCATCTTCTCCTCCAAGCTTTAAACAAATGCAAGATGGGGGCCCATTCAGATATATCAGTAACAGTGGCTAGCCAAAGAAGCCTCAGGTTCATGGATAATAGCGCCCTACTTTCAATGCTTGTTTGCAGCAAACCATAATTTACCAATTTGTGCATAAAGGTGTTCGAGGCCACTGGCACCGTGCGACCGTGAAGCAGCTGACAAGCTGAGCTGAGTTATTCCATCTGCTCTGAGCGTGGGAGGATGGAGGCCAGAATGTTGTGACCAGATCAGAAAGAAACATCTGAATGTTGTGGTTTCTTGAAAGATAGAACCTTCTTTCAAATTGTAAAAATCCCTACGGTGATTTAATTAGCCTGCCTATGTAAACCGCCTTGAATAAAGTCCGAGGAGAAATCTGAAGACCAAGAAAGGCGGTATAGAAATACCTGTATTATTATTATTATTATTATTATTATTAAAGGGACACTGTAGTTTGCAATTGCCTGTTCGGACAAAACAGCAGCAAACCAGGATCAGACAGCGGGAACTGCCATGTGCATGGGAGAGAGTAAGTGACCTCACGGCTCCTCAGGGCTCATTCAAGTAACAGCAAACCACAGTTTGGTATTATGTCTGAATGGGCCCACAGAACAATATAACATTGGTAGCTGTTCCCAGTATGAAGACTGCACTGGCTGCAAGTATGCCTGTCTGCTACCAGCAGGAGGAAGGAAAGGATGGGCCAAGGGACCTTTGGAGCATCAGACAGGGTACAAAGTTGCCGTATCTCTCTCTGCCTCTGTGCTCTTTAAACTGACAGGCAGAAGAATCTCCAAGTTTGCACACAAGAACTTTCTTTTCTCCCCACTTCAGGGCCAAGTCAGATAAATGCTACTTTTAACTTGGCAGAGAGACCCCCTAGTAGTCTACAGTGACAATGACCTGTCCCTGTTAAAGCTCCAGCATGAAACAGCCAGAGGTGTTACTGACTGCAAATGTGGGAGATTGAGATCCAGGTTATTAACTATTTGTGGACTTGCTGGCCATGTATTTAGAGTCCTCTTTTGAAGGCCATTTCAGTTAGCAGTTAACTTCCTACAGCAAGAAGTTCCATTCTGTTGTTGGCATCCTTCAGTCTTGAAAGACTATGGTATCGCGCTCTGAAAGGTGGTTCTGGAACAGCGTCTAGTGCGGCTGAAAAGGCCGATTCGGGAGTGACAATCCCTTCCACACTGGGAGCAAGTGCAGTCTGTCCCTGGTCTGTCTCCCTGGCGATGAGCCTTCCTTCTTTGCCTCTTAGCCTCAGACTGTTGGCCTGTTGGTCTCTTCAAACTGGGAAAGGCCATGCTGCACAGCCTGCCTCCATTAAAGAAGAAGTTCCATTAGAAGTTCCATAAAGAAGTTCCATTAATTCCATGTGAAGTTGTACAGTATTTCCTTACGCCTTAAATGAAACGCTTTGCGGTTTTACTTGGCAACCTCATCTTGGGAGTTTTTAGTGAGAAAGAGAATTATATTTCCTTATTTTTTCTCCCATTCTGTTCACAATTCTGCTAACCTCCATTAGAAGGTTGCTGCTGCAAGGCAGGTACCCCACAAGACCATAGCAGAGAAACACCCCCACAGGCTGCAGCTGGGGTCAATTTTTGCTATAACACACTTAATGAAGCTTTTCACCACCCGATTCAAAATGCCTAAGGATCCCAAAGTGGGAAAACTTGGAAAGAAGCATTTCACCTTCTAAACTGTCATCTGGACTAAGGAGACAGGCCGAGAAACTCTACTAGGGATTATGCAGTCATCAAGAAGGCAGAATATAGATATGATACATGAATATTTTATCTTGGTCAGTCACAAAACTTAGACAGTATTTGCACACTCACAAAGGCTGGCCTGAATAAAGCAACAAAGAAAGGGGTGCCTCTTGTGCAAGGGGTCTCTGTAAGCCTATAATTTGGAAGGAGAGCACATGCAATGCAGATAGAAGGCTCTAGCTTCAATCCCTGGCAAAGAAAGGGACGGGAAAGGACTCTTTCCACTCGAGGCTCTGCGGGGGCGGCTGCCAGTTGAAGAGGACAATGTAGGACTAAGTGGGCCACTAGGCTGGACAAACAAAACTGAATTATAGCCAGTCAGACCACTGGCCCATCTAGTTAGTACCGTCTACACCAGTGGCGTCAAACTAGTTTCATATGGCGGGCCAAAGTTAGCTGCTTGCCTGTTGCCTGCTACATGTTGCCTGCTGAGGGCCTTATATAAGTGACATCATTAAGCAGGAAGTGACATAAGCAGATGAAGGCCAGAAACAAATACTTGGTTCTCACAAAGAAACTCATTAGCTACAAATGACAGAAGAGAAAATGTGCAAATCTGGTTCATATTTTCAGGGCCCATGGGCCCAACTATTACACTGGGAGAGCCCAATTATGATGAAGGGGCGGAGAAATTGCTTCCGAGGGCTGCATTCGGCCCGTGGGTTTTATGTTTGACACACCTGACCTACACCAACTGGCAGCAGCTCTTGTTTCAGGCAAGGGTTTTCCCAAGCCCTTTCTGCACACAAACAAGGTGCTTTGCTTATGAGCTGCAACACCCTTCCCACAACATAAAGCCACTTCATGGATAGCATATTCCCTACACCAGGGCTTTTCAAACTGGGGCATTGCGACACCCCAGCCTGTGGGCCCTGGCCTCTACCTCCTTAAAGGGTGGGGGCAGCCAGGAGACAGGGAGGAGGCAGCAGCATGATCCCCAGGACTGCGCCACTCAGGGGGCTGCAGGGACTTGGCTGGACTTACCAGAGCCTCCTGCAGCCTCCCAGGGGTGCGGGGAGCCCTGCGCGACTGTCTGTAGGGCTCCCCAAAGCTGCAAAAGTGAAAGTGGAGTGATCGTGCTTCACTTCCGGTTTAGCAGATGTGGAGTGCGATCGCTGCACTTTCACTTCTAAAGTGTCAGGGAGCCCTGCAGACGGTTGTGCAGGGCTCTCCGCACCCCTGGGAGGCTGCAGGAGGCTCTGGTAAGTCCAGCCAAGCCCCTGCAGCCCCCTGAGTGGCGTGATCCTGGGGATCGTGCCGCTGCCTTCCCCCCGCCCCCACAAGGACTTGCAGTGGTTTTCAAACTCCCAGAGAGTTTGAAAACCACTACCCTACATGACTGTGCAATTCTAACCTTACGCTAGTGCAGCAGCCACTGCACCAAACTAGAGTGCCGCAAACATGCCATAAAGCACGTTTGCAACAACTCATGAGCAAGCAGTGACAGAGGAAAGGCCTGCACCTAAAGCGTTGATTCTGAAGCTGTGGCTGCTGGAGCAGGTAAAAGCTGCTCCCTGTGGTGGAAGGGTGGGGGAGAAAAGAACAGGGGTGAGGAGGGCGTGCTTCTGGGCAGGGTAAGGCAAAATGAGGGGCAACTCAGGCCCTGGAGGAGGTTGGAACCAGTGAAACAGGCTTATGCCATACCCTATGCCCCTTTGCTGAGCCTTCTCCCCCAACAAGGGCTTCTTGGACTTGCGTCGGCGATTTAGCCAGCGCAGATCCCCCACTAAGCAGGTTGGGGCTTCATACAACAAATGTCCCCTTACCCTGAGTAGACCTCCAACCTGCTCCTAACCAGAGCTGGATACAGTGTGGACCGTGTGGTCCCACGGCGTCGCCACTGGTTACAATTGGGCTGCCCAGGAGGCAGCCCCCACACCTATGGGATGTGGCCAACACACTCTGTTCTGGGAATGAGAACCTGATTAATTTTCACTGGATAGGTTGCTGGCCTTGGATGGGAGCAAGGCTGGAGTTCCAATCCAGCTGTAGCTGGTTCTTCAAAACAGACAGGGATGAGCAATCTAGTCCTAGCCACTGTTTCCTTCCAAGTTCCACTGTGTTCAGGAGAGCTTAGTCTTGGGTAAATGGCACAGGAGCAACGTCCAAAGTACCTTTAGATCAGAAACTGTAATTCAGAAATAAAATAAGACTGCAGCCTGGAAGTGACAAGATTACAGCAGAACACTGTAAAGTGATCAAGAAAATTGCCAGGTTGAAGGGAGGGCACCAGGACACAGGTCCCTTGTTGCCTTGAATGCTCCCTGAGACATTTGGTGGGCCACTGTGAGATACAGGAGGTTGGTTAGATAGGCAGGGGATGGACAGAGTGGATAGAGAGACGCTCTTTTCCCTCTCACATAACACCAGAACCAGGGGACATCCACTAAAGTTGAGCATTGGGTGAGTTCAGACAGAAGAAAATACTTCTTTACCCAGCGTGTAATTAGTCTGTGGAACTCTTTGCCACAGGAAGTAGTGATGGTATCTTGCCTAGATGCCTTTAAGAGGGCATTGGACAAATTTCTGAAGGAAAAGTTCATTATGGGTTACAGGTCATAGTGGGTAAGTGCAAGCTCTTGGTTTTAGAGGCAGGCTGCCTCTGATTGCCAGATGCAGGTTGTGTCTGTTGTCTTGTGTGTTCCCTGAAGCATTTGGTGGACCACTGTGAGCTACAGGAAGCTGAACTAGATGGGCCTTTGGCCTGATCCAGTGGGGCTCTTCTTATGTTCTTATGTGACTGATGAAACTGTAGGTGGTGGGGTGTGGTGGAGTTCATTTTCCCAGGCAGATGAGCACAGAGAGGGTGGCTGGCTGAACACTCGCTCAATATCCCTGCCCACCCAGCCAGGCCAATCCTTGAAACCAGCAACAGAGCACCCAATGCATCAGCAGGAGGTGGGCATGGGTACCTGGGGGATCAGACCAAGAGTTTGGTCTGGGGCTCGCTGCAACCTTGGTGCCAATAACAGCGGGTGCAATCCACTCCTCCAACTCCTCCTAACACTCGTAACTTTACAACTTGAAAGTCAGCCCTATTGAACTTGAAAGGCTTGCTTCCGAGGAAACGTGCAGAGGCTTGCGAAACCGCCTCATCTGAAGGTTACCTGAAGGTAGTGGCGTAGGTAGAAGGGGAGCAAAGCAGTAAGTTTTTCAGGGAGGCTCACCGTGGTGTTCTAGGGGTGTCTCCCCTTCGGAACCATTCCAGGAGGGGTGGGAAGCAAAAACGGAGGCATTACTGCAAAACTCCCTGAGGCTCCCCACAAAACTTAGTGCTTTGCACCAACTCTGGGAAGGGGCCCCTTGCACGCTGCAGTGAGGCTGCCTGCAAAACTTAGTGCTTTGCACTCCCTCTGGGGAGGGGATCCTGGCATGCCACGGTGAGGCTCCCTGCAAGACTTACTACTGTGCACGCCTTCCAGGGAGGAGCCCCTTGCACGCTGCGGTGAGGCTCCCCACAAAACTTAGTGCTTTGCACCAACTCTGGGGAGGGGATCCTTGCATGCTACGGTGAGGCTCCCAGCAAAACGTAGTGCTTGGCATCCCCTCTAGCTACGCCACCGCCTTCAGGCTCTTCTTTCAGAGGCTGGGTGCAGATCGGCCCCTATCTCCACCCCAGCGGCCCCGAGGAGACCCCCCCTCCCTGCACAGCCCCTTCCTGGATCGCCTCCCCACCCAGCGACTTACGCGGAGACGGTCTTGCCGCTGATGACCTCGGCGGGAGCCATGGCGAGTCCTCTGGCGACGGCGCTGCCCGAACCCAGTGCGGCCCCGATGCTGCCCGCGGGGGTCAAAAGCCCCACCGCCCCTCCCCCCCACGTGGCTGCCCCGCTGCTCCGCCACTCCCCGCGCCCAAAAGCTCCGCCGGGCAGCCGGCCAGCCCAGCGCGCGTCGCCAGGGGAGGAGAGCTGCGTGGAGGCGGCAGCGGGTGGTGCCTTCCCCGGCGCCCGCCCCGAGAGGGCCCCGGCCCGCCCCCGGGTGCCTCGGCCGGGAAGAGTCCTCCTCCTCCGGGCGGGCCGCCTCCGTCTCCTCCCCCAGGAGCTGAGCCGAGCCGAGCCGAGCACAGCTGGGAAGCCCCGGTGTGGGGACTGTGCCATGCGCTCTGCCGCGCGCCCCCTCCCTGTGCCCGGCTGGCAGCCGCAGGAGGGCTTCCCCCACAGGTTCGCAGCCCCTGTGGCCCCTTCTGGGCCGACCCTCGCCCGGGGTGCCCCCGACGAAGCCCTGCGCCCCTCGTCTCCTCAGAGCCCTGCGCGTCAGGGCGCACAGCCAGCCCTGGGGCGCGCGCGCCTCTTGCTCTCCCCTCAGCGCACTAGGTGAGGGAGCAGCTCTTGGCCCTCACGTGGTCTCTCAGGTGGTCATGGGTTGTGTGGCCCCAAGTTGGGGGGCCTGCAGTGTCAGCCCGCTCTGCTGAGCTCTGGTTCTGCTGCCTGCTGTGTGGGAAGGCATCCTGTGAGCCAGACCTGTGGCGTAGCCGGACGGTGTGCCAAGCACTAAGTTTTACAGGCGCCTGAGTGCTCCGTGCCAGCAGCCCCCCCCCTCAGAGCCATTCCGGGCAACCCCGGAATGGCTCCAAAGGGGGGGGCGCTGGCACAGAGCACTCAGGGACCTGCAAAACTTAGTGCTTGACACCCCCTCAGGCTACACCAGTGAGCAGAACATAAGAATGTAAGAAGAGCCCCATTGGATCAGGCCAAAGGCCCATCTAGTCCAGCTTCCTGTATCTCACAGTGGCCCACCCGCCAGATGCTTCAGGGAGCACACAAGAGACCTACATCCTGGTGCCCTCCCTTGTTATCTGAACATAAGAACATCAGAAGAGCCTCATTGGATCAGGCCAAAGGCCCATCTAGTCCAGCTTCCTGTATCTCACAGTGGCCCACCCGACAGATGCTTCAGGGAGCACACAAGAGACCTACATCCTGGTGCCCTCCCTTGTTAGCTGAACATAAGAACATCAGAAGAGCCCCATTGGATCAGGCCAAAGGCCCATCTAGTCCAGCTTCTTGTATCTCACAGTGGCCTACCCCCCAGCTGCCTCAGGGAGCACACAAGACCACAAAAGACCTACATCCTAATGGCCTCCTTTGCACCTGGCATTCTAAAGTAGCCTACTTCTAAAATCAGGAGACTGCACATACAAATGACAGCTTGTAAGCTGTGATAGACTTCTCCTCCAGAAATTTGTCCAATGCTCTTTGAAAGGCATCCAGGCCAGATGCTATCACCACATCCTGTGGCAAGGAGTTCCACACACTAATTACACACAGGGTAAAGAAATATTTTCTTTTGTCTGTCCTAACTCTCCCAACGCTTGATTTTAATGGATCCCTGGTTCTGGTGTTGTGTGAGAGGGATAAGAGCATTGCTCCATCAACTCTATTTATCCCCTGCATAATTTTTTATGTCTCAGTTGTGTCCCCCATCAGGTGCCTCTTCTAGGCTGACGAAGCCCAAACGCTGTAGCCTTTCCTCATAGGGAAGGTGCCCCAGCCCAGTAAGCATTTTGGTGGTTCTCTTCTGCACCTTTTCCATCTCCACTATATCCTTTTGAGATGTGGAGACCAGAACTGTACACAATACTCCAAACACAGGCCCTGGACCTCTCTCTGCTTCGAAACTGCTCTATGGAGAGCAAAGGGCGGACAGTCATTGCTTTGGCAGCTCACTTTGGTTCCCTTCCTCAGTTCATTTTTGGCACTCCACATCAGGTGTTTGACTGCACACACCCCAGAGATCCAGCCCTACAGCTGAGAACTACCAACTGACTCTCAGGCCAGTGTGTGTAGAACTGCAGCCTTGTCGTGAGAGGGTGATGGGAGTCACACACTGGAAAGCCACTTCCTTTGGCAAGGGTTGCCATCTCCTCCCACCCTTCAGATGTTTTTCCTCTGTTTGCACCACTGCACTGCACTTAGTCAGCCTTGCTTTTGAGTAAACATGCATAGGATCAGGCCAGGCTGTGCAGTCGAGAACTGAGGATTCCTCACTAGTTTCCTCTTCTCAAAGGCTTCCTCACTACATCAGTGGTTCTCAAACTTCTTAGTACCGGGACCCACTTTTTAGAATGACTATCAGTTGGTACCCACCAGAAGTGATGTCATTAACCTGGAAGTGATGTCATGACCAGAAGAGACACCATCAATTTAGGCTTCAGACCTAAGCCGCAGTCAGCCAAAGTTCCCATTACACAACATGCTCCGAGGTAAGGGAACAAGCATTCCTCTCTCCTTCTCAGCATCCCATCTATCCACCTTTTCAGGACCGAGCACCCTCGCCCACTGAGGGCCTGCCCTGCCCAGCAGTTTCATACCCTATATTTTCAGCTCTGTGTTTTAAATGGTGGCTGAGCTAAGTGCTACACAACCCACCTGAAATTGTCTCCTGACCCACCTTAGTGGGTCCCGACCCACAGCTTGAGAAACGCTGCACTAAGAATTTAAAATTCTCTTTTTTTTTCTGGTGCTGTCCCAACCTCAGTCAGCACAAATTTAACTTGGCAGCTCCTTGGATTTGAGCCATTGCTATTACATCAACCCCTTTTATGCAACATGTCAAAAGTCAGGGCTGTGCATGCTGAGTATTTTGCTGTTTTTCTGGGGAACCGTTAGGTTGAGTGAACTGCATTTGGAGAATCTAACTGAGGCTTGCTTTGCACAGTGTAGGCAAGGTTCATATGTTAGTGCCTTTTAACAGTAGCATGACTGGCAGAAGCTCCACAGGTGTGGCCTTTCACAGCATCTTCTACTACAGTACTTGAATTGAAAAAGAGGAGGGGGCAAGTAGTTAGTAGTTGGCAACCTTCAGTCTCTGAAAGACTCTGGTATCGCGCTCTGAATGGTGGTTCTGGAACAGCCTCTAGTGTGGCTGAAAAGGCCGATTCGGGAGGGGGCAAAGAGGAAGAGGAAATGTGGGGAGGAGAATGCTGTGCTAGAATACTGGAGAGTGGGAGGAGTTGGGGCTGGCACATCATTGGGTAAGGGGGGATTTGGTATGTCATCTCAGGTGTCATGAGGTCTTGGGCTTGTAGACAAAGCAGATTTTAGGATATTGGGGGATAGTGGCACTGGCATTCCTGGAGGGAGGGCAAAATGCTAAGTGTTGCAAGCGTGCAAAGCTTTCGCAACTATAACTGGCTCTGCAGGTAAGGGGGAGGGGCTGCTTTATGCCAGAGTTCGCCTGCCTGCAACACTTAGCATTTTGCTCCAGGAACACCAGTGGATGGTGGACTGCTATTGCTTTGGGATTCGTGTCTTTCCATCTGCTCAGTTTGTATTTCTATACAACCAATGAATTGCATAAGGCACTGTATGTTTCCAGCTCTCTGTTCTCACAAGGAAATTGACCCAGGAAAGGTTATGCTAGAATGTCTGACTCCTCAAGAAACCTGATACATATGGGGGAGGGAACTAAACACAGCCTCCTCCGCTCCTGTTGTTGTGCTATTAACACATTAACATCTCTGAACAGAAGGCCTTAAGAAAGGAACTGTAGCCTCCATGAGCCAGCATGTGGAGTAGGAGTGAAGGACTTAGCTATGCCTGCTCACTATGCCAGGACTGGCCCAAGACCTCATGACGCCCAAGCCAGCATGCCAGATGTTACCTGTCTTACCCAAGGATATGCCAGCCACTCCTCCTCCGACTTGCCAACATTTTAGCTCAGCACACTCCTCCCTGCCACATTTCCTCTTCCACGCTGTCCCCCACTTCCTGAGATGGGTGCTCCCCACCGGCCAGCTGCCTGAGGTGACGGCTTTGGTTGGCCTCATGGGCAGGGCGGCCCTGCCCTATGCCAACGTACTGCCAACCAGGACCCTGGGCATCTCTGTATTTTCGTGTTCACCTTTGAAGGCAGAGATGCCCAAAGCGTGTGGCTAGTTGGTTTGGGGCGTGGCTATCTTGCACAGCTTTGCTGCCTCCTCATTGAATTGTTCCACCCACTTGAGCGCTTCTCTCTCAGCCATCTCTGTCATATAAGGGTCATATATAAGCTCCTGTAAGAGCCTCAAGGGGCCACTGTCTTCCTTAAAAAATTTCCCATTCTCTGAGGCTGTCATCTTAATCCCTCCTGCACATCATTTGCCTTCTGAGCCTAAAGTTGGTGGTGACAAGGGAGGGGGCTCTTCGGTTGTGGCACTCATGGAACTTCCTGCCTAGGAAGTTTGCTTATCTCCCAAATGTTATTCTGCTACTGCTTGGAGACTCTTATTCCAGGAAGTGCTGAATTTGTCTGCCGCATAAGACTGTTGTACATGTGCTTTTGACTGGTGGCTCATTCTATCTGCGAAGGTTCTTATTGCTGTTTTAAGGACCATCATTGTCTTATAGCTCTTTTCATGCATTAGCCACCTTGAGCACCTCCATTTCAAGGTGTAAATGTGGGGCATAAAATATATCGTAAATAAAAGCTGGCCTGCTTGACCAGGACTCTGCAAGGATTTCTAACATATTGAAGTGTTTGAGTGCTTAGGGAAAATTCTTTTAAAATACTTAGCGGAGTTGTTAATGATTAATCGAGATGAAATGTTTTTCTCCAAATTCTGTGGCTGTCTTCTGCCTACCTGCACCCCTAGCCTCAAATTATCTTTACAACAGCCGTGTGGGGCAGTCAGATATAATTATGTTACTGATGAGAAGCTGAACGCAAGAGAATAAAGAGATCTATTAATATCCATCTTCACGTACTTTAAGATTTGGAAGAGTCCCAGAGCCACCCTCAATAGACACTTTGTTAG
The DNA here is from genome assembly GCF_035046505.1 of Tiliqua scincoides. Classification (NCBI taxonomy): domain Eukaryota; kingdom Metazoa; phylum Chordata; class Lepidosauria; order Squamata; family Scincidae; genus Tiliqua; species Tiliqua scincoides. The sequence goes on from NC_089821.1 coordinate 305,819,565, forward strand.
AGGTTATCTTGACTCTTTAAGGGCAAGAAATGATTCAGAAAGAGCAAAGAGTTTACAAATTGACATTTCTCACAAAGCAATAACAATTTCTAGTGTACTTGTGGAACTGGTGGGCTTTGTCCACAGCAGTTGCAATCTCATTAACCTGGATCAGGTGGGCCAGGCACGTGGGCCAGCCTCATTTGTGGGAGTGATTGAAGGGCATTCACAATATTTGAGTAATCAGAAGTTTTCAGATAAAGAGGAGGCTTGAGTAGAAGGTGAGGTAACAATGAAACAGTAAGGCTTAAAAGCAGGTAAAGGGCAATTCTGCTGCAAACTGGAAAATTAGGGTTCCAAAAGGGCAGGTAAAGAGAATGGAGGGGAGGAGGAATGGGGGTGGGGGAAAAAAACCAGGAGGGGGAGTTTTCCCTGAACTTTCCTGTCTTTGGATGACTACAGACAGCCACTTGTCATAGGACAATTTGCCTCAGCCTGCATGACAACTTGTTAAGAGCTGAATTGTGCGTCAATTTGTGCATCACAAGTGTGCAAGCCAGACTATATTAACTATATTTATATAGCGCTTTTCAGCTAAAAGTTCACAAAGTGGTTTACAGAGAAAAATCAAATAACTAACGGCTCCCTGTCCCAAAAGGTTTCACAGTCTAAAAAGATGCAAAAGAATACCAGCAAACAGCCACTGGGAAAGGTACTGCTGGGGTGAGGAGGGCCTGTATATTGGAAAAAACATGGGGTAGGAACAGCCCTGACCTCCTGGTCTCTGAGCATTATTATCCGCTCTGCTCCTGGAAGGGACAGGTGCTTCTGAGGAAAGCCTGCTGTTTGTTTCAGCCAGCATCCAGATGAACATCCAGTGGGGTCACAGAATTTGTTCCTGTGCTCCAAGGGTGGATAAGAGTGATGTGCCTGCACAACACTGAGACTGTGAACAAGTTGATTCAATTGTATCCCTAAGGCATCTTGAAAAAGGCAGGATAGACACCTCTTCTATGGACTCTTAATAGGGGAAGGTTTTGCTAGTATGAAGATGGAGTGACAAGACGGATAAAGGTTTGCAGCCTTAATTGGTAAAGACCAGGCTGCCCCCGGAAGATGACCTACGAAACACACCTGTCTAGGAAAAATATGTACAGTTTTGTTGAGATGTGACATCTTGTAAATAAAATATTATTATGAGTGTTTACTAGAAAGTGGGGTGGGGGAGAAAAGTACAGTATTTACCTTTTGTAATATGTGGTCCTCTTTGTGTGTTACACCTCTAGTTTAACATTCTAGTTTAAGGATTCAGTCTTACAGTTCAATGCTATGCATGTTTAGCAAGAAGTAAGACCCACTGTGTTCAATGAGGCTCACTCCCAGGAAAGTGTGTATAGGATTGCAGCCTCTGGGCCCAATCCTATCCAACTTTACAGCACGGGTACAGCTATGCCAATTGGGTGTACACTGAATTCTGTTTGGGGGGGGGGGGAATCAGTCACAGAGGCTTTCTCAGGATAAGGGAACATTTGTTCCCATACCACAGGGCTGCATTACAGCTGCATCAGCACTGGAAAGGTTGGATAGGATTGGGCCCTCAGGGCACAATCCTAACTCCTTATGTCAGTGCTTTCCAGCACTGGCATAGCGGTGCCAATGGGGCATGTGCTGCATCCTGCAGTTGGGTGGCACTCACAGAGGCCTCCTCAAAGTAAGGGAATGTTTGTTCCCTTACCTCAGAGCTGCATTGCTTTTATGTCAGTGCTCGAAAGCACTGACATAAGAGGTTAGGATTGGGCCCTCAGTAACATACAACTTACTGGTAAGTGTTTTCCTCGGTACAAATAGAACCTGAAACTTTTCTTTGGGAAAGGCCACACTGCTATTGTTCTTTCCTCAGTTTAGTATCTCTAATTACATGAAGTCACAAGACAAGGGCACTTTCTAAAATCAGAAAATGCAGGCTGTATACAAAGCCTCACAGCTGAGATCACAGAACACAAGCAAAATGTGTTTTTTAATACTTATTTGATTGATTTATACCTTGCCTTTTAATTAAGCATTTCACAGTATGAAGCAGGGATGAATTGAAAGGCCCAAAAGTAGTTTCTGGACTACAGTTTGGCAAACCTTTGTGGGGACTAGACCGCATTTTTTGTGTGGTCTTTTCTGTTTCAGCGGGAAACGGCCCTCTTCAAGCATTGATGACAGTGGGAAAAAGAAGTAGAGTTTTGGGGAAAGCTCTCTTTTCATTTTTATGTTACTGCAATTGAACAGTTTGGGGTAGCTTGCAGGATATGAGACAAAGAGCAGTGAGAAGGACCTGCTTAAAGGTCTGAGAATTGTCCACATTCACTAGGATAGAACAATTATTTGCTCCTGAGGTCAGCATGGGAGGAGCTTATTTGATTGCATGTATATCATAACTTTCCTCTGAGAAGCTCAGGCAAATGCACTGTTCCCCTCCCCCTTTTTTACCATCATGAAATGTGACACACACACACACACACACACACAGAGGCCCAAGGTCACTCATTCAGCCTTGTTGGTGAGCAAGGCTTTGAACCTGGCTCTTCCTAAGCCTAGTTCCACACTATAACCCAGGGCGTCAAACATAAGGCCCTTGGGCCGAATGCGGCCCCCGGAAGCGATTTATCCAACCCTTGTTATAATTGGGTTCTCCCAGCTTGATACTTGGGCTCTCTCATATCTTGAAAACATGAACCAGATTTGCACATTTTCTCTTCTGTCATTTGCAGCTAATGAGTTTCTGTGCGAGAACAAAGTGCTTATTTCTGGCCATCATCTGATTAATGATGTCACTTTCTGCTTAGTGATGTCACTTTCGGCCCTCAGCTGGCACCATGAATGCTAACTTTGGCCCTCTGTATGAAACAAGTTTTTCACCCCTGCTCTAACCACTATACTATACCATGCTTTACCATAACACTGATCCAAAGTCATATGGCCATTCTCCTGCTCCATTCAGCTCACTGGTCCTCATCCAGTGCATTACCGATTTCAGGCATCTGGTCATGAACTCTGAAGTAGCCTCACTGAAATTTGAGTGAAAGGAAGGGTACAACTGAGAGTCATTGTCATATGGGTGACATTGTGTCCCAGGTCCCTCTTAAGCAACATTAAGAAGATGTTAAAAAGCATAGTGAGCCACCACGTCTCTGACGATGACTTTGGAATTTTTGTAGTAAGTTTAATACTGTTAATGAAGTTAATGCCCTCCACCACTGAAACTTTTGCACCTGCAAATGGTGTGGCAAAATGAGGGGGGAATGGTTTGGCTCGGCCCTAAACCCAAACTCATGGCAAGCCTGAACAATCTTGAACAAGTGGCACAGGACAAGAATCCAAGCATAGGTATTTGGCTGAACAGTTCCAAGAATCCTATCCACATCCACGGGCTTCAACTATTGAAACTCATCCAGGCAATGGTGATAGAGCCTGGACACCCCTGATAGGAAAGTTGTCACTTAAGTGGAAGTTGATCCACTTGATCATTGATCAAGGTCAATGATCTGTAAGATTTCATTGGGAAAGTGCTTGGCAAACATTGTCCAGCAGGTTGCAGAGCACCTTCTAGAACAGTGCTTCTCAAGCTGTGGGTCGGGACTCACTAGGTGGGTTGTGAGCCAATTTCAGGTGGGTCCCCATTCATTTCATTGTGTATTTTGTTTTTAATATATTAGACTTGATGCTGCCATGGTATGTGACTGCATTTGGGGAAATGTTACAGACCAGACCTGTACTTTTAACAGGCTACTATGTATGTACCTTTAACAATGATAGTCAATGGGGCTTACTCCCAAGGAAGTGTGGATAGGATTGCAGCCTTTGGGATGTTTGGGGAATTTATTTGATTTACTTATTAGATTCATACACCGCTTTTCTAAAAACCCAAAGCAGTGTACAACAGACAAAACACATAGAGATAAGACATTGAAATCAATTGTTGAAATAAAACCACTAAAAATTTAAAGATCCAGGTCTACAGAGCTTGCGTCCTGAGTACACTTCTGTACTGCAGCGAGTCATGGACTCTTTGCTCACAACAGGAGAGGAAACTGAATGCTTTCCACATGCGCTGCCTCCGACACATTCTTGGCATCACCTGGCAGGACAAAGTTCCAAACAACACAGTCCTGGAATGTGCTGGAATCCCTAGCATGTATGCACTGCTGAAACAGAGACGCCTGCGTTGGCTTGGTCATGTCGTGAGAATGGATGATGGCCGGATCCCAAAGGATCTCCTCTATGGAGAACTCCGTGCAAGGAAAGCGCCCTACAGGTAGACCACAGCTGAGATACAAGGACATCTGCAAGAGGGATCTGAAGGCCTTAGGAGTGGACCTCAACAGGTGGGAAACCCTGGCCTCTGAGCGGCCTGCTTGGAGGCAGGCTGTGCAGCATGGCCTTTCCCAGTTTGAAGAGACACTTGGCCAACAGACTGAGGCAAAGAGGCAAAGAAGGAAGGCCCATAGCCAGGGAGACAGACCAGGGACAGACTGCACTTGCTCCCGGTGTGGAAGGGATTGTCACTCCTGAATTGGCCTTTTCAGCCACACTAGATGCTGTTCCAGAACCATCTTTCAGAGCACGATACCACAGTCTTTCGAGACTGAAGGTTGCCAACCTTTGAACCAATAAAAGATCTAATTAAAACATAAGCAGCATAAAAGTGTACAAAGGGTCCCTAAGGGGTGCCCCCTTCCCCAAAGGCCAGGCCAGATAGATGGTCTTATTGTAAACCTTTAATTTACTTAATTGATTTGATTGTATGGGAAAGTTAAAAGAAATTTCCTGGTCACTTCTGGCCATGGTACCAATTTCAGGTTGATGACATTACTTCTGGTGGGTCCCGACAGATTGTCATTCTGAAAAGCAGGTCCCAGTGCTAAAAGGTTTGAGAACCACTGTTATAGAAGGAAGCTCAGAACCAAGTAAGCCATTCACATTGCAGGAAAGCTCTGCTGGATGTGAGGTGCGATAGTGACAGAGAAAGAAGTACATTTCACCACAAATAGCTATGGAAGACCTACTGACTTGAATGGAGAGTGCTAATAACTGCAGTGCATCCCCTTACCTTAAAAGCCCCCATTACAGGCTTTTTGTTCTGAGTTGCAAGAGGAGGTCGGTCCACAGTCCACCACGGGTGCTACAACAAGGTCATGTCATGATGTCATATGGCAGGGTCCTTATGCAATGCTCTCAAATCTTCATGCAGGGGCTTTGTACCAACGCAGAGTTTTGAGTCAACAACCAACATCATGTAGGGATTGCTGCAATCTCCTATCATGGAGATGCAAACGTCATACCCCGTTGGACATCACATCCCCTGAAAAGATAGTAGCCATAAGGGACAGCCAAGGAAAACAGAAATTTGGCAGGCATCAGTGTGTTTGTGGGGGAGGGGCAGAGCTTAATGCCTTTTAAAGTATTGCTCCGGTCACTGATTAATGTTTTGCCTCTTGCTTTGTGGTTAAGGGCAGCATTTTGTCTATGAATTGGTTAATTTTTAATTGATTAAAAAACCTTTTTGACTAAGTAGAAAGGTGCCTCTGATATGATTGGGCAGCAAATTTTTTAAAGCATTAAATTATTTTTAGTGTAAGGACATACGAACCATGGGAGGCAGGCAATGTCATAGAAGAGGCATTCCCCATTCTCTTGCAAAGGGCATGCCTCTTTTGAGACTCTGCCTGCTGCAACACGAGTTCTCATAATCTAAAAAAAAAGTGCTATCTCCCTGTCAGAACAAAGATTTTTATTCACAAACTCTTTTAATTATTCAACTAAAAATCGTATGATGACTGAGCTTGCTGTGTAATTTGATAAAGAAACAAGGATGTGTAGCATTCTTGGTTTGACTGAGAGGGAATAGGCTCAGGGTTTGGCTCAGCTAGGCACTTGTATGATCTTGGGAAAACATCTCGCTTTGCTTTCCTTTGCTACCAAGTTGGGCAATGGTGTCCCTAATCTTCAATCGCTAGGGGGCAGCAATGTCTGAAAAAAAAATATCCAAAGGAAATACAGTAAGGCTGCAATCTTAACCACACTTTCCTGAGAGTAAGCCCCACTGAACAAGATAGGAATTACTTCTGAGTAGACGGGTTAGGATCGTGCCCTTAGTCTTGCTGAATATGAAACTCTGAGTTACCTCATTGTCAGTGAGGAGGAAAGAGCTTGGGGAAGGAGAGAGAGAGAGAGCGCTCATGAACCCCAGTCTCATAAAGGAGATATAAGGACTTCTAGAAGGCCTGTGTTTGAAAGATACACCTTTGTTGGAAAACCAGGCAAAAAAAGCCAGGCATGGATCCAGATGCCATCCCATCTGCGCAGCCATTTGATCTAGGTTGTATCAGCGGCAGATTGTGTGGGATCCATGGGACAATTGATTCGGGGTGCATTTCACCCCAAGTTTCCATCTCTCTCAAATTTGCAACTAATGCAAGCAAGCTACAACTATCTGCTTCCTGCCCACTCGAGCAAGAAGCAGCTATTTCCCCTCCTTCCCTCCTTCCATGCTGCTGTGAAACCCAGAAACTGTGAGACTTGGTTTTTTTTAATAGGGACAGTGTGAATGCATTGTCCCCATAAATGATGCCAGAAGTCCTGTGCTGGATTGTGGTACTCCTAATATAGGGGTGTCCAAACTTTTTGGCAGGAGGGCCACATCATCTCTTTGACGCAGTGTTGGGGGCCCGGGAAAAAGAAAAATTAATTTACATTTCAAATTTGAATAAATTTCCATACATGAACACATCAGAGATGGAACTTATATAAATGAATGAAGGTCTTGCAATAGCCTACAGCAGTGTTTCTCAAACTGTGGGTTGGGACCCACTAGGTGGGTTGTGAGCCAATTTCAGGTGGGTTCCCATTCATTTCAATATTTTATTTTTAGTGTATTAGACTTGATGTTGCCATGGTATGTGACTGCATTTGGGGAAACGTTACGGCTTTTAACAATAATAGTCAATAGGACTTATTCCTGGGTAGGATTACAGCTTAAGATTGTTAAAAATTTCCCTATTTGATGATGTCACTTCTGGTCATGACATCCCTTCTGGTGGGTCCTGACAGATTCTCATTCTCAAAAGTGGGTCTTGGTGCTGAAAGTGTGAGAACCACTGGCCAAAGCCTATAAAAGATCTTGCACAAAGCAAGGCCAGCCTTTCCTTTGCTGCCACTGCTGCATCACAGATGTGAAACAGCAAGCAGTGGAGGGAGTCCTCGTCCCACAGCTCACGTGAGAGGTCGAACAGTTGGCCGTCACACTGAGAGCAGTTGCATCAGGCCAGCTTGGGCTCCAGCAAGTCTCTGGAGGGCCAGAGGCTCCTTGGAGAGTAGGGGCTCCCTGAGGGCTGGATTGGGAGTCCTCAAGGGCTGCAAGTGGCCCCAGGGCTGGGGTCTGGGCACCCCTGCCCTAACATAACCTAACTATCCACAGATTTTCCACCCACGGTTTTATATCAACCGTGATAAAAAGTACCCTTTAAAGGAAAGAGGTCCCTTTACTCAGTCTCACTTACCTTTGTAATGCAGGAGAGTTGCAGCAGGCAGGAAATCAATCAGTCGAACCCTTTCCAGGGGCTTAGAACCACTTAGTTTAAGTTCAATCCGCCCCCATGCCCCCCCAGAGCGTGCACAAAAGAATGCAAAGCAGAAATGATTATCACCTCAATGCATTCTCTTTGCATTCTTTTGTGTGCTTCAGGGGGAAGGGAGGGGGCTTGCCTCAGAGTGAACTAAGCTGTTGATTGATTGCCTGCTTGCTGCTGCTGCCACGCATTACAATGATAAGCAAGGCTATTTTTAAACAGCTAAGTAAGGTGACTTTGTTTTTTAAAATTGATTTCATTTTAATCTGGGAATGGGACCCCTACGAATACCAAGACACAACCTGAAACTCTAGATACTGCAGAGTTTTCCACAAAGGTTTGTGCTTTGTACATTTGAACATAGGCCATGGCTGCCACTTGGAACCATGGCCCACCTCACTGCATCCTCCCCAATACATAGGGGGGCTGCCCTCTACGTTCTATGCAGGTTCAGAGGCATTACCTCTGCGTACTTTCAAGATGCATCTAGTTGTTCTGCCAAATCCCAGTCCACTGATGCCAAGTAAACCAGTCCAATCAATCAGAGTTGCCAAATCAGAGTCCAAGGTCAGGTTCCAGGTAGGTCAGTCAAATCCGTCAGGGTATCCAAGTCAAAGTCTAAAGCCAAAGTCCGGTCACAATCCACAGTCAGACTCCAAATTCAGTAAGCCAAGTCAGTCAGTCTCCTCTCCTACCTCCAACCTGCACTCCTTCAAAACCCACACCCACTAGTTCCTCCAGGTGCTGTTTATATGCTCCCAGGTTCACTTTAGCCTCCAGTGGCTGCAGCTGCGCAGCACACCTCCAGCTACCACCTGGGCTTTAACCCTGCATTTACTTAGAGCAAGGGGCACTGTGGACACCACACTCTACCTCCTCGCCAGATCTTCCGCTATTCCACTACACTAGTCTAACTTGTGCAGATATTGCACAAAGTAAATTGGTGGACTGGAGTTTTGCCCTGAGATCACCTGCTAAAATGCAAGATCAGCTAGATTCTCGTATTATTGTTAATGTTGTAAGCTACCTGAGGGCCCAATCCTATTCAGCTTTCCAATGCCAGTGCAGCCCAGTGCAGCACAATGCAGCCCTGAAGAAATGAAACAATCATTCCCTTACCTTGGTGATGCCCCCATGACTGTCCCTTACTGCAGCATGCAGCTCATGCCCTGTTGGCACGACTGCACCAGTGCTGGAAAACTGGATAGGATTGGACCCTGATACTCTTCCCTGTAAGTTGTGACTGGAATTCAAGCCTTATTCAGCTTCCCTCTAGGTCAGCAATTTTTAACCCATGTGCCATGGCACATTGGTGTGCCAAGAATGGTCCACAGGTGTGCTGTGGAATTTGAGGGAGGGTCATTTATTCGTAGGGCCATTGGGGGATGTGAGCCCCCCACTGGCAGCACAGTGTGCCTTGTCAATTGTCAAAAAAAGATGGTGTGCCCTGACAATTTTAGGGCCTTGTCAGTGTGCCATGAGATGAAAAGGGTTGAAGGTCACTGCTCTAGGCACTCTGAAGTTTGGCGATAACTTCATCACTGAGTACTCTGTGCACCGTCCAGCTCGGCATGTTCCTTGTGAGAATTGCTCCTGTCCAAGCAGCAAAGTCACAGCGGACTTGAACAGAAGAGTGGGGAGGCAACAGTCTGGGGGATGGGGGAAGGTCCTGCTCTAATGAAGACCTCAAACTTCAGGCATATCCCTGTGGGAGGAGATGCTTTTGTTCCTGCTGTGATGTGCCACGGGAGGCAGCCCAAGGTAAGGGAACATAAGAACAGCCCCACTGGATCAGGCCATAGGCCCATCTAGTCCAGCTTCTTGTATCTCACAGCGGCCCCACCAAATGCCCCAGGGAGCACACCAGATAACAAGAGACTTGCATCCTGGTGCCCTCCCTTGCATCTTTACACTCTCTTTACACTCTTTACTTGCTCTTTACACTCTCACATAATATCAGAACCAGGGGACATCCACTAAAATTGAGTGTTGGGCGGGTTAGGACAGACAAAAGAAAATATTTCTTTACTCAGCGCGTGGTCGGTCTGTGGAACTCCTTGCCACAGGATGTGGTGCTGGCGTCTAGCCTAGATGCCTTTAAAAGGGGATTGGACGAGTTTCTGGAGGAAAAATCCATTATGGGGTACAAGCCATGATGTGTATGCGCAACCTCCTGATTTTAGGAATGGGTTAAGTCAGAATGCCAGATGTAGGGGAGAGCACCAGGATGAGGTCTCTTGTTATCTGGTGTGCTCCCTGGGGCATTTGGTGGGCCGCTGTGAGATACAGGAAGCTGGACTAGATGGGCCTATGGCCTGATCCAGTGGGGCTGTTCTTATGTTCTTATGTTCTTATCTGGCATTCTGACATAGCCCATTTCTAAAATCAGGAGGTTGCACATACACATCATGGCTTGTAACCCGTAATGGATTTTTCCTCCAGAAACTTGTCCAATCCCCTTTTAAAGGCGTCCAGGCCAAACGCCATCACCACATTCTGCAGCAAGGTGTTCCACAGACCAACCACACGCTGAGTAAAGAAATATTTTCTTTTGTCTGTCCTAACTCTCCCAACACTCAATTTTAGTGGATGTCCCCTGATTCTGGTGTTATGTGAGAGTGTAAAGAGCATCTTTACACCAGGCTTTGCGCACTGTAGAGGACACTCTGTTCCAGAACCACCATTCAGAGCGTGACACCATAGTCTTCCGAGACTGAAGGATGCCAACAAGAGAAAGAGCATCTCTCTATCCACTTTATCCTTCCCATGCATAATTTTGTATGTTTCAATCATGTCCCCCCTCAGGTGTCTCTTTTCTAGGCTGAAGAGGCCCAAACGCCGTAGCCTTTCCTCATAAGGAAGGTGCCCCAGCCCAGCAATAATCTTAGTTGCCCTCTTTTGCACTTTTTCCATTTCCACTATGTCCTTTTTGAGATGGCGACCAGAACTGGACACTCCAGGTGTGGCCTTACCATCAATTTGTACAACGGCATTATAATATTAGCCGTTTTGCTCTCAATACCTTTTCTAATGATCCCAAGCATAGAATTGGCCTTCTTTACTGCCAATTGGGTTGACACTTTCATCGACCTGTCCACCATCACCCCAAGATCTCTCTTCTGATCTGTCACAGACAGCTCAGAACCCATTAACCTCTCTCCATTGTGAAAATTGCCCATTGACACCCACTCTCTGTTTCCTGGTCTTCAACCAGTTCTCAATCCAGGAGAGGACCTGTCCTCTAATTCCCTGACTATGAAGTTTTTTCAGTAGCCTTTGGTGAGGGACTGTGTCGAATGCCTTCTGAAAGTCCAGATATATAATTTCCATGGGTTCCCCCACATCCACATGCCTGTTGACCTTTTCAAAGAATTCTATAAGGTTCGTGAGGCAAGACTTACCCTTACAGAAGCCATGCTGATTCTCTCTCAGCAAGGCTCGTTTGTCTCTGTGTTTTGAGATTCTATCTTTGATGAGGCATTCCATCATCTTACCCGGTATTGATGTTAGGCTGACTGGCCTATAATTTCCCAGGTCCCCCTCCTTCCCTTTTTAAAAATTGGTGTGACATTTGCTATCCTCCAATCTTCTGGCACCATGGCTGTTTTGAGGGACAAGTTGCATACCTTAGTCAAGAGATCTGCAACGTCATTCTTCAATTCCTTAATAACTCTTGGGTGGATGCCATCAGGGCCCAGTGACGTATTGATCTTTAATTTTTCAATGAGGTCTGAAACATCTTCTCTTTTCACCTCTATCTGACTTAATTCCTTGGTCAGGAAGGAGTGTTTGGGCAGCGGTATCTGCCCGAGGTCTTCTGCCGTGAAGACAGATGCAAAGAACTCATTCAATTTCTCTGCCATTTCTAAGTCTGCTTTTATCTCCCCTTTCCCTCCCTCACCATCCAGAGGGCCAACCACTTCTCTGGCGGGTTTCCTGCTTCTAACATATTTGAAGAAGCTTTTATTATTCCCCTTAATGTTGCTGGCCATGCGTTCCTCATAGTCTCTCTTGGCCTCCCATATCACCTTCTTACATTTCTTTTGCCACAGTTTATGTTCCTTTTTATTCTCCTCTTTAGGGCAAGACTTCCATTCACGGAAGGAAGCTTCCTCGTCCTTTATGGCCTCTCTAACTTGGCTCGTTAGCCAGGCGGGGACCCTGGGACTGCGGTATCCCACTGATTCTCCGCATTCCACCAGGTTTCCGTTACGCCTACTATGTCAATGTTTCCCCTTGTCACAAGACATTCCAGTTCTCCCATCTTTGCTCCGAGACTTCGGGCATTTGCATAAAAGCATTTGTACGTGGAATGCCCCAGGAAGGGCTGCTTATTAGTTCCTTTATCCCTGCATTCTCTCACTGTGCCAAATGAGTGGCCTTTGGTGCCCCACCTCAGGTGCCTGTGGATTGTGGAATGATCCTGCGTAAGACGCTCTTGTTTGGGTACTCGGCCAAGTGAAATCAGATGGCTGGTGATCGGGCCTAGGGCCTTCTCAGTGGTGGTGCGCCATCTCAGTGGCATAGCTACAGGGGTGGTGTGATACGTGCTGCAACGTGCCATGCAATTGGCCTGCAACGTGCTGCAACGTGCCATGCAATTGGCCCCTCTCACTCGCTATCGGAGCCATTCCGGGCAGTGATGGCAATGAGCAGACACTCACCGAACCAAATATCATCACCTGTGCATTGCCATCACTGCCCAAAATGGTTCCGTTAGCGAGTGAAAGGGGCTGCTTACACAGAGCTTTGCTGTGCCTGCAGTACTTACCACACCGCCCCTCCTGTAGCTACGTCATTGTCCCATCTGTGGGGTGCCTTTTTGTGACAAGTAAGAGAGGCACCGAACTCTTTTGTCATTCAGGAGCCAGGTTAAAAACTACCTTTTCTCAGAGGTTTCGTGTTTCAGTTTTTATAATTTTTCTATGGCTGTTTCAAACTTTATTACTCATGTTCTGTGTCTTATTTTTAAATCTTTCCAAAAGGCTTTAAGTATCTCTTATTGTTCTGCTCTTATTGTTGATTCACCAAATGCCTTTTTGGATATATATATTTTTTAAATTGTAAAAGGTAATAAATGTTTCCGGAAAACCCATAAAACAATTGTTTGCTTTGAAGTGAGTGGGGGAAGAAAGGTCAGAGATGCTGATGAGGCATCTTGCTTTCAAAAGGTTAAAACACATGATTAAAGACATGGTTTTCTCACGTTGAAAGGTAGGGGGGGCTCTTGTAATGAGGAACACCAGTTGGTCCCCATGCAATGGGTTTAGTGAGCTGCTGAGAGAAGGCATGAAATATACGCCAGGGAATAGCTTGTCAGGCTGGGCTCTTGCCCTTGGCGGGCACAACACAAGGCTAACTGATTGCCTGGCCTGAAGCAAGGAGGCTTGCAAAATCAGCCCATGATAAGACCCGGCATCAGCAAAGGAACGGGAAATAGCAGCGTTTCACTGGCCTTCTGCCTGGTAGAGTGAAGGCAACAGGGAAAGTTGTGCAGGGTGAAAACAAACTTTTTCATTCACGACCAATGGGTCTTTTATTCCCAGTCACAGGCGCCCTTTTTCCTTCTTTTTTGAATGACTTTTCAGTTTCATTTAAAATCATGTCAGGACTCACGACTGCAGCAGGCAAGAATCAAAACACTTAGTATTGTTGCATTACTTGGTGAGGGTACAAAATACTTCATGCCTGTCTCAACAGTTCTTAAAGCAATAAGGACAGACAGAAGAAAATATTTCTGGAGGAAAAGTTCATTACGGGTTACAAGTCATAGTAGGTATGTGCAAGCTCTTGGTTTTAGAGGCAGGCTGCCTCTGATTGCCAGATGCAGGGGAGGGCACCAGGACGCAGGTTGTGCCTGTTGTGTCCTCCCTGGGGTATTTGGTGGGTCACTGTGAGATACAGGAAGCTGGACTAGATGGGCCTTTGGCCTGATCCAGCAGGGCTCTTCTTATGTTCTTAAGTGGTCTGAATGGTAGATCAGTATTAGTTATCTCCCTGTTTTAGATGGAAGGCTGAGGAACCCAATCCTATCTAGTGTTCCGGTGCTGATGCAGCCATGCCAATGGGGTGTGTATGGCACCCTGCACTGGAGAGACAATTACGGAGGTCCCCTCAAGATAAGGGAATGTGTGTTCCTTTATCCAGAGGCATACGAAGATCATTTGGCAACCAGGCCCATAAATTTTTGGCACCTCCCCATGACAAAATCATTTTCAGTAATAGTCATGATATGAAATTAATAATAATAATAATAATAATAATAATAATAATAATAATAATAATAATAATAATAATAATAATAATAATGGCCAGACAAGAATTGCAGACAGGGAACTTTTTTTTTATTGAACTTATATATAATAGGTTTCACATATGTACTGAACATTAGAGATCATAGCCCAAAACAAAATAGGTAAGGAATGCCCATCAAGATAATATGCAGTGGGCTTGTGGTTTATTGTCCATACAAAAGCAGTTTTGTTGTAATATAGAAGAAAAGCAAAACGTACGTACATTTATGAAGAATGCATTTGGTTTTCTGGAATGCTTGCAACAAGCTATTTATTCCCAGTGGGAATCCCAGTGTAATCCACTTTTTGTTACATAAGGCAGTTGTGTTTTCCTTTTTTTGTTTTTTGGCTATAACATTTGAAAGAATAGAGACATTTCAACATGGTTTGTTTCACTGCATTCTGCATGAAATTACTCATTGATTGATATATAACATGATCATGTTATTCGAAGATACCAAGATTTAAAAAATTGGGAGGCAGCTTCTGTCAGCCCCCTGCAGCTTGGCACTTAGGGCCTGTGGCCCCCCCTAGCCACCCAGTCGTATGCCACTGCCTTAATCCTGTGGCTGCATTGCAGCTGCATTGGCCCTGCAAAAATTGGACAGAATTGGGCCCTGAGGCTGAGATATGGTTTCTCATCTAAGACCACCTAGTGAATGCATGGTCGAGATCATATTTGAACTTGGGGCTATCAATGTCCCAGCTTAGCAACTAGGCTGCACCAAAGCTCCTGCAGCCTGCTCCTATGCATATGTACTTAGAAGTAAGTCCCACTCACTGTAATGGGATTTATAAATATCCCCTGTGAATAAATATCTTGTCTTTCTGTTGTTAAAACACCTGCAGGTACCACAATGTTATAAAAACACAGATATATTCTCTCTCATTGTAATTAAAGGTGCAGTAAAAATTTAACCATGAAACTCAACAAATAAATATAAATCAGCAGCAATGAAAACTTATCACCAGTAAAATAACAAGATCAATCAGCATAAAAACATCATTGCTCTAAGCAACTTCAAAACACAGTGCTAGTCAAACAGTTGCTACTTCCAAGTAGGTATGTATGGTTTTTCAAGAACATTCTCAAAAGTTAGTAGAAGATGGTTCATTGGCTCAGAGCATTTAAAGCCTGTTGATACTTCCTGGGGTCAAACCAGCTGAAACCTTTTAAAAACTCTGATCAAATGTTTTATTACAAACACAACATTTGAGAAGGATGAGGACAGCATAAGAGATTTTAGTGAGTTTGCCCTTGAGTCTTGAAGAGACTTGTTTGTTTGTTCTGAATCCTTGTATTCAGTGGCATAGCTAGAGGGGGTGCAAAGCACTAAGTTTTGCAGGGAGCCTCATTGCAACATGCGAGCAGCACTTCCCCCTCCCCCTTGGAGGAGGAGACCCTGCTAACTGGTTAAGAGGCACTTTTTCAAGTGGGTGCTCCTCTTTTATTTAGCAGGGGGAGAGTAACTGGCCCACCCCACCCCAGCACTGTCTTTTCTAGTGGCTGTCTGCTGGTGTTGCATCTTTTTAGATTGGGACAGGGAGCCATTAGATATTTGATTTTCTCTGTAAACAGCTTTGTGAACTTTTGTTGAAAAGCGGTATTTAAATACTGTTGTTGTTGTTGCAAAACAGAGGTGAACACCTGGCTCTGAAGGGGAGGGGCTGCTTGCACACCTTGGTGAGGATCCCTGCAAAACTTTGCACTCCCTCTAGCTAAGCCACTACTTGTCTGCCTCCTTTCAAAGAAGTTTGCAAGGTGGTCCATGAAGAAAAGAAAAATGTAACATTGACATCATAATAAAACAGTCTTTCCCCCATTACAGAAGTTGTAGCAGGTGATCTTATTTTCATCAGAGCTGTGGCGCTGGGGGAGGAGGTATTTAACCCTTTCCCCTTCACCATTTCCTCAAACTAAAATTGCTCCCACAAGCTGTCACAGCAAAGATCCTGGTACCTGTACCATTTTCTGCTGGGGGTTAGCAATAGCTTGCAAGAGAGGGGCATCTGTGCTGAGGAAATGGCATGGAGAAGGTTTTAAACAAGCCTCCTGCCATTTCCTGGTCAGAGTCCTTTAAGAGGGGATTGGACAAATTTCTGGAGGAGAAGTTCATTAAGGGTTACAGGTCATAGTATGTATGTGCAAGCTCTTGGTTTTAGATGCAGGCTGCCTCTGATTGCCAGATGCAGGGGAGGGCACCAGGACGCAGGTTGTGCCTGTTGTCTTGTGTGCTCCCTGGGGCATTTGGTGGGCCACTGTGAGATACAGGAAGCTGGACTAGATGGGCTTTTGGCCTGATTCAGCAGGGCTTTTTTTATGTTCTTATGTTCCTCTTCCTGCTGGGGCTGCTTCAAAAGGGGGGGGGGAGTCCATGGTTAATTACCTGTGCCACATATTTGGCCCTATAATACATATTGGTGTATAATGTGAAAAGTGAACTGTGAGTGGAAAAGGCCTTGGCCATAGCATATTGCCATTGAAGGTAAAACTCTGGCTTGTCCAGTATTGGTTTAAAAAGAGCTCAGTACTAATTTAGAACTGGACACATGCAAACTCTCCAGGGTTCGGAGCATTTCCAGCTCTAAATGCAGCACTAGAAACAGATTACAGATGCTCGGTGTGATTGCACCCCCAGAATGGCTCGTGTCTCATAAGATTCGCCCACACATGCCAGAGAAAAATTAAATTACCCTATCACGTCTAGCAATGGCTCTGCATGACAAAGCTGAGCCCTGTGTGGATACTTCAGGCGGACAGCAAATATTTGTAAGGGGTTTGGGCAACAGATTATATATACTGCAGTCTAAATTTTAAAAAATCTGACCAGGAAGCCTTATAATAGATTTGGAGAGAGAGGCTAAGTTCAGGCATCATGTTAAATGACTTAGGCCCAAATCCTAACCAACTTTCCCGCACTGACAGAGCGGTGCCAATGGGGCGTGTGCTGCATCCTATAGTTGGGTGCCAATTACAGAGGCCTCCTCAAGGTAAGGAAATGTTTGTTCCCTTACCTCGGAGCTACATTGCCCTTACCTTGGTGCTGGAAAGTTGATTAGGATTGTTCCCTTAATTTTTGTATGCACAAGGAAGTATGTGGCTTTGGGCCTGCCCTCCCCCTCCCCATCTTTCCTTCTTTTGCACATGGGGAAGGAATTTACAACTTCTGCTCTTGATTTGGGACACATTGAAATTTCCCATGGGGTGGCACAACCTGGAATGCCTGCTGATGCTGTCTCTGGTCTGCTGCCTCATGGGCATGTGAAACGTCACTTCCGGTTTCTCCTTGAAATTGGAAGTCATGTGTTTCGAGCTCTAATGCTCAGCCTGAGCCTGGCATCCTCAGCCCCTGCTGAGCTCAGAAGCCGCTCCAGAGACAAGGTGAGCAGAGCTCCCCTTGCCTCCGGAAGGGGTGCATGAGGGGGGTCCTGACCCAATCCGCAGATAACTGAATCTGCGGATAACTGAATCCATGGATATGGCCCCCCCTGTATTTTTAATAAAAATACTAATAATAATGGCTAGTGCCATGTTGCACACACACACACAGTTAGTGTGGATGATTCCTGTTCACTACGGAAGCTTCAAATCTTCCCCGCTAAGGAACAGAGGGAGGGGAGAGGGGGAGGGGAGGGGAGGGGAGGGGAGAAGAGGAGCGTGCAAGTCTGAGGCTGACAACATCTTGTGCACAGGACACTAAACCACAGTTTCACGCTATGCTGGAACTGAGAGAGCATGTCCTAGAATGACATGGTGCAGGGGTGACCAAACCGCGGCTCGTGATTCACATGCAACTCTTTCGATCTATAGCAGTTCTGCCCTTGCCCGGGAGTAAGAACATTCACTGGCACACAGTGGGACTTGCTAGTAGCATAGCCAGAGTGTAGCTGTTTGGTGAGCGCCTGCGCATTGCGTCACTGCCCTGAATGACTCCGACGGCGACTGGGAGGAGCCGCTTATCCAGGATGTTGTGGCGCCTGCTGTATTTACTGTGCCTGGCTACGTTACTAGGACTTGCCACATACGACTGGGTTACAAGAGACTGAGCTGCAAAGGAAGAAGCCCCTCCCCCCATCCAATTTCACCTCTGCCACAAAGTCTTCAGGGGATTTTAGCTGCTCCTTCCCAGCCTTGACACCCATGTATGGGGTATTTATTTAGAATATTTACGTGCCGTTTTTCAAGCCTCAAGTTCACAAAGTGATTAACACGGCAAGGTGATACTATTAGCTGGCCTTTCGGGGTTGCTATAAGAGGTACAATAATGTACACGAAGCATTCTAAGCACTCAAAAAACATGAAATAAAATATAATGTGTTTATTCATTTATTTGGTTATCCTTGGAGGCCCTTTTTTGGGTGCCCGTTCCTGTGGCAGTGAGGTGGATGATGAAAAAAGGGCCTTCTTGGTTGTGGCACCCAGTATGTGGAATACTTTCCTTGGGAGGCTTTCACGACACCTGTGCTGCTGTCTTTGAATCTCTAGAGAGCAATCATTAATTCTAGCAGGCCTTTTATAAATCAGTGGTTTATTTATATACCGTAGGGCTGGGGATAAGAATAGGCCCTCAGTTTGGCTGTACTTGTCGTAAGAGGCGACTAAACAGCCACCGGGTAGATGGGACTCGTCAGCCTGGGAAGGCAGCTCATCTGAGAGAAGGAAAACTCTGATCCCAAACCTCCACTGCCTTGTGGCTACATCCAGTTATGGAAAAGGCTTCAGGAGTCAACCTCGAGGCAAAATCCAGAGCCGGAGTCCCTGAGGCAGTTCATGGCTGAACACAGTCATGTTCTGGCAACTCCTGCGACGCCGCTGGAACCAACCGTATTGGCCTCTGCCTTTCCATTGGACCATTTCAGTGACGTGGAGAGGGGGGATTTGCTGCATGGGTAACAGCCTATCCTCCATACCTACTTTACCCAGGCTTCACGCTCTGGAGAGGACACTCTGTTCCAGAACCACCATTCAGAGCGTGACACCATAGTCTTTCGAGACTGAAGGATGCCAACAACAGGACTCATAGACCTGCTTCTCACAGAGTCAAGGTGGTTTACATAAGCAGACTGACCCTCAACCCCATTTTTTTTAATGGGTTTTTTTTACAAATGTGATTCTATGAGAAACTCATAGAACCCTCCATTTCTCCAGATGGTTCCCTTCATGGTGCTGTCCTCATCCTGGCTGCACAGCTCTTGTGCTTTCCAAGCTTCCATATGCAACTGCAAAACACACTTCAGGCTGGCTCTCAGGATGTTATCCATTTCTTGCCAGCTGATTCTTCCACACACCTCCACCCATCTCTTGCCAGCAGCTTCCGGTCACTCATCCAAGGCGCAACCTGAGCTGAAATTGCTTCGCTTTTTTCAGGCAAGGCGATAGCTCAACCTCCAGGCCACAACTTCTGACGTCCAGACCACACCTCCAATTTCAGTGCCCTTTGTCTATAGCAGCCATTTTCAACCACTGTGCCCTGGCACACTGGTGTGCCACGAATGGTCTGCAGGTGTGCCTAAGGAATTTAGGGGAGGGTCATTGATTAGTAGGGCCATTGGGGGATGTGAGCCCCCTCACCAACAAGCATGGAGTGCCTTGTCAATTATTAGAAACTGGTGGTGTGCCTTGATCATTTTAGTACCTTTCCAGTGTGCCATGAGACAAAAAAGGTTGAAAACCACTGGTCTATATCGTTGCTTTTATTTTGTACTTGTGGTTTTGATTATTTTTCTTGTTGCTTGTATGCTGCTTTGATTCTAACTAGAAACACGACCCAGAAATGCTCTAAATAAAATACGAGGAAAATGCATAATTTATTTAAAAACAACAGCAGTTCACCATCAGTGGCTTAAGGGTTTCCCCCACAAAGCACAAAAGTCACAGGTTAGTCTTAATTATACCTTTTATCCTCTGCCCCCCCCCCCACCCATTTGCCAAATTTACAGTGGTAACAAAAAGGGCAAGTAAATAATTGCCAACAGAACATCTGTCAGGGGTTGGATTTCTGAGAAAGAGATTCAGTGCTTACACCTAAAGTTTGAAAATGGATTTTAAAAAATAAAAATAAAAAAACCCTGGTCATTGGTTTAAAGTCCTGTTGCTGAAACTGGTTTCCATGAGAACAAGAACTGCAGCAAAAAACTAAATGGAAAAGGTAGCTGATGAAAAGAGCTGAAATGATGCCTCACAACAAGAGAAAGAGTCGCTGAAGACTGGGTGGGCCAGTTCATACAATTGGTTGGATCTACACAATCAGTTTATAGAACTGTATAAAGTGTTTATATACAATTGGTCCATTGAAGACTGGGTGGGCCAGTTCATACAATTGGTTGAATCTGGGCTGGCTCATCCACAGGGCTGATTGAGGCAGTTGCCTCAGGTCCACCCACTCACCTCCACAGGTCTTCCTCCCACTCCCTGGATTGGAAAAGGAAGAGAAGGATGGAATGGAAGAAGAAATATGGAAGAGAAGAAGAGATGGTGGATGCTCTAGTCCAGGGGTGTCCAAACTTTTTGGCAGGAGGGCCACATCATCTCTCTGACACTGTGCTGGGGCCGGGGGGGTGGGTAAATTTGAATAAATTTACATAAACGAATATATTGGAGATGGAACTTATATAAATGAATGAAGGTCTTGCAATAGCTCAAGGCCTATAAAAGGCCTTTCGCAAAGTAAGACCAGCCTTTCCTTTGCTGCCGCTGCTGCATCACAGATGTGAAACAGCAAGCAGTGGAGGGAGCCCTTGTCCCATAGCTCATGCAAGAGGTCAGACAGTTGGCTGTTACGCTGAGAGCAGTTGCATCAGGCCAGCATGGGTTCCAGCAAGTCTCTGGAGGGCCAGAGGCTCATTGGAGACTGGGGGCTCTCTGAGGGCCGGATTAGGAGTCCTCAAGGGCCACAAGTGGCCCCAGGGCCGGGGTTTGGGCACCCCTGCTCTAGTCCCATATTCTCTTTCAGGGATGTGCCAATCCACTGCAGCAAGACTCGAGTTGAGTTCCTAGTCCCCTTCCCCTTTGACTTATGCACAAGTCTTAATGGGCAGCCTTCGGGGCTCTTCCAGGGCCTTCTTGAGACAAACAAGTCCACAGAAAAAAACAAAACTGGTGGTGGTGGTGGTGGTGTGTGTGTGTGTGTGTGTGTGTGTGTGTGTGTGTGTGTGTGTGTGTGTGTGTGTCAGAGTTCTCGTTTAATGCTCCCCTGATGTCCAGTTCCCATCTTTTATTCTTCAACTGAGTGCAGTGGTGTAGAAAGCCCTGATCGGTTTTTCACAAACCCCAGCAACCCCTTGTTTCTGTGAAAAACTCTGGAATCCTTAGTCACTTCTGGTTTCAAAACATGTGTATCTCGAGTTCCGGTTTCAAAACATGTATGTCTCGAGACATGTGTGTCAGAAGTCTGGGAAATGCATGTTTGGTGACTTGAGTCCAAGTCTTATGAGTTGAGTCACCCATCCTTACTCACTTCTCTTTCACACTTTCTTTTCCATTCCATCCCCCTCTTCTAGCATATCATTTAGTCTTATTTCTTGATGTATGCATCTCATTTTCTATATTAACGTGTACTCAAGACAATTTATGTTAAAAATAAGATTTTATATACATGCATTAACAATCCACTAACACATAATGAAGCAAACCAAAAGTGCAAGTGTCTGCCACTTAACAACGGTTTGCTTAGTAATGAACCGCATATATGACGGTGGTCAGAGCACAATAAAGATGCTCTTAATGAGGCAATTGCATGCCCCATAGTCTGCAGCAGAATGTCTGTTTATACAGCAGAGAGGCTCTTAATGCAAAGAAGAGCAATCTATCTCCAGTAGCCTGTGCAGCCAGCTAGTGTCTGGCAGGGAGTCTGTTGACACTACAAAGGCAATAGATTGGACTGAACGTTCACTTAATGACCTAATTGCATAACAATGGGGTTTGGAGAATGCATCCCCATCGTTAAATGGTGCACATCTGTAATTCTAAAGGATCAGGTGCTGAGAATTGTCTGTCCAAAATCCTAAGGCCCCTCACAGGACTACAGTTCCCAGGGCTCCCTAAGGAATGAGAATGAGTACTAAAACTGCTTCAATCTGTTGTCTTGATGTGCCTCCAAGAGAGTTCTCTTTGGAGAAAAGAATGTAAGACTTATTGCCCCCCAGGCTGACTTCAATTAAAACATCTTGAGTTCCTTACAGTTCTCTTTCCACAAGAATGAACTTTTACATTTAGTTGTACTGCCTTAAGGCTGAACTCTTCTTTTGCAATTATCTGATGTCATCATTTTCACCACTGCTTTATCAAACATTGCCAGAATGCGGCTGGGCAGTAACTGGGAACTTTACTAACTGGGAACTTGGGCTGATTCAAATGTGCCATCTTAACTGGACAGGTTTACAGTTTTGAACCTTGATAAAGTCTGAGTTTCTGGATCTGGATTGTAAATCTGAGAGCCTTTTTATGGGATTGTACAAGATCAAGTCAATTAACTGTCAGAAACGAACAGGCAGGGTTTGGGTGGACAATATACCCCTTTGACCAACAAAAGAATCAGGACGGACCGGTTCCTCCAAACCAGTTCAGGAATCAAGGAAAGTTCCTCTTCAGGACTAAAATAATCCTTTGGGTGGGGTAATTGGGGGGAGGGGCAGATGATGCACGCCTTCAAGTGTGCACACTCACCAAGCCCAATTCCTCCATACGAGTTCCTATGGGGAGGAATTGGGCTCAGAGGAAGCACATCCTATGCTGGGTGTGCCATCTTAACTGGACAGGTTTACAGTTTTGAACCTTGATAAAGTCTGAGTTTCTGGATCTGGATTGTAAATCTGAGAGCCTTTTTATGGGATTGTACAAGATCAAGTCAATTAACTGTCAGAAACGAACAGGCAGGGTTTGGGTGGGACAATATACCCTTTTGACCAACAAAAGAATCAGGACGGACCAGTTCCTCCAAACCAGTTCAGGAATCAAGGAAAGTTCCTCTTCAGGACTAAAATAATCCTTTGGGTGGGGTAATTGGGGGGAGGGGCAGATGATGCACACCTTCAGGTGTGCACACTCACCAAGCCCAATTCCTCCATACGAGTTCCTATGGGGAGGAATTGGGCTCAGAGGAAGCACACCCTATGCTGGGCATTCTCTGAGGCAGTTCTCCTAGAAAGGGTCTGGAAAGAAACTTGGGGTGGAGAATTGGAACACCTCCAAGTCTAGTTCCATCCCTGTTTTGACCCCAGGCCAGCCCAGGCCAGCCCACCTGGATGAGGGGCTGATGCCTTTGCAGTAATGTCTGTGGCCAGGGAACTTTGGCAATAGGTGGTCATTGCCCATCTATATCCCTGGGCCTTGCTAGTTTTTTTGTGGTATGGGGGGAGGCAAGAGGTTGGGAAAACTCCTTGATAGTTTTATAAAAGGGTGGAGAGGATAACCTCCTGCTTCTACTGATTCTTGGCCCAACTCTATCCAACTTTCCAGCACTGCTGCAGACATAACGCAGCCCTGAGGCAAGGGAACAAATAATCCCATACCTTGAGGAGGCCTCTGTGACTGGCTTCCCAACACAGGATGCAGTGCACCCCCCCCCCATTGGCATGACTGCACCAGCACTGGAAAATTGGATAGGATTGGGCCCTTGGGATATCTGTTCTCCAGGACCCCCACATTACAAATATCAAGAGTGATTCTTTTTAAATTTGATTCAGTAGTTCTTTGCTTTATGCTTGCACAGTGATGGATTAATGGTGGAGAAGATACACACTGTTCTACTCCGAACACAGAATCATATTAAACCACATTCACTCCTTCTCTCCACGCATTCACTGAAAGCACGGAGGAGACGGGGGGGGGGGCAATGCCTCCTGGCTATGTCCCCATATCTTGTACAGTTTTACTAGCAATACCTGACACCCATGTGCTTTGCTGAACATGTGAAATGGCCCTTATCTGCATATTTTTGTGTGTGCTTAGGGGCTTCCCTGCAATCTGGAATCCATGCAGAGTTCTAGTCTGTGCAAAGTTGCATGTACCCCTGCGCATGTATATGGGCTGCTTACAGAAGTTCCACAGAAAGCGTGGATTTTAAGGGGTGATGCTAGCATTTGCAGTGACGTTGGGGATGGGTGGCAGATGCAACCCTATTGGCTCCTCCAGTGAACATCTGGAAAAGAAGATCTGAAAGGGCCTTCGTTAGTAATTACAAAGGAAAAGTTGTATCAAAATGCATTTGGGATATTTTAATTATTTGAAGCTGCACTGAATGAATTCATGAATATTATCAGCAATATTTGAATTGAATGACATTTTCGTAACTACGGTAAATTGTGGACTCTAAACAGACACTGATTCTCTGATATGTGTTCTGGATAACAACTAGCAGCCTTGTAGAGTTGCAGGTGGTGTTACTCAGTAGGGCTGGAAGCAGCATTTTAAAGAGCAGGACAGCCTCTCTGTGTGCTAGTTAGAACAGAAAGAAGAAAATATTTCTTTACCAAGCATGTAATTAGTTTCTGGAACTCCTTGCCACAGGATGCAGTGATAGCATCTTGCCTGGATGCCTTTAAGAGGGGATTGGACAAACGTTTCTGGCAGAATAGTTCATTATGGGTTACAAGTCATAGTAGGTATGTGTAAGCTCTTGGTTTTAGAGGCAAGCTGCCTCCGATTGCCAGATGCAGGGGAGGGCACCAGGTTGCAGGTGTCTTGTTGTCTTGTGTGCTCCCTCTGGCATTTGGTGTGCCACTGTGAGATACAGGAAGCTGGACTAGATGGGCCCTTGGTCTGATCCAGCGGGGCTCTTCTTATGTTCTTATGTGCTTACCAGTAGTGTAGGTAGAGGGGGTGCAAAGCACTAAGTTTTGCAGGGCACCTCACTGCCTCAGTTTTGCTCTACTGGCCCAGAATGGCTCCAAAGTGGAGGGGAAGGGCCACTTGCATGGTGTGGTGAGGTACCCTGCAAAACTTAGTGCTTTGCACCCCCTCTAGCTATGCCATTTGTCTTTGCTTCCCTGCTCTATCTGCTACCTGCTACACTTTTTTTGTGAATTAAAACGATATTACTTAATGTCAACGGCATCCAATGCTTTCTCCTTACAAGGAAACAGACCTTGCAGAACTATAGTGGAATGTCCTAGCATTCAAGGAAAGTGGGGTGTGTATAGATACCTATCTATGCAAGCACTTTATGGACTGCACTGCGTTGTTTTCCAATGAAAACCGTACTGCTAATTATATTACTATCCCACAGTATCTTTTAAATTTCATTTTTAAAAATATTCTGCCACACTGGGTACAAAACAGCCTTAGCAATAAGAAATCCACAGCTTCAGGCAAGAAGAGTGCATGTCGGTTTTGCCATAAGAGGGTGCCTACTGCTTGTAATGGATGCAATTTCTTGCAATCACAAAATGTTCCTGACCTTTTGCTGGTCATAAAGCAAATGCGCCTTAACTTCTGTCAAGTAACATTGAATTTTCTCTCCTGTTGACTCAGAAGAATGAAGTTATCCGCCATCCAGGCTAATAGGAAATTTGAGCAAAGTATTAGATGAGAGCATCGTCATTTAAGACTTTAATGGCCATCAAAGTGCTGCCTGAGTTTTCTTCTCTGGATTTTGTCTCCTTCTTCCCAGGCACATACAAAGATGCAAAGACAGCCATTCAGAGTATTCTGCATGACACCTGAGAAGTCAGTGTTAGAATCATAGTTTCAAAACTCTACTGTATGGAACTTGTCTCTATAGCAGTGGTTCTCACACATTTAGCACTGGGACCCACTATATAGAATGAGAATCTGTCAGGACCCACTGGAAGTTATGTCACGGCTGAAAGTGACATCATCAAGCAGGAAAATTTTTAGCAATCCTAGGCTGCAATCCTACCCACACTTACCCAGGAGTAAATCCCATTTACTATCATTGTTAAAAAAAAGAACATACATAGTAGCCTGTTAAAAGTACAGATCTGTAACATGCCCCCAAATGCAGTCACATGTCACAGTAGCATCAAGTCTAATATATTAAAAATAAAATTTTGAAATGAATGGGAACCCACTGGAAATTGGCTCACAAGCCACCTAGTAGGTTCCAACCCACAGTTTGAGAAACACTACTCTATACTAATCGATGAATATTTTCTACTGCAGGCTTCTGGTGCCTTTCAGAGGCACCTTTCGCGGTCTGGTATCACTTCTGTCCCCCAGCTGCCTCCCATGCTGGCTGACAAGCTCCTTCATCTCTCACTTGAAGGGCAGCCAAGACGCTTCTTCACTCACCCCACAGAGCAGGTGGAATAATTCAGCTCAGCTGCTTCAAGGTCTTGCCATTCACAGAACTGCCAGTGGCCTCAAACTGTCAACCTTCAGATGTTATCTTCTAGGTAATATCTTCTAGATCTTCTATCTTCTAGATCTCTTCTAGGAAGACAGAAGCAGCAGCTGTCTGCTGTGAATAATTGAAAATACAGGGAGAAAATAGAAATAAATTATCTATGGGCCAAATTGCACACAAGATGTAGTGCTAAGAATGCTTTTTTTTTTTTTAGGGCTTTCTTCCCTCAAATTAAAACAGCTTGTGGGTGAGGTGGATTCAGGTTGAATCAAGGAACAGTGGAGGGGAGGCAGTAGGGAAGGGTTTTTTTAAGTCATTCAGTATTATCCATTTGTCTGCTCATAATCTCTCCCCACCCCACTTCCCACTGCTTTCTTTTCCCAAGGGAGAATATTCTTGGGGAGAGAAAGAGAAGGGATGCTTTGTTCCGTTTAGATTTATGAGTTTATTTTATATTTTTGAGTAAACTTAAGTCGGTCTGTTCTCCTATTCAACCAGTGGTTTTCAACGATGGTTTTCAAGCCACCAGCTGGATAAATGAGCACCTAACCAGGGATACCCATCCCTGTCCAGAAGCAACAGAGCCAAGCCTTAGCGCCTGCCTGCCTGCCCGCCTGCCCGCCTACTTTCAGCATTGACACTATCAGTGGATTTGCATATGAAAGGGTAGATGGCACAATGCAGAGATTGAATCATGGAAGGCCAGGGTTCTGATCTCTGTTCAGGAAAATTGGGGGGCTGCTTTGTTTAATCAGTTAATTTGGTTAATTGACAACCTAATCCTAAGCCAACTGGCCAGTGGGATGGGCACACACACCTTCACAAAGTGCCGTAAGGCACGTTGAGGCAGTGCGATGGATCCTGGTCATGCCAGAAAGGTCTGCACTGGCCTGCCGGCACCAGTCCGAGACCAGGACCCACCGGAGCAGGTAGGCGCACGGCAGGCCGGGGAAGGGGTGGACAAAGGGTGGCCAGAGGTGGGGAAGGGTGTAACTGTCAGGGGAAAAGGAAGGGCAGATCAGGCCTGGGGCAAGATCAGTGGCAGAGACCTCAGCCTTATTCTATCCCCCCTCCCTGGCCTGATCTCCTGACACAGGACTGCTCAGATTTGCACCAGCTATTTTACTGGCACTAGCCTAAGTAGTACCATAATGGCTGCTGGGGCTTACCCCAGGAGAAGGAGACAAATGTCCCCTTCCCTCAGGGAGACCTCCAGCAGCCATTTGGGATGCAGCAGAGGCTGCACCAGCATCACTCCATCACAGTGTGGGACTTTGGTTAGGATTGGGCTATAAGACGGTTAACTGATTAGAGAGATACCCTTAACCAATTGGGCAGCTGGTTTCAAAATATTATTTTTAACACAAGTTATTTATAAAAACTGCAGGTGGCAAACACGGTCTTAAAAGAGGCGTTCGCTCTACTGTGAGAGAAGGGGGAATGCCTCTTCTAAGATGGTACTTGCTACAAGGGAATGCCTCTTTTAAGACCATGTCTGCTATGAACCAGGTGCGCATCTGTCATCAGGGCCGGGCCCCAGCGACGCAGGCCTACTTGAGAGCCCCTTGGAGCCCCCTTGGAGCCTACTTTGGAGCCCCTTGAGAATAAGGGGCTCCAAAAGGGTAAAGCGTTGCTCGGGAGTAAGGGACTCCTCAGGAGCAGGGAATCTGTGGGAGTACTAACAGGATACAGCCCCCAGGCAGGGGACCTCATCGGGAGTAGGCCCCAACATCACATGGCTGGAAGGGGTGGACCCAGGCAGACTGGCTGCTGGGTTCATAAGGATTGGGCTGTAAGACATCAATATTTATATTTATACAGGTATTATATACCACCTTTCTTTGGTCATCAGATTTCTCCTCAGACTTTAATCCAAGGCGGTTTACATAGGCAGGCTGTTCTAAACCCCCGTAGGGATTTTTACAATTGAATAGTTCTAGTCTTTCATAGCACTCCCGGTTCCAGCTGGATTCCTTCCTGGTCTGGCCTCTCTCTGGCCCTTTGCCTCCCACCCTCTACTTGAGGGCAACTCCTCTCTGCCACCGAGGGTCAGCTCATCCATATCTCTTATATGGGATGAGATTGTTACCTTGTATGTACCAGATTTCAGCTTTGTAATCTTTGTGGAAGTACATTAGTTTATAACCTCTGAACTGAGGATCAAATAGATAATTCTGTCTTTTAATTAATTTATTTTAACAGATTTATATCCTGTCTTTCTCTAAGGATTTAAAGTGACTCACAACAGAAATTAAAACATAGTAAAATACAGAAATACAATGCAAATCATGAAGTCAAGCCAGTAGAGGAAACTCCTGACATGTCAACTACTTGAAATAAAGGACAATCAAGATAAAGATAAAAACAACATTTTTTTTAAGTAATCAGAGAAACTCTGCCAAAAGAAATCTGTTGTCAGCCTCCCCTGACAACGTAGGAGGGAGGGAGCAAAATACTTCAACACAGAGGATGGTTATTTGGTAAAGGATAATAAATCACTAACAAAACATTGGCTGTGGTGAGATACTCAGCTGGAGAACAAATCTTAAGAGAAAGAGGAGAAAAACAATCGTTCGGGTGCTTCCAGAGCTGTGGTGTCGCTAGAGGGGTGCAGGCTGCACCCCTGATGATGCGCTGGAGTGTGTGTGACATAACTATTGGCCAAAATTGTGGAAATCTTGATATTTTTGAATAATGCCATCATGTTACATATCACTAGATGTGGAATGTCATGCAGAATGTTTTTTTCAATCAAATGTTATAGCAAAAAAGAAAAGGAAAACACAACTGCCTTATGTTCAAAAAAGTGGATTCTCTTGACTCAAAACTGACCAATGAGACTTATTCATAAATGATTTGAGGCTATGTAGCCTGTATCAGAGACAGTAGAAGACTGAGGAGGGAGGAGTGCAGGAAAAAGCTGAACCACACAGTACTTGTGTGGTTGTTTTTGGGATGAAAACACATCCCATTGAGTGGTTTGTTCCATGAGGACTAGCACCTTAGGGCACAATCCTAACCAGGTCTACTCAGAAGGAAGTCCTATTTTGTCCAATGGGGCTTACTCTCAGGAAAGTGTGGTTAGGATTGCAGCCTTTGTTTAACAACCTGAAGAAATGCCTCTTGGTCCTAAAGTTATTTGAGAACTGCATTGAAAATGAGCCAGTCACTTTTCAGGACAAATATAGCAGATCTAACATAAGAACATAAGAACAGCTCCACTGGATCAGGCCATAGGCCCATCTAGTCCAGAAATATTCATACTGTGGAGTTACAACTTGTCTTATCCTGATTATAAAAAGGAAAAAGGAAATAAAAGTTAAGGCAATGGATTAAAGGTGAAAAATACAGGGACCGGATTTCTCAGCCTTTAATTAAAAAGCAGTCTTGAAGTAGGTAGCTATTTCTCCTACCCCTCACAGCCCCTTTATTGCTTTCACTCCTTGACCACCATTAGGAGAGCACCATGAAAGCAAGTGATATTTTTCCCACTACTGTTACCGCTTTCTTTTGGGCTGCTTGTTGACTTTAGAGAAGTCACTGGGGAGATGATGGGCATTTTGCACAAATGCGTTTGCTGCATAAGGGAGGGAGGTTCAGAAGTCAATTAAACCCAACGTCTGCGAGCCTGTAAGGATTCTCAAGTAACTTTTAAGGATGGAACAAAGTTTCCTTTTCATGTTGCAAATGGAATGGAGAAGCAGCAATGTGCCATATTTTTTTTGTCTCTGGCGCACGCGCGTACACACACACACACACACACACACAGAGGATTCTGTGAAACTTGTGCATCAATATTGCTAGAACAGGCAGTAGCACTGTATATACTTCTATGGCGTGTTCAGATGTTTACTCTTGTATGAGTATAATCCTGTTCATGCAATCAGCCTCTATTCAGATATAGGGGTGCCAGGAATACACTGCCTAGCTGCACCAACTGAACACACACCCTTCTATTCCCTAGGTTCCAATAGATGCTGAATGTTGGGCGAGATTGGGGCAAAGCCGTGGCAGAAAGTGGAGCAAGGTGGCTTGGCTAGCGCACATGCTTCTATTCCTAATCTACTCTGGTTCAGCATCAGCCGATACTAGTCCACCTGCCTGGGGCAGCTGCTCCACCCAGCCTCATCAGCATTTGGCCTGGTCATTAAAGAAAGATCTTCCAGACATTAGTGCCCAAAGAAACATCAACCGATTATCCATTAACTGTGATCAAGCAGCCCTTGCAGTTGTTCTCAAATATCTAAAAGTATAACAGATTGCATGAGAAGCCAGCCTTAGGCGGACTGTGGGTAGGTGGGCCACTGTGAGATACAGGAAGAAAATGGCACAGAGATGGGCCTATGGCCTGATCCAGTGGGGCTCTTCTTATGTTCTTATGAACTTTCTGGGCCCAATCCAATCCAGCTTTCCAGCATGGATGCAGTCGTATGCAGTCGTATGCACGGATGCAATATAAGAAAATATTTCTTTACTCAGCGTGTGGTTGGCCTGTGGAACTCCTTGCCACAGGATGTGGTGATGGCGTCTGGCCTGGTTGCCTTTAAAAGGGAATTGGACAAGTTTCTGGAGGAAAAATCCATTACGGGTTACAGGCCATGATGTGTATGTGCAACCTCCTGATTTTAGAAATGGGCTATGTCAGAATGCCAGATGCAAGGGAGGGCACCAGAATGAGGTCTCTTGTATCTGGTGTGCTCCCTGGGGTATTTGGTGGGCTGCTGTGAGATACAGGAAGCTGGACTAGATGGGCCTATGGCCTGATCCAGTGGGGCTGTTCTTATGTTATGTTCTTATGTGCCAACAGGGTGTGTACTGCATCCTGTGCTGGGGGGCCAGTAATGGTGGCTGTCTCAAGGTAAGGGAACATTTGTTGGATAGAATTGAGCCCTTCTTCTCTGGGCTCAAGAGAGAGAGCCCATTATGTTGAGCATAATCAATCCACGCTATATATTGAAGACTTCTGACATGACCACAGTATGTGAGCACTGATCTTACACACTGGAAGCATTTTAAAAGAAGCTGAAGTTCTGGTCTGTGTCTGGTGCCAACTGAAGTCAAAACTATTTCAGTCTCTTGTTAGACAAGCTATTAAAAGACTATTGGTGTATTGTTGCCATTGACAATTCATTCACACCTATTATCTTTCTATTGGCTGAAAATATACTCTCCATAGAGAGTCCTCATTTCAGTTTGATTTCCAAGGCCCTGAAGGACTGGAAGATGAAAAGAATTAGCCAACAGTGAAAGCAGACAAACACAGTTCTTGATATTATTTAGCAGAAAGAAAAATTTTTTAAAAAATTCTACCTTGTCACCAAATGGCAAGAATATTTTAACATTGTACTTTTGGATGTCCAACATCCCTGTTCTCACATATCTCTTAGACCCTACAGGTCGTGGCTTGGATCATGTTTACACCAGCTTCAATTCCCCATCCTCCATACAATTTGGAAATTGATGGTATTGTTTGCAGCACGTCGAAGATGAAGTCACTGATCAGTTGTGCTAAAGTACTGAAGGCAATATCTTCTCCCAAATGACAGCCCAATCCTATGCATGTCTCCTCAGAAGTGAATCCCACTGAGTCAATGGGGCTTATCCCAGGAAAGTGTTGATAGATTGGGCTCTCAGTCTTCCTTCTGTCTGCTGAGGTGGATAAGAACATAAGAAGAGCCCTGCTGGATCAGGCCATAGGCCCATCTAATCCAGCTCCCTGTATCTCATAGTGGCCCACCAAATGCCCCAGGGAGCACACAAGACAACAAGTGACCTGCATCCTGGTGCCCTCCCTTGCATCAGACATAGCCCATTTCTAAAATCAGGAGGTTGCACATACCGGTTATGGCTTGTAACCCGTAATGGATTTTTCCTCCAGAAACTTGTCCAATCTCCTTTTAAAGGCGTCTAGGCCAGATGCAATCACCACATCCTGTGGCAAGGAGTTCCACAGACCAATGTCGACAGGTGCCCTCTTTTGAGTGTTTCACAAGTGAGTCTAAAAAGATGGTGACAAGAAGTAGGGCCTTTTCAGTGGCAGCCTCCTTATTGTAGAACATCTCGCCCAAAGAAACCCATCAAGCTCTCTCTCTTATTCTAGATCAGGAATCTCCAAACTTTTTGGCCACAGGGCTGGCATGGTGTTGAGGGCCGAAATTTTTTTTAAATATAAAATTTATTTAAATAAGTGAGTGAATAAATGAATGAATGGGCTCATTCATTCAACCTCTCTGGCCCTTGAACACCCTCCAGACACAACCAGAGCAACGTTCCAGTCATGTTTGGCCAAGTGGGCCAGAGGCTTTCAGGGGACAAGAGGCAGTCCGTAGTCCGGATAGAGGCTTGCTGTGGGCCGCATCTGGCCCACGGGCCGGGGTTTGGAGAGCCCTGTTCTAGATGACTGGCTAAACTATTTTTGTTTTGGAAGGAATTTTAAAGGCCTTCGCTAAATTGCTGTTTGAATCCTGTCGTGATGTTTTACAGTATGTCTGTTGGGCTTCCTTTTCCTATTTCAGATATGCTTTCATGTTGCTTTAATCATTTCTGTAATTTGTCAGCCACTTTGGGGGCTCCTTTGATGCAAAGAGATGCAGTGAAGACACCAAAATAGACATATAAAAAAAAATGAGTTGTCTCAGTAAGCATTAGGGTGGCTCCAAAGGGGGGCTCTCTGCTGAAAGAAGGAGTCTTTCACTCACTTAAAGGCTGTTTTACTCCTAGCCTGAGGGTATGTTTTGTGAGAAAAGTGAAATTAAACACAAACGTACTGTTCTGTCTGGGTCACAGTTTAAGTTTTACACAAGCAGAGTCATGATAGTGGCTATAGAACAGCACTTCTCAAATTGTGGGTTGTGACCCACTTGGGGAGTTGTGGTCCAATGCTGAGGTGGGTCACAGGTTGGACCTGCCTGCTCTTGTCTTCATTTGGTTCAAATCATTGCTAAATGGATGCAACTGGATTCTACTTCTGGATCGCAACCTACCTCCAGAAGCCACCCCTGCGTTGCACTGGGCCTGGGATAGCCTCCAGAGGCCTCCATGGGCCTCAGAACACCTCAAAAAGTGACTCCTGGTTCACTTCTGGTTTCACAAATGCAACTTCTGGTTGTGTCTGTAGACATTTCTGAGGACTCTGGAGGCCGTCCTGGACCTGATGCAATGTGGGAGCAGCATCTCCCTTAGAGTGGCTTCTGGAGATGGGTCACAATACCGTGTGTTGGCAACCTTCAGTCTCGAAAGACTCTGGTATCGCGCTCTGAAAGGTGGTTCTGGAACAGCGTCTAGTGTGGCTGAAAAGGCCAATTTGGGAGTGACAATCCCTTCCACACTGGGAGCAAGTGCAGTCTGTCCCTGGCCTGTCTCCCTGGCTATGGGCCTTCCTTCTTTGCCTCTTAGCCTCAGACTGTTGGCCAAGTGTCTCTTCAAACTGGGAAAGGCCATGCTGCGCAGCCTGCCTCCAAGCGGGCCGCTCAGAGGCCAGGGTTTCCCATTTGTTGGGGTCCACTCCTAAGGCCTTCGGATCCCTCTTGCAGATGTCCTTGTATCGCAGCTGTGGTCTACCTGTAGGGCACTTTCCTTGCACGAGTTCTCCATAGAGGAGATCCTTTGGGATCCGGCCATCATCCATTCTCATGACATGACCGAGCCAATGCAGGCGTCTCTGTTTCAGCAGTGCATACATGCTAGGGATTCCAGCACGTTCCAGGACTGTGTTGTTTGGAACTTTGTCCTGCCAGGTGATGCCGAGAATGCGTCGGAGGCAGCGCATGTGGAAAGCGTTCAGTTTCCTCTCCTGTTGTGAGCGAAGAATGTGGCAGGTTGAGGCTCCAGTAAGTTTGAGAACCACTGCGAGAAGATTCCTATCATAGTACTGTGTGAACTAATGAAAGAAACCTATTTTCCTGCCACTCCTTCTTTGGGTCCAACTGATCAGGGGCAAAGAGAGCAGGAACACTGCCTGACGGCACCTCTGTGCTAAGAAGAACAAGCTACCCAAAACCCTCATGTACTGCTGTCAGACCTGTATACGCGAGACTTGTGGTTTCATTTATAGGGTCAGTGTGTTTGTGGCTTGCATTGCAGGCAGGCTGGAGGGAAGAGATGATGGAGGAAGATTCAGGGTGAAAGATACCCTGAATCTGCTACACTCTCAGACCCTCACAATCTGCCACTGATACACCCTGCTTCAGGTGCTTGCATGAATAGGCTGGCAGCCAACTGATTAGCACTCTAGTTTGCTCAGTGTGCATGCAACACTCACACAAAAGCAGAGCTTTAAAAACCAGTATAGTCCTTGCTTCCATAGGTCCTTCCCAACATGGAGTTCTAGAGATGTATGCAAAATGGGTTGAGGGAGAGGGAAAAAAAACACCCCAAAATCCACAAAATGGTTTTGAAGATGGTTTTTCTGACATTAAAAAGGATAAGAATAATAAGCCATTGTCCTTTCCTTTAGTGGGACCCTGACTTATACTGTGATCAATATAGCAGAAAATAAGATTTTCTTGATTACTCTTTGAAGCATAAAATAAGGCCTCTTACTAGAAAATTCAGATGTTTCCTAAGTAATTGGATAGCCTTTGTGCTACTTCAATTTTTGATGTGATTGGGTAGTTTAGGGCTGTTTGAGACTAATCATTTTTTTTGACAAGGTAAAATACCACTATTACTGTTGAACATTTTCCTGACAGAAGAATCCATTTCACAAATTAGATTCTGGATTACGATTGCTGGTCAGTAACACATGTCAGGTGCTGTGCTCTGTCAGAAAAAAAAAATGTTAAAAACATCAATATAAGCAGCGAGGGACACAAGTCACACTCAAAGATGTTTAATTGTTTTTCATTTGGGGCTTTCTGCTTCCCCCTCAAATAATTTTCCCCTTTCAATAAAGCTTCAACCGCCACAGCACCTTCCATGCTGTGAACTGCGATCCCAACACGGATTAGTCACCCCTCTGGTGGCATCATCATTTAATCAATATATTAAAAGCGTATCTTAATTCGGAGCTTCCTAGGAGACAGTGTTTTGCATTGAGTTGCAGAATCAGGGAATACAAATGGCACTGTCGATAAAAATCAGTCCCTGAATTTTCACCTCTGCTTTTCTTTAAGCATCTTCTAACAAAAATATGTAAACTGCCCTTTAAATTAACCCCTCCACCAGAGGTCTAAAAGGTAGCCAAAGTAACATTGATATTTAAAAAGGGATCTAAGGGAAGCCAGGAAATTACAGTCTGTTTAATATCTGTTCCAGGTGAACTGGTGGAAAGCATAATTAAAGATAAAATATAAAAGATTGAGTCTTGCTGAAGGAGAACCAGCCTGATTTCTGCAAAGGTAAGTGCTGTCTCACAAATTCTTTTAGAATGTCGGCAGGCTCATGGATCCAGTTTGACATTGCTTACTTGAACTTTCCAAAAGCTTTTGACATAGACTCATGGAATCATAGAGTTGGAAGGGGCCTGATAGGTCAACTAGTCCAACCCCCTGCCTTAAGCAGGAAATCTTCTTAGAGCATCTCCAACAGATGCTTGTCGAGTCTCTGTTTGAATATCTCTAGCGAGGAAGAGTTCACCACCTCTCTTGGCAATCTGTTCCACTCCCGAACCACCCATATTGTCAGGAATTTTTTCCTGATGTCTAATCAAAATCTCTTGTCTTGCAGTTTGCGCCCGTTGGTTCTACTTCTGCTTTCAGTTGAGAATAAATTATTCCCTTCTTCCATATGTCAGCCCTTTAGGTATTCAAAGAGAGCTATCATATCCCCTCTCAGCCTTCTCTTCTCCAGGCTGAACATGCCCAGTTTGGCTGCGTCTTTCTTAAAGTAGGGTGCCCAGAATTGGACACAATACTCCAGGTGAGGTCTAACCAGTGCAGAGTAAAGTGGAACCACAACTTCTCATGACTTGGAAGCTATGGCTCTGTTAATGCAGGCTAAAATTGCATTCACCTTCTTTGCAGCCGCATCACACTGCTGTCTCATGTTCATCCTGTGATCCACCGCAACTCCAAGATCCCGGACTCCAAGTCCATTACCAAAGGTTTAGTGACCAACTTAGCAGCCTTGGAAGAGGAAGAAATTAGATTGTTTTATGGATTAGTAACTGGTTAACCCATTTTGGCCCGGCCCACAGGTATACACATTTGATCCCTGTTTCAAATATGCAATGTTGGGCAGAAATAGCTTAAAGGAAGCAGAGAGTAGGACTAAATGGGCAATTTTCACAGTGGATGGAAGTAAGAAGTGGCATCCCCCAAGCATCTGGAGCCTTTTAACTTGTTCGAAAATGATTTGGAATTGGGGTAAACAGGAAATTGGTCAAGTTTGTTCATGACACAGAACTATTTCGTTCAAGGTGGTAAAAACAAAAACAGATTGTGAAGGGCTGCCAAAGGATCTCTCTGGAGCGTTGAATGGGCAACCAAATGGCAAATATGGTGTACCCAGTAGCTGCAATTGATCAAAGGCTGTTGCATGCATGTTTATCATGTGCTTTCAGACACGCCTTCCCCCCCATCACAAGTTGTGGAGGTCACCATGGAGACACACAGTGGCCAAAATGAGAACTTGCCTTCCACCCCTTCTCCCCATAACTTGTGAAGTGGCTCTGAGCAAAACACTTGCAGTGTGTGACTCTACTCAAGTTTGTTTTTAATTTATGGACAAAATCTGGATGAAATCTCACCGGCATCAAGAAAGCAAACGAAGTGTTTTCTCCTCTGCGACTCAACTTCTTGAGAATAACAAAGAAAGCACTTGTTTCTCTTTCTTCAGCCCCAAATTTTCTGAAAGGAAGCCACTCCACTGCTAAGTCGTTGCAAGTGTTTGTATTGAGCAACAACAAAGCCCAAGTCCTTCAACAGTTGTGGGTACTTCAGGAACAACTCAGCTGCGCTTGCAGCTCATCAGTCTCCCTCCTTGTACTCATCAAGGCACTATCATTTCCATCCTGAACTTTTCTTTCTAGTCTATGTGACATTGCTTTAGTTGGAGAGTTTGTCTAAGGAGCATATTTATACTATCATCCAAGACCTATCAGTCAGACATCTGAAAGAAGAGCTGTGGGGAGATGGTAAAACGTCACGGAGAAGAGGAGGCTGAATAAATATTATTTGGGGTAGAGTCAAGTTCACCCAGTGGCGCAGCCAGAGGGGTGGCAAAGCACTAAGTTTTGCAGGGAGCCTCACCACAGTGCAAGGGGCCTCTCCCTCTCCCCTTTGGAAGCCTCTGTTTTACTCCCACCATGTGGAACGCCTCTGAAAGGGTCAGGGAGGGGCCCCTTGCACACTGTGGTGAGGCTCCCCACAAAACTTAGTGCTTTGTACTTCCTCGAGCTATGCCACTGGGTTCACCATACGGCTTTCTTCCCTGTGTGTTCGCTTCAGTGAGTTCTCAAAGCAGGCAGGGTTGGACTTAGGGCGATTTGACCACACCTAGATTGGGCCCTGCACTAGGGCAGTGAGCGGATCAGCGCGGCCGGCACCTCGCTCGGTAGCTGATGCTGTGGCGTGGAACCTTCCATGCTGAGGTGTTGCAAGGAGAGTGTGGTGCGTGGAGTGTTGCCATTGGACGGTCCTGCCTGCTGCCCACCCCTGGGTCTGACTGGCTTGAAATTGCTCCCCCAGAAGCAGTTGTCGGTGACATCTCTGCCAGGTGCCTCACCACTGCCGCTCATCCTGGTGAGTAGGGGTGCCACTGGGATGAAGCTGGGTTATGTCAGAATGCCAGATGCAAGGGAGGGCACCAGGATGAGGTCTCTTGTTATCAGGTGTGCTCCCTGGGGCATTTGGTGGGCCGCTGTGAGATACAGGAAGCTGGACTAGATGGGCCTATGGCCTGATCCAGTGGGGCTGTTCTTATGTTCTTAACTACAATTCCCAGGAGGCCTTGCAGGTCTTCTTGTTGTCTGGTGTGCTCCCTGGGGCATTTGGTGGGCCGCTGTGAGATACAGGAAGTTGGACTAGATGGGCCTATGGCCTGATCCAGTGGGGCTGTTCTTATGTTCTTAAGCTCTCCTGCAAAAATGTTTTGCATTGGGCCTGAAGCTCCTAAGGCCAGCGCTGCTGGCAGGGATCTTGGGGAAGTGTCAACCTCAGAGTGGAGCGAATGGGTCACCTGAGTGACCAAGGCTTCTGAGTGACCAGAAATCAAAGTGAAATGGATCCATCAGTGTTATCCAGAAATATCTGGAGTTGGGTCAACACCACCTGTTCAAGCACGTTGCACAAGAATGGTGTATTAGAGGCTGATTGGCAACAGTGCAACACTGTGGGATCCAGACAGAGTTTCTTCAACAGGGGACTTTTGAACAGCTTTCTTCAAGTAAGCTTTCTCAGGGCTGTATTTTTTTCTCTCTACTTATCCATTCCACTCTTCTTTGGCTGCTTCAATCAGCCATGATGGGCAAGGTTTGAGCACACACAGGTGATCAGCCTCATATCTTCTACATGCACAGCCTGCACAGATTGAAAGGTATCCATAACAGTAGGACAGACAGTTGCTAAGGGTCATTCACTTACTACTGTAATCAAAGCAGAGCCAGTCTGATCAGAAGCGTCTTGCAAATGGGCCACCAGGAACTCTTCGCCTTCCTTTCGAGGGCCAAAAGGGAAAAGGCTCCCCAGAAAAGCTCCATTGGATGACTCTGTGAATGCAGAGATGGTGTGGAACAGTGAGACCTCTTTGCTGCCTTCGTCACCACCATCATCACTACCACCTGGAAGCACCTCTCATTGGTAAATTAGGGTGGCAATTCTAATCAAGACCAGGACACACAGAGAAGGAGAGGTTCAATTCTTTCTCTGTGTCCTGTTTTCACACCAGAAATCGCCCCTGCTGGACTGATAATTAGCCCCTGAGGTGCCAGCTTCCACAAATGAGGCATTCATAGCCTGGTAAGTTGGATGCTTTTATGTTTCAGCTTGCTATTTGGTTCAAAAACTATCATCACTCACTGAGTTGGCCCATCACTCACAACAGTGTGGTCTCAACAGTGGGCATCTAGGTGTAAGGGAAGGGCCACAGCTCAGTGGTAGAACCTAGGCTTTGCATACAGATGGTCCTGTGTTCAATCCCTAGCTTTTCCATACAGGACAGAAAGAGACTTCTGCCTCTGGAGACCTACCAGTCAGGGTTGACAGACCTATGGTCTGGTTCAGTATAAGACTTCAGCTTCCCATGTTATTGCTGTAGCTGTGTGTCTTTTAGAAGCAGCAGCTCATGCTAGTGACAGACAGGGGGAGGCAGATATCTGCTGTGATGGGTGGTCCAAGGATCTCCAGCCCTGTTTCAGTATGTAAGGTTTGGAGGGAAAGCCTTTCCTCCAGTTCCAATATTGGAGTCTACGTACCTCCAAGCTACCTACCGTCTTGAATGATGGACTTTTCTCCATGCTAGATGCTAGACGGACAGGGGGATACTAGTCCATGCTAGATGGACAGGGGGAGGCAGATATCTGCTGTGGTGGGTGGTCCAAAAATCTCCAGCCCTGTTTCAGTATGTAAAGTTTGGAGGGAAAGCTTTCCCTCCAGTTCCAATATTGGAGTCTACATACCTCCAAGCTACCTACCATCTTGAATGATGGACTTTTCTCCATGCTAGATGCTCTCCTGCCTTGAGAAAAACAAAACAAAAATTCACAGGTAAATTCACAGCAAATTCTCAATTTGCTTTCTCAACACATGAATTGATTTACATTGCAATAAATACAGGTATAGAACACAAAAGGTGATATCAATGAAAGCAGCCAATAATTCTAATCTGAAGTACTACAAAAGCCTGATAAAACTAACTGTTCCTATGAATGGAGGCCACAGCAGGCCAGAAAAAGTGGGTGCTCTGTATCCACGGGCAACAGAAGCTCTTATCACACCACCTTCAAGCCCTATAAAAGCAATCATCTGTGTCTGGGGATGCTGCCATATTTAGCTGGAGATGCCCGCAGAAGCCATGCGTGGCCTATAAAGGCCTCAGAAAGGCTCTGAATGCAACTGGCATGTGGTTCTGGTCATGTTTGGAGGCTTTCTGGGTCAGAAACCATGGATTTTATTATCTGCAGGTTTGGGTATCTGCAGGGGGTCCGGGAACAGATCCCCTGTGGATACCTTGTATTATTCATCCTGGATTTGTCTCCTTAACTAGCTCGCTCTAGCAGTCTCACCAACACCTCTCCTGGATATCTTACTAGAATCTCAAGATAATATGGCAGCCTCACCAGATCTCTAAGGGACTCAGAAAGGCTCCCAGATGCCCCCAGAGACCATCTTTGGTGGCATCCGGGAGCTCAGGATCAGTTTCCACCAGGGGTTCAGAATCCCCTGGTGGTAAGTTAAAACTACAGGTTCCAAATTTGCAGTTATTGAGTTTGGACCTGTACTACAAGTGAGTACAGGTGGGCCCTTTTTATCTCTGGGTTTGGAACCCACAGATTTGAGTCAGCATGGGTTCCGAACCTGCCCTGGGGGGCCCCACCTGATGTCCTGAACATGATCGGAAGCGCCACATGCAGCCTCTCCAAGCCTCAGAACACCTCTGGATGAAACTAGAAGGCACTTCCAGTCACATCCGGAGGTCCTATTGGACCCCACCCACATATTCCATTATCCATGGGTTTTAGCATCTGCTGGGGGTCTAGGAGCGGATCCCCCGTGGATACTGGGGTCCAACTGTATAACTCATGATGACCTTTATGCTGCAGAAACATTATGTGTACAAGCATGACTTGCTAGAGGGCAAACAGTGCAGGAGAGCCATTGCCTTCATGTCTTCCTGATGTGCTTTCCAGAGATCTTCTGGCTGTCCACTGTGGAAAACCAGGTGCTGGGCTAGGTGAACCTTTAGTCTGACCCAGCAGGGCTCTTCTGATGGTCTTACAGACCTTCAGAAAAGTGAGAGATTCCACAAGAAAAATCTCTTCTAGGTAGAGAAGGGG
Organism: Tiliqua scincoides; assembly: GCF_035046505.1. NCBI lineage: Eukaryota > Metazoa > Chordata > Lepidosauria > Squamata > Scincidae > Tiliqua > Tiliqua scincoides. The sequence continues at coordinate 305,860,690 of NC_089821.1, forward strand.
CTTCCCTATGGGTAGGAGTTTTAATTGGGGGGAATGTTGTTGTCTCTTACAGAGGCCCCACAGAATGGAAAATTTTATTATGTAGGACCACTGCAGATAATCTTTTTTTCCTCAGCATACTGTTTCCAGTCTATGACTATTCTCTGTAAAACTGGCATGGTGAGGACAGACCATGTACCAGTTTCAGATCGCCTCCATCTTTAAGAAGCTGTATGATTTGGAGGCAAAAGACAATACCCTACCAGTCCAGTTGATCTCGCTGCAGTTTCCTTCTGATGCATTAGCACCCTTTCTCGCAAGAAACCACCCTTTAGCTGCACTTGAGATCAGGATGTGACTTTCCTTTCAAGCACTGCTGGGTTCCACTGTTTGAAAAGTGGCAACTTGGCATTTAATTTATATACTTGTAAATAACATCATTCTCATACCGTGCAGGCTTTGGTTTAATTATTGATTTTGCAAGGATTTGGCTGCTGGGCAGAGCGCACTGTGACCGTGGAAGGCACTTCTCCTGTCACAAAATGGATGTCAACGGCACACACAGTGCAACTGTGTGCAACTCAGCCACCAGTTCCCACCATATCCACTGTACCAGATAAGGCAGTGGTGGGGGTGATGCAAAATTGGGTGGGTAGGGGGGAGGAACCAAGGACTGGGAGGTGGTGGGAGGAAGTGGATCTGGTGGCAAAGGCGGGTCCTCAGTTTCGGAGCTCCCAGCTCCTGTCTTCTCCTTGGACTTACACCAGCTACAAAGCTGACTCAGGTCTGAGTCTGGAGTGGGAGGCTTACAGAGGGGTAAGGGCCCCCCAAGCCTCCTGCTCTGCCTCCCACCTGGCAGGATACAGTTTGCACCTTTTCGGCAAGCCTGCATTGGTGGTGGTGGGAGGGGTCTGTAGTGTGTGCTCCAGTGGTGCTGGTAAGTCTTCTGTCATACCTGCTACTTTCACTGTGGATCCAAGTTGGGATGCCAGGAGGTGACAATTCCTATGGAGACAGAGTTTGAAGATATTAGCAGGGAGATGCTGGTAGTGGTGTGGGGAACTCGACAGAGAAAGCACATCCCCAAGGGACAATGGAATTCTTTGAAGGAGAGGATTCTCCAGTAAGTGGCATCACTAGGAGGGTCCAGGAGGTGTGGACTGCCCTGGGTTACATCCTTAGGGTGTGTGCGTCATCCCTGTGGGCCAAAATTTTGGAACCCTTTTGGAAAATTAGTATTTATGAATAATACCATCATATTATACATCACTGGGAAGGTAACTTTATGCAGAATTCACTGAAATAAACTGTGTTGAATTATCTGTATTCTATCAAACATTATGGCCAATTAACCAGAAAAATAAAACACAACTTCCTTAAGTAACAAAAAGTGATTTTCTTAACTCAAAACTGATCAACGAGACTGATAGTTCTGAGAGCCAATGAGGTGTTATTGTGACACAGCAAGGAACCAGTAAGGTGTTAGTATGAGTCAGCTCTCATTTCCATGTATCAGAGCTAACACTATTATTAATTATTATTATTATTAACAGTATTTATATACCGCTTTTCAACTAAAAGTTCACAAAGCAGTTTACAGAGAAAAATCAAATAACTAAATGGAACTAGAACTCTTACTCAGTTGTGTGAGTGGTTTTTTGTTGGTTACCAATTTGTTGGGTGATCTGTACTGTTATATATTAAAATTAATAAAGTTAATCGAATTTACACCAACCTTAGTGATGCCATTGGATCTAGGTTGTGCCTATGATATTGTCATTTATTGTGTATGGTCCGGTATGAGAGGAGGACCATCATGAACCATGGATGCAGTGAGCTCTCGCACTGGGTGACACAAACTCTAATTACGCCCCCCCCCATCCCCAGTGACTGGTTTGAATAATCTTCCCCATGTTATAGGACAAAAGGGAATACAGACAGAGGACCTGGATCACATATTGAAGAAGGGTATGTGTGGAGATACCTGCTAATCTCCACAATGTGGAGAGATCTTCAGCCATGTGTGTGAGCTATGCATTTTTTTGCAAGAAATAAATGGAACATGGATATTCCATTCTCAAATATAAAATATTGCAAGTATTGATCAGAATTTACCACACCTCCTTTTAGGTACAATCCTTCTTTTTGTAAGTTATTTCAGACAATAAAGGAATGTTCTAGAATATCCTATAGTGGCTCACCTCTATTCTATAACTCTGTCAGAAACAAGTGACGTTTATTTGGGGTTATCCGTAAACCAAGTCCAAGGTCTTAGTGCAGATAATACAAATAGAACATTAAAAAGAAAACAGGTCATGGTCTCTGAAGGTCTCACAAGTTGTATGTCTTGTGAGGCTTGCAGGAATAAAAGCAGAGCAACAATAGCAAACTGTGCTTGAAATAGAAAGCTTTGTGCTTGTAGCGAACATGGTGCTTTTAGCTGATAGAACGTGGGACCACGTCATGGAGGGATGCAAGATTCACCCTGTTTCAGTTCAGATATCACACCATATGGAGCTGCCTTTCCGAGGCAGTCCATTGGTCTATGTAGCTTGGTATTGTCTACACCAGTGGTTCTCAGACTTCTCGGAGTAAAACTCCCAAGGTAAATCTTTGTGAGTAGGGGGCAAGGACAGTAGTTTGTGATCGCTTTCCCCCCAACATTCTAAGCCTTGAGGAGTCCTGCAGAGGGGTGTGCAGGGTCCCCGCACCTCCTGCAGCTTGCAGCAACCCTCAGTAAGTACAAACACCATCTTAAAGGGACAGGGGAAGCTTTACACTAGATGGTGGGTCACGACCCACCAGTTTGAGCACCTCTGGTCTACACTGACTGACAGCAACTCTTCAAGGGTTTAGGCAGGGTGGTCTTTTCATCCTCATTTGGAATGGTGTCAAGGGTTGAACCTAGGGCTTTTTACTTGCAACTCAGGAGCTCTGCCTGTAGCGTAGCTAGAGGTGGTGCAAAGCATTAAGCTTTGTAAGGAGCCTCACCATGTTGTGGAAGCTGCCCCCCTCCCCTTTGGAGCCATTCTGGGCAGATAGAGCAAAATGGAAGCATATTCCTGTTTTGCTGTAGCCTGGAATGGCTCCAAAAGGGAGGGTCTGCTTGCATAGTGCAGTGAGGGTCCCTGCAAAATGTAGTGCTTTGTTCCTCTTCTTGCTATGCTACTGGGCTCTGTCATTGAGCTGGGACCCCTTCCCATAACCAAACATAGCCCAGAACTCAAACCATGGTTTAAGCCTTCCAGTGCACAAGCAACTTGCAAGAAATCTTTTTTTTTTTTTAATGTACAAAAGGGTTGCAGAGCATGTGCTTCCCAACTGGAACACAATCTGAAGGAACCTGTGTCTATATTACCTCTGCATGACTCTTCATACCTCATTTGGCTGCAGTGTAGATCAGGCCGTGGGATGGGAGGGGTGATCAAGGGGCATGAATTCTGCTCAAGAAAAAAATCCCACCTTACTACATACTCGTCTCGATTGTATCGTATTTCATATAATTTGATAGATTGCATTTTCTTGAAATGATGTTGTTGGCTACCTGTGGCATCTAAAATGTAAGGGGAAAGATGGGCTACACATGTTTAGAAAATGATAAAAATTAATTTTTAAAGACGCAAAAGCATTTTTTCCCTGGGAACCTGCCAATGCATGTTGTCCATGCATGTTTGTTTTTAATGTTGAGTTTAAATTTCTCATCATTTAACATTCTAGAAGCAGCAGATGTGCTGTAATTACAGTATTTAGTTTGTATCTTGGAAGTAAGAGTGTTCAGATCACACAGGGTGCAATGCAGATGAAATACAGACATCCTTTGCCCACCCCACCCTGTCCTCACACCATGGATCACTCCTTGAGTAGCCCCTTCCCCCTGGCTAGATCAGTGGTGTCACTAGGAGGGCATGGGGACTGTGGGCCACACAGGATTATGCTGGTCTCCCATACCAGGTGGCACAAACCCCAGTGATGCCACTGGGCTAGATATTGTTGATTACTTTTCTCAGAACCTCAAGAATGTTCCAGAACCTCAAGAATGTTCAGTCTCACAAAGGGCGTCTGGTTGTACTCATAGAGAATAGTTGCTACTCAAGAAAATATTCTTGAGTATTCAGTAATTCAGTGTTCAGTAATATTTACTTCATGGAAGGGTGATTATGGGGCAGGGCAGCAATAGGGAAGCAGTGCACAGATGTAACAACATAAGAAGAGTCCCACCAGATCAGGCCAAAGGCCCATCTAGTCCAGCTTCCTGTATCTCACAGTGGCCCACCAAGTGCTCAAGGGAGCACACAAGACAACAGACACAACCTGCATCCTTGTGCCCTCCCCTGCATCTGACAATCTGAGGTAGCTTACCTCTAAAACCCATGATGGAATTTTCCTCCAGAAATTTGTCCAGTCTACTCTTAAAGGCTTCTAGGCAAGACGACAACCCCAGTTCCTGTGGCAAGTTCCACAGACTATTTACACGTTGGATAAAGAAATATTTTCTTTTGCCTGTCCATCAAGATGCGTCTTGTGCCACCCAAAGATTTTTATCCTGGTTTATCAGGGACCCAGGGCCCTGAAACTAGAGAATTCTGCTGCATTTGTGTAAATAGTTAAATTAAATTAAAAGCCTCTGCTGTCAATTTCACCCTCAAAGACAAGACTGAAACAGAGCTTTTACCAGGGCAGAAAATGGGGACTCTCTCATGTAAATAAGGAGAGACTATGGTTTAATTTGTCCCTTGGTCCTTAGGTCCATGTCATCAGATAAGAGATCATTCTGTTGGTGTCTATGAGAGTACATTAGCTTGGAACAAGTGCTTCCTAGCCTGGGCACACTGGAGCTGGCAGTGACTAACAAGCCTCTGAAATTTATCATGTCAGGAAGGAGGAGGAACTTAGACTGAGCTCTTGCTTTCACTGGGAAAGAAAACACGGAGCCTATGTGTGTGATCTTGTACTCTGAAGCTGGCAAGAAATTGCTTTGTATAGGCTGGTATATGAGCGTGGACACTTGGTGGTGTGCTGGTGGAGCCCATCTCGGGCACAGCTGCTGCTTTGGGGAGAGAGAGAGAGAGAGAGAGATCAGACCCAAAAATATTGCAGGAGGAACCTTGTTAGCAGTAAATGCTCTCCAATAACTGCCAAGCCAAGGAAAATTCATTCCTAAACAATCTGGTAGGTGCTTCTATTTGATTGTGTGTGTGTGTAATTTAATATAGATGAATACTTGCTAATTGAGTATAAAAACAGTGTGTGGGAGTAGAAAGCAGTCTTCTTGTGATTTTATTAAGAATCGTTCTGGAAGAACCTTGATTAGTCTGTAAACATCAAAGTGGCTTTTCCTGGGATATTTTTTCCCCAGCTATTTATTTATGGGTGCTCAGATATGTTTGCAAAACTTTTGCTTCTTGGACTTTTTCTATACATTAAAAAAAAAAAATAGACACTCTCACCTTTAAAAGCATGTTGGGGGTGTTGGCACAACTGTTTGAAAACTCAAATGAATGCATTTACAGATATGATGGAGAAACCAGACACCAGTGAATAGGAAAGCAAGCAATTTAAATATGCAGATAAAGTTTCCACTACTGCAACAAAATGCCTTTAGGCAAGAACTGAAGTCACTGTTAGATTGGGCCCATCATGGGAAGTAGTAAAAATGTGCCACAGATATTGGAGTGTCTTTTTCTGCATGGCAAGCATTGTTAGCTACAATTAATTCCTAACTCCCCTAGTTTCCATTAATTCTACTAATGCCTTATTAATTCCTGATTCTGGTTATGGAAGGTGTGTGTTTGAATGCTTTTGAATGTTTATATTTTAAGGCTGCAACCCTATCCACAGTTTCCTGGGAGTAAGGCTGCAAACCTAAACACACTTTCCTGAGAGTAAGACTCATTGAACAAAGTAGGACTTACTTCTGAGTAGACCTGATTAGGATTGTGCACTAAGTCCCATTGAACACAATAGGACTTTCTTCTGAATAGACATGCAAAGGATTGTACCCTAAAATGTTTATTAACTTTGGAGCAAACTTCCTAGATTTAAAATTTGGTTTTTCAAAACAACGTGTGGACATAACAATGACAGTTGTGTCAATGTTAGGTACACACTCTGTGCGGCACAGACAACCCCATTTTAGACACACTTAAAACTATTGATGCCAATGAGTAGAAATAAGCTTGTCCACAACTTTCTTCCATTGAAGCCCATAGGACTTCAAAGTATTTAACTTGGGCTCCATCGTGCTCAGTGTGTATGGGCACTGACATGATTCCAAATGAATACAGTAGTTGTAGATCATATGCCTTTGAAGCCCCTTTACCTTAATCTTAAATGTATCAGTAGTTATTGGAAGAGGGAGATTAAACTACACTCTGCACATACGCTAAGGAAATCTTTTTTCAATTCAATGTTTCCTAGCTGAGGATCCAGGCACTTAAAGCCAATGTTAGACATAAGTCTGAAATCCACTCAGAGTTGGTTTTTCAGTTACTTCTTGGATTTGTGGCCCCCAACTCCATGCTATGAAGTCAGGCCAGGTCATATTCTCATTGCTTCATTTAAGGGGGACTAAGTACCATAGGGATGTGTTGCCTGGCAAGGTGTGATTCTGTATCTTCAGTATGTGACCATGAAGAGGATCGTGGAAACTGTGGGTTCTCCTCCCATGTTCTGCTACGATGATAGGGACTTGGGCTTGGTGCCTCTGAAATGTCTACTGCATTCTAGGAAGTGGCATATCTTGGTACCCAAGAACAGAATCTGCACGCAGAAGTTCCCAGGCATCTCCAGCCGAAAGGAGCACAGGAACAGAGTTGATGGACCTCTACCTGGGACCAGTGGGAGCAACTGCGGGTTAGGGCAGACAATGGAGGCACTTGTAGACTTAAGCATATGGAACTGCCTTAAGCTGAGTCAGTGATTCTGGCTTTTTAATCCTAAAGCTACTGCATGAATATAAAGGTTTACACAAGCAAAGTCACCCCATCCCCCCAAATGCAGTGTTTACTCACTTGTTATTCAGTAACATACAGTAGTTGCTCAGACCAGCCAATGATAGTCCTAGATTCAACTTCTAGCATCTCTAGGTAGAGCTGGAAAAAGCCCCCCCCCCTTTTTTTTGGAACCCTGGAGTGCTACTGTTAGTCAGCGTACAGTAGATTGTAGTTTGGCTCAGTTAGGAGACAATTTCAGACCTCTAGTTTCTGGATAAGACCCACATCAGGCAAGGGTAAGTGAATGTTATTGTCTTCATATTGTAGGTGTTGGGGGGGGCGGGCTGAGACTGGGAGGGAGTGACAAGGTTGACAGTCAAAGCAGGGACTCCCTGATCCTTAGTTCATTAGTCTTCAAACTACAATGCAATACCAAGCCTCCCTTCTCCCCCATCTCCGATACATAGATATAGGAATTGTAGGATAAAGATAAGCATCAAGCTATTGTTTTTAGCATCAGTAAAGTCCATGGATTCAAAATGTGTAAACGTATTTTACAGTATTTTTTAAAAACTTTATTTTCATATTTTACAGTATTTATTTATTTTTTTAAAAGAAACACCTGTTGTGTGTGTTCACATTTTTGGAACACAGATTTTAAAAACACAAATGATAAATGGCAAATAGTTGGGCAGAGATTCAGTTGCAAAAAAAAGTTTGGACATGCCTGAGAAACTGGTCTCCTTGGAATATCCAGCATTGCAGAATCACATTCTGTTTTGCAATATATCATTAGCAAACCTGTGAATCTCCAGACTTCTAGATCTGTTTGTAACCTTCCTGATTTGAGAGGAGAAAAGAATTCTGGACAAGGTAGAAGTACTGGTAGAACCCTGATATTGGTCAGTTTCCAAAACGCATGGAACTGTGCTCTGTTATGGTTTAAGAGGTTGGAGGGAAGGGATAGTTTAAAATATTTCCAAACGTTATCTCCAGTTCCTCTTTGTGGACTCTGATTGCTTCAGTATACCCTCTTGCAAGGGTTATCCTCTCCCTCTGCAACACAAGAATGTGATTTTTGAAATGGCAAATAAATATTTGCTTGGCATCATGTAAGGAAAAAAAGAATCCCAGAAAATACAAGACTTGGCTGTAGTGTTGAACGTGGATTGATATGTGCTAAAATCTGTCAATCTCAGATTACCAAGTGTTACGCATTTTAGTTTTACTCATTTGCATTGTACAGAGAAACAAAAATTGGGAGCCTTCAGGAAGGAATCAAAGACAAACAGCGAACCATTTTAAGCTACTCTGAATTTCAAACTTGGGGTCTTGGCTTGGAATCAGGAAATGTTAAAGAATGGTTGGCTTAATTGTTAAACTGACTCATGCTTCACAGGATTCATTATTCACAGGATTCATTATTGGGTGAAGAGAAAGTGTTTGCTCAGACTAGGGTTCGAATCCTAGTGCAGGAGCCACAAAGCTCACTGTGGCCTTGAGCAAGTGACTGTCTTTCAGCCTGACCTTGCTAGGTTTCTAATGAGGTTAAAACAGGATAAGCCCCCTTCCCCCAGTTGTCTGCTGCACTGATGTCCTTGGAGGGAAAGTGGGATATACATGTGAAAAATAAATGAAATTGGCCCATTAATCACCCAGGATTGTTTACTCTCACAAAGGTCCCTGTTGGAGTAAACAGATGCCACAAGCCAAGCCCATTCAAGGTTGCCGGAATGCATACTACTGCTCAGTGGTGTAGCTAGCCACCCTGGAGCCCAAGGTGAAGTTAAAAATAATTCCCCCCTCACGACACACCCGGAAGTGACATCACACCTGCAGTTTTTTAAATTGAAAAATTAAAAATCCGCCACCTCCCCTCACCCCAGCCCCCTCTTGCTTGCCCCCCAAGCCCCCTTGCAAAGAGTGTCATTTTTTTCTGGTACTTTGTGCAAGATGCGCAAATGGTGATCGCGGGGCAGGGGCCACAATTGTGTGGGCGGCAACCAGACTGTTGCCACCGGCAGCCTGCAGCCTGGTGCAATTGCTACCCCTGCACCCCCTCTAGCTACACCACTGCTACCGCTATTTCCTACCAGCCTTATTTGAGGGGCTGGGCTGTGTGGCAGAACAAGATCTGATTGGGGATATAATATCAAGGTTGTGCTATGCTGTGCTGTGCGTGGAATTTGTCACATCAGCTCCTGATGCCTGCCCCTTGGAGCTCTCCCAGGTCCTAATCCTGACATGGACTCTTTGCTCTCCAAGATTTGTTCCTTGCTACTACATCCTGCTGCCTCCTACTGACGACTCTGTTCTCCAGATCATTTTTCCCAGACCCAGGTTTGCATTCCACCTTGACCCAGAACAGGACACATAAATCATGCCATAAAAATTAGGGAGTGAAGACGCACTAACTTCATAAGGATTTTGTCCTTTCTTCTAGCCACTCCTATAGAAATTTCTTCCCACTTACTCAGTGGTATAAGAAATTAGGGAGTCTCACACAGCTAACCCGCCAAATCTGTGTTTCTGCTGGACATACAGAACTCAATTCATTTAGTGGAAAATGGTTCACATTTATTTTTTTGGATCAACAATGATTCTGATTACCGTATTCCCCCCCCCCCCCAAATCACCACAGATCCCTTTGGAATGACTCAATCACTATATGATTCAACAATCGGTGAAAGACTGACATCCCTGATAGTACTATCCACAACTGATTTAAATGAGCATATTGTTATCTCTCATTGTCTAGACTCATTAGGTTTCTGATTTGCTAGTGAGTTGTTCAACATTTTTGATAAACCTTTCAGTAAGACTGTGATAAAAAACGGTAGGCATATTTGTGTTGACAACAATACGATCACACAGTTTACGCTAGCTGTGTGTCTGTAGAGTAATATACTTTGTGAACTGCTAAAGATATCCCAGTGCAGACAAAACATGCAGAGAACCAAGATTGTTAGCCTAGCAGTGAGCAGTGGCTAGTTTTATTTTTTTATACTCTTCCTTTCTTCCTTGGGGGGGGGGGGGGCATTTCAAGGCAAACTATAGAGCAGTGTTTCTCAAACTGTGGGTCAGGATGAGCTAATTACCTTGGGGTGATTTGGGGTTGTGTAGAACCTAGTTCAACACCCATTGAAAATGCAGAGCTGAAAATAATAGGGTACTGAGTTGCTGGGCAGGGTTCCTGGTTGGAGAGAAGCCTGGTGCTTGGCCCTGAATAAGTGGGAAGACTGGATGCTGGAAAGGGGGAGGGCTGTGGGTTAGAGAAGGATCCAAGTCGGCTTTGACTTTCTGAGCTGGAATGTTTGGATTCCAAGCTATGCAAAATAACAGCACAAGCGTGCTGTGTAATGGGACCTTTGACTGATTGTGGCTTAGGTTTGAAGCCTGAATGGATGATATCACTTCCAGCCATGACATCACTTCCAGTTTGGGTCCCAACAGATTGTCATTCTAAAAAGTGTTTCCCAGTGCTAAAAAGTTTGGGAACCGCTACAGAGGGTTCCCAGACAGGCAATGGCCATGCCTAAACAAGCTTCAGCAATGTTGCAACTGCCTTCAGACCATGATGGACCTGAACTGTTTCTCCAGTCACTTCTTCAATTGTTAGTTGGCTGCCAGGGATTATTGGTTGGACAGGTAGGCCAATCAGAGGTGAATCTATCTGAATAATGGGGGTGGAGATTTTGTCTCATTACATATGACCCTTTAATTTGATGTGCTTTTTATAGAATCTTGCCATTGGATGTATGAAGTTGCTTTATTGGACCCTTGATTCATTAGCTCAGTGTTGACTAAACTGATTGGTGACAGCAATCTCAGGTCTCAGGTGGTGACCTTTCCCAACCCTGATGCCAGGGATTGAACACCTGCACTGAGCGATAGCCCTGTTCCTTAGTTTGCCTATAGTTAGGATCAGTGCATTCACTGAAAGGTATTCCCTGTGTTCTTAACCAGTAAATATTGGAACAGGGGACAGGATTCAATTTTCTGATATTCTTACAAAACCTGAGTTGGTCAACCTGATGGGATGTGTCAACTAGCTTTTTAAAATTATATTTGTTCTTATTATGAACTATAACAGGGGTCTCCAAACCCTGGCCCGGGGGCCAGATGTGGCCCGCATTGAGCCTCTATCCAGACCGCGGCCAGCCTCTGATCCCCTGAGCGCCTCTGGCCCAGTTGACCAAACACAACCAGAGTTGTGCTTGTGGAGTGAGGGAATGGAGGTCCATTTAAGTGTGTGCTTTATTTCTTGGGCTGTGTTCATGCCTGGAGAAGTCCTGGACATTTGAGCCCATTCATTTATTCATTCATCTAAGTTCCATCTCTAAGGTATTTATTTAAATTTTATATTTAATTTATTTTTCCGGCCCTCAACACTGTGCCAGATATTTGATGCGGCCCTTTGGCTGAAAAGTTTAGAGTCCCCTGAACTATAACATAAAAATATTTGCTTAACCAAGCACATCATTTTTTGGGAATGTAATGTCAACTAATTTACTAGTAGTCAATTACATTTTACCTTTTACTAATTAGTCAATTAGTTATTAGTCAATTACTAATGTCAACTATTTAAGTATTCCAAATAACTTACCTCTAAGGACACAAGAAGAACTTTGCCAGATCAGATCAAGATCTATCTAGACCAGTATCCTGTTTCCCACAGTGGCCAATCAGATGGGAAGTTTTTAAATTCCCCTTTAAAGCATGTTGAGCCAGGGGCCATCACCACATCCTGTGATAGTGAATACTATACATTAATTTTGCATTGTGCAGTTCTTCCTTTTGTCTATCCTAACTACTGCCAATCAATTTCCTTGCGTGACCCTGAATTCTAGTGGGAGATGGAGAAACAGTTCTTTCTATCAACTGAAGCAAGTTACCTTGAATATAAGGTCAGAGTAAAAAAAAAAATCTCTCTTGCTCTCTCTCTCTCTCACACACACACAACAAAATAGGGAGAGGAACTGATTCAGGGAGGGAGAAGGAGGAAAAGAAAGCTTATCTCTCCATGCTTAGAAGCAACATGAGGCAAAGAGTAATGTTGAGACTGCCAGAGCTGAAGTCACTTAACCTTCATGGAGTTTCAAGCTATCCACAATGACTGTTCTATAGCTCTGGAGAGGCTGCCTATCATATACTGATATGATTATCAATTAAAATGAATCCCACCATAAGAACATAACTTTTTGAAATGCATGGTTAAGCCATGTCTTCAGTAGATAATGCATTTCTTATCAACCAGCATAGTGCCACATCCAGACCCTTTCTTTTTACACAAATTTTGGATTTACAAGATATAGACATGTCTTGCAGAACGGTATTTTCCTCTTCCTGGAGAAGAAACATTATTGAGCATGAATAAACAAGTACAGGTGTGCGCCACTTAACGGGGGGATACATTCTCTTATCCCTGTTGTTATGTGATTAGGTCATTAAGTGAACTTCCAGTCTAAACTATTACCTTTGTGGTGTAAACAGACACTCCCTGCCAGACACTAGCTAGCTGCACAGGCTACTAGAGATAGGTTTCCTGTTCTTTGCATTAAGAGCCTCTCTGCTGTGTAAACAGACACTCTGCTGCAGGCTATGGGAGATGCAATTGCCTCATTAAGAGCATCTTTATTGTGCTTTGACCATCATCATATATGTGGTCTGTCGTTAAGCGAATGGTTGTTAAGCAGCGCACACCTATTATATTGTAGTAGGGATATGTTGGTACAGGACATTGGTGACTGCAGTTTCAGTAAACTTTTACTGATAGAGGATCCACCTCTCAACCAACCCCCTTGGACTTATTTTTATCTGTATCTGAGCAGCCTCCTCTCCATCAGCTTCTCATGTTCTTTCACTGTTTCCCTTGGCCTTTAATATCTTGATCCAATTGTGGGTCACAATCCATCTTCAGATATAGATAGGAATAGTAGGAGAACATGTTTGAGTTTATTTATGTTGCAATATGTAGTTGCATCCCTGTGATCAACGAGCAAGTGATTCAGAATAATGAAATTCAATTGGCAAGTGGGTGACATTGCCCTCACCACAGCAGCTTTGGAATACTAAGTGCTGTCGAAGGCATTAATGTTCAAAATACTCTGCAAATAGAAAACTAGCACCCTAGAGAATGGACTGCCTTAGAATCTTTCTCTTGCATCCAAGCTCCTGCTATGTGATGTAGACTGCGAGGGGTAGCAGTAGGATTCAGTGGTGTAGCTAAGGAGGTGCAGGGGGTAGCAACTGCACTGGGCAACAAGCTTTAGGGGAGTAACAAGCTGAACTTGACACTAGTGGCCAAAATTGTGAAAACCTTGTTATGTACAAATAATGCCATCATATTATAATATCTGTGTTCTATCAAAAGTTATGGCCAATTAACCAGAAAACTTTTTATATATTTGCTTAACTTGATTTCATCATGAGGGGGCTACAATTTTTTTTTGACCCCAATAGCAGATGCCTTAGCTATGCCACTGCCCCATTTTTCACTTTTTTAAAAGCCTGGGTGTGACATCATTTCTGGGTGTGATGTCACTTCAGGGGCATCATTTTGCACTTGGCACCAGGCTACACTTTTATTCGCTACGCCACTGGTGGGATTGCTTCGTTTAATGATCGCATGGATGCTAAACATGTGCAAACCCATCTTATTTATAACATTTTTATCTCTTTATCCAAAAAGCTCATTAGTGTGTATCTGGTTCTTTCCTTCCATCCCCATTTTCTCTTCACAACAACTCTGTGAGGTAGACTTGAGTGGTCTAAAGCCACTCAGTGCATTCCATGGGAATTTGATTGAACCTGGGTCATCCCAGTCCTAGGACACTCTAACCACTACATCTGCATGCTGCTGTCTGCACTGTCGCCACATATGAAGAGTTAACCCAAAGGAAATTTTACTGGCTGAAGCTCTTTATTGCTTAACAGTCTTTTTGGTTGTCTGAAAGCAAGTCTGCTGGTTGGAAGCATGAGATGGTTGAAAGAGGGAGTACACTATATTCTGTAGCATGCCACTTTAGTCTGCAGGTGGGGTATAGTTGTGTCATTTTTTAAAATGCTCCCTCCTCTCATATATATCAGGCTTTCTGTATTTAGTAAAGTAACACAACAAAGAGAAGAGTAGTGGCGTTGTTAGGGGGGTGCAGGCCACACTGGGTGATGTGCATGGGGGGTGTGTGACACCACTACAGGCCAAAATTTTTATCTTGCTATTTTCAAATAATACCATCATGTTATATATCAATTGATGCATGTTCATGCAGAATGCAATGAAACAAACCACATTAACAATATCTCTACTAAATTATAGCAAAAAAAAAAATCAGTGTGGGTGGGGCAATGGTACATCACCACGCCCACTGCCTAGGGCAGAGGTGCCAAACTTATTTCATATAGCCGAATAACATTTATTATTTAACACTTCTTATTTATACAAGGGCCGGAAGTGATGCCATTAGGCAGGAAGTGATGTCATTACAGGTCATAACAAAAATAAGCACTTTTTCTCACTTAGGAACTCAGTGGTTGGCAACCTTCAGTCTCAAAAGACTATGGTATAAGCCTACAGCACCTGGTATTCCCAGGCGGTCTCCCAGCCAAGTACTAACCAGGCCTGACCTTGCTTAGCTTCTGAGATCAGACAAGATTGGGCACATGCAAGGTAACAGTTGCTACTTAGGAACTCATTAGCATCAAATGACAGAAGAAAAAAATATGCAAATCTTGATCATATTTCAAGATATGGGAGAGCTCAATTTTCATGTGGGATGCCCTTTCAGCAGTGACATCACAGCACTGTCCAGCAACTGAGAGCATGAGGCTTGATAAAAAGTTTCTGCAGACTGCATCTGGCCCCCGGGTCTTATGTTTGACACCCCTGGCTTAGGGCATTGGCTCCCAGTGGCGTCACTAGGTTCGCGTCACCCGGTGCGGGAGGCCAGCACCCCCATGATGGACCACCTCTCATGCAGTGGGCGGGGCAATACCCCAGGTGGTGGGCGTGGTGATGTACTATCACTCCGCCCCCACTGGTTTTTTGGCTGTACCTTTTGATAGAACAAAGATAGAACACATTCTGCATGAAATTACGCACTGATTGATTGATATATAACATGATGGTATTATTCTTCCAAATTATGATTTTAGTTATTTTGCTCACTAGTGGTGTCACACACACACACACACACCATGGGTGTCAGCTTACTAACACTTTATTGCAGCAGTTAGCACTGAGACCCACTTTTTAGAATGACAATCTGTCCAAGACCCACCAGAAGTGATGTCATGGTGGAAGTGACATCATCAGGCAAATTAAAATAAATAAGTATAAATAATTAAAGCAAAACAAATAATTAAATAAGCAGAGGTCAGCCCTGTTCCACCAAGTGAATTTTCCTCTGTAGCTTGCCTGCAATAACACCCCCCCTCCAAAACCAGTAAGGTTTTCAGCCCTACCCAGTGCCCTGTTTAATTGAAGAACTTCTGTTTAAACCAGATCACTGTCAGGATCCACCTGGCTTTGCAGGTCTCAAAAAGGTTCACCTTATCAGCTGAAGCCTCTGTTTTGATTCTTTTTTTGGGGGGAGGCTGCCTTCTGGAGCACTTGTTTAGCTCCAGATGCATAGGATCAGGACCATTCTGGTAGCCTTGCACTCTCCTTCACCTGATCTTCCACACCAGCCAAGACACGTTTGCTTACCTGCGAGTAAACACGACCATGAGGCTTTGTTTCGCTTTCCATAGGGCTCAATACATTCATCTGCTTGGAGGGAGGGACTTCCTTCTCAGGTGTTTTTTTGGGTTGCAGTCATTGGATCAGGACCATTCTGGTATCGTTGGATTCCTCTCAGCCTGCCCTTTCCTATGGATTAAGGCAAGTTTGCCTACCCATGAATAAACACGTGATACGGCTCACTTTCACTTTCCATAGGGATCCATGCATTTTTTGTTCTCCGGTTTTTTGGCCATAATTTTTGATAGAAAGGAGATATTTCACTCTGGATTTTTGCATTGCATTCCGCTCAAAATTCTGCATCCAACAGTATATAATATGATGGGGTTACTCCTAACCACCGTGATTTTAGCATGTCACCCCCCCAGTGTGCGTCACCCCCCTGTGCACATCACCCGGTGCAGCCCGCACCCTCCTAGCGACGCCACTGTTGGCTCCTCTACTGCATGGGAGCCAGTCCATCATGGGGGTGATGTGCTGGCCTCCTGCACTGGATGATGCAAACCTTAGTGACCCCACTGGAGAAGAGGACTATGCTAAATTTCTGCTGTATTTAGCAGTGGGTGCTTTTTCAATGTAGGGAAGTATCCAAATGTTTCCACTTTGTTTGAGGTTAGTACTGTTCAGAATTCTAACCCCAAACTCTATTCTGTGACACATGTAGATTGGCTCTCAGTTCCCAAATTAACCATAAGTGTTAATTAGAGATCCTGGGATCCTGCTTTGGCATCAAAGGGAGCTTCCCTCCCAGGCAGACAGCTTCACCTCCCCCCCCCCCCCACACACATCCAGACTGATATCATGGCAAGGGCATGAAGTGAATAATAATAACAATAATAATAACAACAACTTTATTTATACCCCGCCCTTCTCCCCAAAGGGACCCAGGGCGGCTTACAACCGGTTAAAAACAGATTAAAAACATAATTTAACAAATAGATAAAAACATATTAACACATTAATAAAAACAGATAAAAGCATATTGACACATATTGACACATTGACAGATATCATAAAAACAGTAGTCAGATAAAAAATCAGGTAAAAAAGAGCATAGAGCAGACACCACTCATAGAGTGAAAACCACTCCAGACACCCTTCCCCCCCCCTTACTCCAGGAATAAAAAAACCACACAGGATAGGGCTAAGGCACAAGTTTAATGTAACGTATAGTCTGGCCCTTAAGGGTTCAGAGACTGCCTAAGATATTCTCTGTTTGCTCTTCACCTGCCTAATGCTAATTGCAGATTCAGGAGTCTGCATGCTGCAATTAGCTCAGCTTAGCTAGGTGTTTGTCGAATGCAGTTTTCAATGCAACGATCAGTTCAGCTCTTTGAACAGATGTTTTTACAAGTTTAACACCTATGATTATGGTGATTGAAGGACACTTGGAGGCCATTTTTTTCCTCAATGGCACTCTGTTTAATTTCTTGAATCTTTAAATAGATGAGCACCTAAATCTAGGGACAGAGTGGTGAAAGTGAGCAGATATGGGCATGTATGGCGTATCTGCCAACTGGTACAGAAATATTTCTGTAAGGTATATGAGCACTAAAAGAGCAACTCCAAATACTGTCAGAGAAGTATTTATTTGATTTCTTTTTGCCCTTTCTTTTGTCATATGAAGTCCCTACACATTTGGCAGTGGCAGGGCAGTTCGGCAGTGGAACAGACTGCCAAGGGAGGTGGCAGTAGCGTAGCTAGGGCAGTGCAGGGGGTAGCAAGTGCACCGGGCTACAGGGTGGCTGAGGGGGCAACAACTTGCAGGCAACAGCACCTGCGCACAACAATTGGGCTGCTGCCAGCAGCCCTGCCAGTGCCAGGCACTCTGGAGGGAGGAGGGCCAGCAGCTCCTGAGTAGACATGCAGGAGATTGGGCTCTGAGGCTGCAACCATATCCACACTATCCTGGGAGTAAGCCCCATTGAGTAGACTGGGCTTGCTTCCAAGTAGACAGGCAGAGGATTGGGCTCCAAGGCTGCAAACCTCTCCCCACTTTCCTGGGAGTAAGCCCCATTGAGTAGACTGGATTGGGCTCTGAGCTGGCTGACTGTGATAGGTTACCTTCGCATGTGCAGGAACCTGAAGATGGTAGCAAGCAAGGCACAGCAACCTGGGAGGCAAGTTGCAGCAGGAGCACTGAGCAGCAGATGGTTTGGCCTCTTCATTTATTCAGATAATTCCTCAATTCCACTTCCTAAAGGTCAGCTGCTGGCTCTTGTGATTGTCTCCAGTCCCCTCCTGCACATCTCAAACTGTAAGGATGCAATCCTACCTTACTTCACTTACCAGGGAGTAAGTCCCATTGAACACAATGGGAGTTACTTTTGAGTAGACAAGAATAGATTGCACTGTAAAAGTGCAATAAGTACTTTCAACAAGTGTTTGCTATTTCTTACTCACTTTAACAAATAAAAAGACCCAATGTAATTAATTAAATTTGATGTCATTGCCGCAAGGGGGGCTACATAATTTTTTTTGGCACAGGGTAGCAACTTGGTTAGCTACGCCACTGGGAGGTGGTGGATTCTCTGGAAATCTTCAAGCTCAGGCTTGACAAGCACCTGCTGGAGATGCTCTAGGATAGTGGTTCTCAAGCATTTAGTGTTGGGACCCACTTTTTAGAATGAGAATCTGTCAGGACCCACCAGAAGTGATGTCATGACCGGAAGTGGCATCATCCAGCAGGGAAGTCCTAGGCTGGATTCCTACCCACACTTACCCAAGAGTTACTATCATTGTTAAAAGCATATACAGGTTGAGCCTCATTATTTGCCTGGGTTCTGTTCCAAGCACTCACTGTGGATGGCAAAAAACACTATAGCAAATCCATTTAAGAAACAAAGTTTCTTTGCTCTGGTGATTTAAAAACAGCCTTGCTGACCTTTGTGATATAAGAGTCATTAAGAAGACAATCCATCAATCAGTCATCCTCCAAGAGTTTACAAAGGTGCTTCACTCAGCCTCTCCCTTCACCAGTGCAAAGTGATCACCTTTCTTTCACTGCTCAAGGGGAAGGGAGGGGTCAGCTGGAGAGAGAAGGATTGATGGATTGTCAGCCAGCTGCCCCCCCATTAACGCTATTGTTAAAGGATTGTTCAGTTTTTTAACTGATTTTAAAGGGATGCATTTTTCCCCTTTTCCAGGGATCAGCACGTTCCTTCTTATTTGCAGGGGCCATTCATGTTGAGTCAAATCCATGTATAAAAAATCCGTGTATAACAAGGCTGGACCTGTACATAGTAGCCTGTGAAAAGTATAGATCTGTAACATTTCCCCCAAATGCAGTCACATACCAGTCTAATATATTAAAAATAAAATACTGAAATGAATGGGGACCCACTTGAAATTGGCTCGTGACCTACCTAGTGGGTCCCAACCCACGGTTTGAGAAACACTGCTGTAGGAGGATTTGCTGCTGTAGGAGGATTTGCTGTGTTAATATGCTTTTATCTGTTTTTAAATTATGTTTTTAATCTGTTTTAACTTGTTGTAAGCCGCCTTGAGTCCCTTTGGGAAGAAAGGCGCGGTAAAAATAAGGTTATTATTATTATTATTATTATTAGTAGTAGTAGTAGTAGTAGTAGTAGTAGTAGTAGTAGTAGTAGTAGTAAAAGGCAGGGGGTTGGACTAAATGACCTTCTAGGTCCCTTCCAACTCTATGTTTCTATCATTCTATGATATTCTAGGAAAATTCTGCTTAATTCTGCTATTTTTTTAAAAAGCAGTCTCCTGATTAGGAACACCACGTTTATTCATATAAAAACATTCTTTGTTCAGCTTCATATCAAAACCAAACGAAATATCAGTTTTACGTTATGGATGTTAACAAAAACAAAAACCTTAAAAGAGATTTGTTTCAGGAATTTCTTTTTGTAGACATCAATTTTCTATTTGTTTTTACATGTGTTTTTAATTCAGTTTGATTGCATAGTTTATTATTATTATTATTATTATTATTATTATTATTATTATTATTATTATTATTATTATTCAGTATTTATATACCGCTTTTCAACTAAAAGTTCACAAAGCAGTTTACAGAGAAAAATCAAATAACTAAATGGCTATTATCTATGTACTTCTTTGACTGTGATGTCTGAATCGGTTCTTACATTTGATCAATGGGGAAAAATGGTTGGAAAATCAGAGCTGGAGTCTAATTTTAGAAATTATTTATAAAAATATTTATAACCACAGATATCAAAGCCATCCTCTGGTTAAAAATAAATTCAGTATATTTTTAGTTTAGGCCCAACTTCACCCTAAATTCTACATATTCCTGTTTTTATGAATAGTAAATGACTGTCTAATAAATGGATAAAAGAGATGCTAATCCTTAGGTTTTTTTTTTTCTTTTTTTAAACATAGATTTAATTATTTTTAGTTCTGGGATGATTAATCAATTAGGGCTGCAATCCTCAGAGCACTTGTCAGGGTATAAACCACACTGAGCACAGTGGGATTTACTTCTGAGTAATCATGCTTAGGGTTGCACTGTAGATCAACTCAAATATTTTTGATGAAATAAAATGGTACCCTAATCAATATTTTGAAAATATTATTAATAATTAATGCAAGCAAACAGAAACTGAAAGTGGATATTTAGAGGCATGTCCCCCTCTTTTTCACACAAGGGGGAATCTTCAAAGATTTTGCCTGTTGTGGTAAATAAATCAGTTATGAACAAAGGATACTTCTTTACTTAAAAACCTTTGTTATATTGGAATAACATTCCATTGAGTTCCATGGGAACTTACTCCCAGATCAGTGTGCATAGGATTGCAGCCTCTCACTCATACAGTGATTCTGCTACATTCTACACAGGAATTCAGCACATGGCTAAAAAAGTGAGGCCAGTGCTAATGGGCAAGGCCGACGGGGGTGGGGGGTGTGGGGGTGTGAAACCAGTACAGATTATTGCAGCCAAGTGGTTCAGAAGGGGTCCCAGGGCCCAACTATGTTACATATATTTTTAGTCTTTCAAGACTGAAGGTTGCCAACAGGATATCTTGTATAAAGATCTTTAGCTGGTCGACCCTTATGGGGGGACGGACGGACGGACATTTTTTCATGGGAGCCCAAACCTGCTCTCAGTGGCCCTAGGTGTGAGCTGGGATTAGGGAGAGCCCATAATTTGCATGCTGAAGGTCCCAGTTTTAATCCATGGTATCTCCTGTTAAAGGAGCATAGGTAGCAGGTGATGGAATAAAGATAGTGGAAAGCCATCCCAGTCAAGCAAACAGTACTGGGCTAGATGAATGAATGATCTTACTTAGCATAAGGCAACTTTATATAAGACACCAAACCATCCAGAGGGGCTTCATGTTTGATCAGACCATGTTTGTCAAATCAGATCTGTCAAATCAAATCAGCCAGTTTGTTCTCAGGATCATAGTGATTCTCAGCAACATAGTGAGCATAATGAGGTGTGTGGAGCCTGAGAGGTACTTGACCTGAGGTGGGGGTGTGTGTGTGTGCAAAGTGCAAGGTAGTCAATTTTGGGTTCTCCCTGGAGAAGGAGGTGCTAGCAGAGGAGGAGGGGTTCTCCCTGTAGGAGGAGGTGCTTCCTTTTGGGAAGCCTCCACAAGAGAAGGAACAGGGGTGTGTGTGAAGTCACCAGTGCCTCCTCCTCCAGGGAGAAATGACATCATGAGGTCATGTGACATCATGACGTCACTGCCCCAGATATCCAGGCTTCTAGTTACACCTCCAGTGAGGTTCAGTCCATTTGAATCTGTAATTGAGATTAGCAGTGGATGCCCTGATCCAGTGATCTGCACCTTTGGAGGTTCAATTTCATATGGCTACCAGGAACAGGGTTTTCTGTTGTAATTCCCTTATTGTGGAAGGCCCTTTTAAGGATATTCGCCACCAGCTACGTCTTATTTTTATAAGTACCAAGTGAAAACAGTTATTTTCTCTGGTGGGTTATAATGATTGAACTGCATAATGTATAATGATTTTACCTGTAGTGGTATTTGTGAATTTTTTAAAAACTCTGTTGTTTTTATCCTTTTTTCATATTGTCTTCTTTTTTTTTATCAGCCACCCTAGAGACCTCTGATGGATTTTTGAATTTGATAAATGAATAAACAACCAGATTTTTGGCTTACAGCATGCTTAGAGGATAGAGGAAAATGTTTGGAAAATGAGAATATCTAATTAGCACTAACTCCACTTAAAGAAGTCTTAAAGTGCAATCTTAGGCATGTTTACTCAGAAGAAATCCCCAGAGTTCAATTAGACATACTCCTATGTGTGTGTAAGATTGTAGCCTTAGGGCCCAATTCTGTCCAATTTTCCAGTGCCAGTGCAGCTGTGCCAATGGGGCATGCATTGCATCCTGTGGTGGGGAGACAGTCTTGGAGGCCTCCTCAAGGTATGGGAACATTTGTTCCCTTACCATGGGGCTGCATTGTGGTTGCACTGGTGCTGGAAAGTTGGATGGGATTGGGCGTCCAGTCAATTAATCAAATAAACTTTAATAATTTAAAATATTAAATTTGGGTATGACTAGCACACTTCAGGGAACTTCACGCACATATTGTGGTACATGTTGCGGTACGTACTGAATGCCCTCTAGAACGCCTCAACCTCTGAGATCCTCTGGGGAGGATTTAGTGTGAGTTTCCATCACTGGTTGATGTGAGAGTGCCTGGGCTATCTCCAGGACAGGGCTTTCTCTTCTGTGAAGAGGAACCCCCTCTTCTGTGAGATGCAGCAGATGGCCTCTTCTCTTCCAGCCTTTTGAAGGGTCATAAAAATTGGCAGACCCAGAGTACTGATGGATTGTGGGACTCCTGCTCTCAGTAGCATAGCTAGAGGGGGTGCAAAGTGCTACATTTTTCATATGGCGCCTAATCGTGGTGTGCAAGCGGCCCCTCCCCTTCAGAGCCATTCCGGGCCACTAGAACAAAACTTGGCTCTGAAGGGGAAAGAGAATGGTCTCTTGCACGCCATGGTGAGATACAGTGTAAAACGTAGTGCTTCCACCCTCTCTAGCTACTCTGCTGCCTACTCTTATTCTCTTATGTTTGATTCTTGGAGTGTATTTATTACTGCTGTTTTGTCAGGGATTTTGGTGGTTATTTTAATGTGATTTTGAGACTGTGTTTTTTATTGTTACATACCCCTGCTGAGGTAGAAGAGGGGATATATAAATCGTTAGTAGGGGATTTAGAGCTCCCCTGGTGAAGGAAACCTGAGGTAAAAATGTAACAGCAGAGACAATACAGTGTTATATTTGTACATGTTAGCGGTACATTCAGAAGTGTTCGTGGTTCAAATCTCCTCAGGTTCACTGGCGTAGCTAGAGGGGGGCAGTGCACTAAGTTTTGGAGGAGCCTCCCTGCAGCGTGCAAGCGTCCCCTCCCCCTTCCCCTTGGAGCCATGGGGGGGGGAATGGATGCGAATGGCTCCCAACGGAAGGGGGAGGGGTCGCTTGCATGTTGCAGGGAGGCTCCCTGCAAAACTTAGTTCGCCGCCCCCCCTCTAGCTATGCCAGTGCTCAGGCTCCCTGTGAAAGATCAGAGCATGGGAGGGATACTGGTGTGTAAAAGGGTTAGCCCAGTTCTGCCCAGCGCACAGGTGTACACATTTGATTTTGTTGCTTATATGCTGTGTTGGCCAAAAATTTAATCTGCTCCATGAAGTTTTCCTGCCAAAAGTCGTCTGTGAGAATGCCCACATTTGGACATGTTGCCAGAAGCTTCTGAGGGCAGGGTATAAAAGGCAGAAAGCTGCTAAGCTCGGGGTCACAGTCTGGCTATGCGCTTCTCAAGGCTAGCTGGGTCCCAGTTTGATACTCAGGGATTGGTCTTTTAAGGGCTGTCCCAGGGAAAATGTGGTCATTCTTGTAGGCTCTTGTATATGTGTTTGCCTTACCCAATAAACGTCCTGTTGCGTTGGTCATACTTTGGTTTCCTGCCTCCTTTATTCCATCTGCCCCCCCCCCCAGCTGTACGAAACACTCATTAGGCCTAAAGGGCACCTCCCTGAGAAATTTGGCCCAAAAAATTCCTTTTAAAAATAAATTAAAAGTGAGGCCTGTGATACAAACCAAAAAGTTTGCCTGAGGCTGACCTCTAGTTGCTGATTCCTCTGAGCCAGTGGTGTAGGTAGAGGGGGTGCAAAGTGCTAGGTTTTGCAGGGAACCTCGTTGTGATGTGCAAGCAGACCCTCCACCTCCCCTTCAGAGTTGTTCCAGGCAATGGGAGAAAACAGCTTAGTGCTGCAACAGGATGATTGCCTGCGTATGCCTCCATTTTGTGTCCCCCCCAGAATGGCTCCAAAAGGGGGGTGGAGGGGCCGCTTGCACACTGCAGTGAGGCTCCCTGCAAAACTTAGCGCTTTACACCCCCTCTAGCTATGACACTGTTCTGAGTCCATTACTGTTCAGGCTGCTGAGATCTTATAGGTTAAGGGCCAAATCCTATGTAACCTTCCAGCCTTGATGTAGCAGTGCCAATGGGGTGTGTGCTACGTCCTGTAGTGGGCGGGTAGTTATGGAAGCCTCCACTGGGTAAAGGAACATTTGTTCCCTTGCCTAGGGGCTGCATTGCAGCTGCACCGGCGTTGGAAAGTTGGATAGGATCGGGTCCTTAGCTAATCACACTTGCCTGTCCTACAAAAGTGAAATTGTTTCTCTCACTTGACCCCTTCTCCCCTTAAGGCTTTCTGGGCTTGCCTTGTAAAGAGGCAGTGTACAACAGTCCAAAGCCTGCCAAGTTCCCTTTGCCTTAAGGATTGTGTATTGCTAAGTTACAGTCGTCTGTGTGCAATACGCAACGTTCTTGACCGTAAGCGACTGCCAAGTGATTCTTTGGGAGATAAGGGTCAACGGAGAGCAGTGTGGGTGTTTTTGCTGGGTCAAACAGAACAAAGTCTATATTTAGTCCGGTGTCTGTGTTTGTGGGTAAATTGAGCATGTTGTTTTGATGTCTGGAAATTCATGGAAAATGTGGGAAGAGGAGAAACAGTCAGAGACACATAAATTACATCCGTTTTTGATATTTCACTTTCCTTCTTATGTATTGAAAAAATGTCTACCTTGCCTTAAAATGGCTTTTAAGAGGCAGTTTGCAGGAATAAAATACAATAAATAAAATTTTTACAGAGCAAGATAAGACAGCAAAACCAGCAGGCAAAAGTATGAAACAGCAAATACACTAGTTCAGTGATGGGTCAGGACCCACTGATGGGCTGTAACCTTATTTTTAGTGGGTCACAAAGTCCTGAACAGGAGCTAATTGTACTGCAAAGAGTTCAGCTTCTGCAGTTTTCAAGGAACTGAGCTCTTGCAGTTTGCAAACATGTGTACATATATAGAGATGTGTCTATATTGATGCCGTCTAACAAAGAATTTAAAAAAAAACACCAGAAGATTTTATGTTTTTTATTTTTCTAGGGAGAAATGAGAAAGGAAGAAAGGCATTTATTAAAGCTCGTTAGGGCTACCTCATTAAGAAAAATGGATTAGATTTTTGTAAATAAATAAATATTATCTGGAAATTGATTGATGTGGTGATGGCGTCTTGCCTAGACGCCTTTAAAAGGGGATTGGACAAGTTTCTGGAGCAAAAATCCATTACGGGGTACAAGCCGTGATGTGTATGCGCAACCTCCTGATTTTAGAAATGGATTATGTCAGAATGCCAGATGCAAGGGAGGGCACCAGGATGCAGGTCTCTTGTTATCTGGTGTGCTCCCTGGGGCATTTGGTGGGCCGCTGTGAGATACAGGAAGCTGGACTAGATGGGCCTATGGCCTGATCTAGTGGGGCTGTTCTTATGTTCTTATAAATAAACAATTTCTTTCTAGATTTTATTTTTAAGTCTTGTCAACCTAGGTGGGTCCTGATAGAGTGTTGTTTTAAAAAGTGGGTCCCAGTGCCAAAAAAAGTTTGAAAATCACTGCACTAGATAGCAGGTAAAAGCTCATTTAAAAGGTCACCGCCTTTAGCATAGGTAAAGAGGCATAGGAGTAATCAATCAATCAATCAATCAATCAATCAATCAATCAATCAATCAAAAAGATCTTGACTACTATTAAAAAAGCTTGAGAGAATTGAGTGGGTAGATTTCACAGGGCACTTAAAGAATAACTGATGGCGCCTGGCAAACATGTCTAGGGAAACATGTCTAGCTCCAGAATTTGGACAGAATGTGGACTTTGCAGACATACTCTACAGAGGTCAGTGAGGTTAACAATCCAGAGGTACCCACAAACCTAAGATTCAAGAGGCAAAATATGAAGATGTCACATGGTTGGCAACACCTTGTGGTACAGCAAGGGTTAATCTCCTGTCCTATAGAAGGTGTGAGTGAGCAGTTGGGGTGGGGTTTATTCTTATATTCCAATCCAGCTAGAAGGCTGTGCTTGGCATGTACTCTGCATGTTACATGTCAGCTAGGCCCAGCTTATGCTGCAACTACTGATTGACCCCCCTTCTCCCCAAAATCCATCCTCTTTTCCTTCCAAATTGATTAGACTAGAGGAGAAGGCAAACGTAGTATAAGCAGCATGCATTTAGGGGACAGGGAGGCAGGAGAGGTGGCAACTGGCCAGAAATTGGGCTGCTTACATGGAAGGGTGATGATCCCTCTCCAAAACTTTTTGGGGTCAAAAACCTGAGATCTGGCAGCCCTAGTAGTGGTGGTGTAGCTGGAGGGGGGGCAGAGCAGCCAGTGTGGCAGGGAGGCTCAGCGTGGGGGGCGGGCGGCCTCTCCCTTTGGAGCCATTCCTAGCAGGGGGAGCAAAACAGAGCCATATGACTGGGAATGGCTCTGAAGGGAGGGGCCGCATACCCCCCGCGCTCCCTGCCACACTGGCTGCTCTGTCCCCCTCCAGCTACTCCACCGCTAGTAGTCACCTGCTTTACCTCCTAAGTTGTGGGCACCCACAGAAAGCTTGGGAAGACCTTAATCGCTGTGAAGGTTCTTGCAGGAAAAGATAATTCTTTAGATAGGTATGCTTTGAAAATTCATCGAGCAGCAGGAAACAGCCAAATATTAGAGACAGTGATGAACTTACTTGAGGATGTTCTGCAGAATAATCTGCCTTGCCAGGTTTTAGGAGTGGACTATGCCGTAGCAGAGCCAGAGAGTTCATATCTCTTTAAAAATTATAACCTTAATATTTTTATTTTCCAGATTAAATATCTCAGGATGAGTGTTTGAACTAGAGACATTTTCTGTTTGTCTCACGCCAGCATGTCTCTTTGTGCATCATCTCACAAGGATTTTTCTCAGTTACCGCCAATTCAAGATCTTGGATGTAGCAAAGCAGAAGTGAAAAGCTCT
The DNA here is from genome assembly GCF_035046505.1 of Tiliqua scincoides. Lineage (NCBI taxonomy): Eukaryota > Metazoa > Chordata > Lepidosauria > Squamata > Scincidae > Tiliqua > Tiliqua scincoides. Next base: position 305,887,644 of record NC_089821.1, read on the forward strand.
CTCTCTGGGCTGAGCTCTCCTCCTGTCTCTTTCAGCTGCAGCCAGTCTGCTTTGACTGTGGAGCATAGTCCGATTTACATCCCCTCCTCTTACATGGAAACCAGGCATGAGTATTCCGCCATGGCGTTCTACAGCCCTGCGATGATGAACTACAACATTCCGGGCGCTTTCGGTGAATCGGAAAGTACCACTCTACGGCAGACGGCGAGCCCAGGCATGCTCTGGTCTGGTCCTGGTCATGTATCTCCGTTGACTTTGCACTGCCAGTCATCAGTTTTATATGCGGAGCAACCCAAAAGCCCGTGGTGCGATGTAAGACCTGTGGATCATGTTCTGCCTATGCACAGGTAACAAAAGTTTATCATCTGTCTATCTAATCCAGCCATTTTCAACCACTGTGCCATGGCACACTGGTGTGCCGTGAATGGCTGTAGGTGTGCCACGGGAGTTTGAAAGAGGGTCATTTATTAATAGAGCCATTGGGGGATGTGAGCCTCCCACCAACAGCATGGTGTGCCTTGTCAATTGTAAAAAACTGGTGGTGTGCCTTGGCAATTTTAGTTTGTCAGTGTGCCATGAGACAAAAAAGGTCGAAAACCACTGATCTAATCTAATGCTAGTGCTCACCATTATACTGCACTCTAGTATAACCAAAAACCCTGGATTGGGCTATTCAGTGTCATTGAGGTCATCTTGGGTCACCAGGAGGAAGAAGCACTCTTCTATCCCAGTGATACCCTTAACTGAATCTTATTCTCTCTGTTCCAGTATGTGTTCTTCAGTGGGACTAATAGCAGCTGGGGTATAGAATATATTGGCAACCTTCAGTCTCGAAAGACTATGGTATCGCGCTCTGAAAGGTGGTTCTGGCACAGCGTCTAGTGTGGCTGAAAAGGCCAATCCGGGAGTGACAATCCCTTCCACACCGGGAGCAAGTGCAGTCTGTCCCTGGTCTGTCTCCCTGGCTATGGGCCTTCCTTCTTTGCCTCTTAGCCTCAGACTGTTGGCAAAGTGTCTCTTCAAACTGGGAAAGGCCATGCTGCACAGCCTGCCTCCAAGCGGGCCGCTCAGAGGCCAGGGTTTCCCACTTGTTGAGGTCCATCCCTAAGGCCTTCAGATCCCTCTTGCAGATGTCCTTGTATCGCAGCTGTGGTCTACCTGTAGAGCGCTTTCCTTGCACGAGTTCTCCATAGAGGAGATCCTTTGGGATCCGGCCATCATCCATTCTCACGACATGACCAAGCCAACGCAGGCGTCTCTGTTTCAGCAGTGAATACATGCTAGGGATTCCAGCACGTTCCAGGACTGTGTTGTTTGGAACTTTGTCCTGCCAGGTGATGCCGAGGATGCGTCGGAGGCAGCGCATGTGGAAAGCGCTCAGTTTCCTCTCCTGTTGTGGGCGAAGAGTCCATGACTCGCTGCAGTACAGAAGTGTACTCAGGACGCAAGCTCTGTAGACCTGGATCTTGGTATGTTCCATCAGCTTCTTGTTGGACCAGACTCTCTTTGTGAGTCTGGAAAACGTGGTAGCTGCTTTACCGATGCGCCTGTTTAGCTCGGCATCGAGAGAATGAGTGTCGGAGATCGTTGAGCCAAGGTACACAAAGTCATGGACAACCTCCAGTTCATGCTCAGAGATTGTAATGCAGGGAGGTGAGTCCACATCCTGAACCATGACCTGTGTTTTCTTCAGGCTGATTGTCAGTCCAAAATCTTGGCAGGCCTTGCTAAAACGATCCATGAGCTGCTGGAGATCTTTGGCAGAGTGGGTAGTGACAGCTGCATCGTCGGCAAAGAGGAAGTCACGCAGACATTTCAGCTGGACTTTGGATTTTGCTCTCAGTCTGGAGAGGTTGAAGAGCTTTCCGTCTGATCTGGTCCGGAGATAGATGCCTTCTGTTGCAGTTCCAAAGGCCTGCTTCAGCAGGACAGCGAAGAAAATCCCAAACAAGGTTGGTGCAAGAACACAGCCCTGCTTCACTCCGCTTCGGATGTCAAAAGGGTCTGATGTGGAGCCATCGAAGACAACAGTGCCCTTCATGTCCTTGTGGAAGGATCTGATGATGCTGAGGAGCCTGGGTGGACATCCAATCTTGGGGAGAATCTTGAAGAGGCCGTCTCTGCTGACCAGGTCGAAAGCCTTTGTGAGATCTATGAAGGCTATAAAGAGTGGCTGTCGTTGTTCCCTGCATTTCTCCTGCAGTTGTCTAAGGGAGAATACCATATCAGTGGTGGACCTGTTGGCTCGGAATCCACACTGCGATTCTGGATAGACGCTCTCTGCAAGTACCTGGAGCCTCTTTAGTACAACTCGGGCAAACAGCTTTCCTACAACGCTAAGGAGAGAGATGCCGCGGTAGTTGTTGCAGTCACCCCTGTCACCTTTGTTCTTGTACAGCGTGATGATGTTTGCATCCCTCATGTCTTGAGGTACTCCACCTTCTCTCCAGCAGAGACAGAGGATTTCATGCAGCTCAGTGACGATGATCTCTTTGCAGCATTTTAGGACTTCAGCAGGGATGCTGTCTTTTCCAGGTGCCTTGCCAAAGGCAAGGGAGTCCAGGGCCACGTGAAGTTCTTCTAGGGTTGGTTCACTGTCAAGCTCTTCCAGCACAGGCAGGCACTCAATGTTGTTCAGTGCTTCTTCGGTGACTACATTTTCTCTGGAATATAGCTCAGAGTAGTGCTGCACCCAGCGTTCCATCTGCTGCGCCCGATCCTGGATGACCTCGCCTGTGGCAGACTTCAGAGGGGCAATTTTCTTCTGTGTTGGACCTAGGGCCTGCTTGATACCATCATACATCCCCTTGATGTTGCCCGTGTCAGCTGCTATCTGTATCTCGGAACAGAGCTGGAGCCAGTAGTCGTTAGCACATCTCCTGGCAGTCTGTTGGACTTTGCTGCGAGCAGTTCGGAGGACCTGCAGGTTGCGCTCACTGGGACAGACCTTGTATGCTGCTTGAGCTCTCCTCTTTTCCTCAATGACTGGTGTCAACTCCTCAGAGTGGGCTTCAAACCAGTCTGCCGCCTTGTTGGTCTTCTTGCCGAATATGGACAAGGCGGTGTTGTAAACGGTATTCTTGAAATGTTCCCATCTGTTGGATGCGTTTGCGTCGGCCGGGCCTGGAAGAGATTCCTCAAGCGCTTGTGCAAATTCCTCCACTTTTCTCTGATCCCGGGTCTTGCTGGTATCAATGCGAGGTCTTCCTTCCTTTCTCGTGTGGTACAGTCGCTTTGTTTGCAGTTTCACTCTGCTGCACACCAGGGAGTGGTCAGTGTCGCAGGCAGCACCATGATAACTGCGTGTGATCTTGATGCTGGGAAGGCTGGAGCGTCTGGTGAGGATCAGGTCGAGCTGGTGCCAGTGCTTTGATCTTGGATGTCTCCAAGAGACTCTATGTTGGGGCTTTGTGTTGAAGAATGTGTTGCTGACACAGAGACCGTGATGACAGCAAAACTCTAGCAGGCGTTGGCCATTTTCGTTCATCCTCCCAGTGCCAAACTGACCTAAGCAAGTGGGCCATGAACTGTTATCAGCACCAACTCTAGCATTGAAATCGCCGAGGATGAACAATGGCTCTTTTACAGGGATTTTCTTGACAGTGGTGGCCAGGTCATCATAGAATTTGTCTTTGGCTTCTGCTGGAGACGACAGAGTCGGTGCATAAGCACTGATGAGAGTGATAGGTCCTGCTGATGACTGGAGCTGCAGGGACAAAATTCTTTCACTTCCCACAGTAGGTGGGATGATGGATTTCAGCAGGGTATTTCTGACCGCAAAGCCAACGCCATGTTCCCTGGTTTCGTTTGGTGGTTTTCCCTGCCAGAAAAATGAGAAATTTCTCTCCTTGACAGATCCGGAATCTGGCAGCCTAGTCTCTTGAAGGGCGACGATGTCCATCTGCAGTCTGCTCAGCTCCATGTCGATGACAGCTGTTTTGCGTGCGTCGTCTATTTCTTGCAGGTATAGAATATATAGGTATAGAATATATAGGTATAGGAAAGGGCTAAACACATCCTCCCCCGGCACTGTTACTCTGACCCAATTCAGAACTCTCCCCCCCCCCCATTCCGCAGCTGCTTCAAGTGAAAATAAAAGAAGTTCTGATCACCAAGATCTCCTGCTTAACATGAGTTTGGTCCCTTGATTCTGATCAACTTAATCCCAGGTATGAATGACAAACACAGCATTAATATTGTCCAGATTCAAATCTGTGTACATTAATATATTTGGTTCTTAAAATATGGGTCAGCATACAATGACAGAAGCACTTCTAGTAATTAACTACACCAGTTTGTTATTCTCATTGGAAGAAAATTATTGCAATGACAGTTCAGTCACAGATTAGGTATTGGAAGCAGTTGTTTAACAGCCCAATCCTATTCTTCCCCCGCCCCCCCCCGCTGATGCAGTGATGCCAAAATGGCTACTGCTGCATCTGGGTAAGGGAATATTTGTTCTCTTACCTGGGATAAGCCTCTGAAGCATTGAGGGGTCTGCTTGGACCTGTGTTAGCAAATTTGCTGGCACAGATCTGCTTGGCTTGCACTTTGGGATTGGGTCCGAGAAGAGTGCTAGAATTCAGCCACTGCTGTCTCTGCCAAACCTTCTCTCTTCCTGAAGTCGATCTGCCCTCCCCCACCCCTGCCGCTGCTTTGTTCTGCTGTCCCCTCCCCTCCCTGTCACCGCCTCCCCCAACCCTATCGCACCTCCCCCGCCATCCTACTTGCTTTGGCAGGTCCTCTTGGATCCTCTAGTGGGTGCTGGAGGGCTCTGGCTCACATGCATAGAGATTCTGGCTCACATGTCCACCATCCCCTCCCTCTCACATGGGTTCAGGTTCACAAACACACACCCCTTTGCCCCCTTCTCACTGGGCTTCAGCCTCCACATGCTCACAGAACAAATCTAGCACACTCTCTCAATCCCACACCCTAATCCTACACCGGGACCCAAGGTGGAGATCAAAATGGGCGGACCCTCGCCCTCATTACTTCTTGAAGGAATGATCCCTTTGTTTCATCCCCTTGGTAATGACCTGCCTCCGCAGGCCAGCTCAAGAGAAAAACCAGAGCACGAGAAGTTATAAGGTGCTCTCAGTCCATAAACATAGCAAGACTTATAAGGAACTCTTAAATTCTTTAAGAAAAGGAAGATTATATTGTTTGCGTGATTTAGTTACTCTCCCTAACATCCTGGGGCTTTGAAGCTGTACTGCTGCCCATGGTATCTCCACTAAAGGCCTTTGTAGTTGCAAGTCATCCTTGTTGAACGTTCTCTGTGATAGCAATTTTTCTATCATGACAAACATGGCCCATTGATGAATCTGCTCCAACCCTGCTTCTGAGAGAGGGCTTTATAACCTCATTCCAACGTTGGAAGTGGAACATGTCCTCTATTGCGCACTGGCTTCTTGCCAAATAAGAATTCTATTGTCTCTATTGCGCACTGACAATAGAGACAATAGTCTGTTGCTTCCTCTGATATCCACTTGATGGTGCTAGCTTATCACACACTCCTAATTTAGAGCTGGGGGAAGAATTCTCCTAGATATCCACTTCTCCTCAGTTAACATGTTGGAACAAAAATAATAAAGATGTTTATTATTATATTATAAAGATTTTTATTTTAATAGACAAAAATGTCATAAGAACATAAGAATATAAGAACAGCCCCACTGGATCAGGCCACAGGCCCATCTAGTCCAGCTTCCTGTATCTCATAGCGGCCCACCAAATGCCCCAGGGAGCACACAAGACAACAAGAGTCCTGAATCCTGGTGCCCTCCCTTGCATCTGGCATTCTGACATAGCCCATTTTTAAAATCAGGAGGTTGCACATACATATCATGGCTTGTACCCCGTGATGGATTTTTCCTCCAGAAATTTGTCCAATCCCCTTTTAAAGGCATCTAGGCCAGATACCATCACCACATCCTGTGGTGTCTATTACAATCAGTCTGTTAATCTTTAAGGTGCTGCAATATACTTTGATATTTATGCTAAATATATCATACTTTTTATTATTAATTTAATATAGCTCATGATTCTTTTAGGCAACTATAAACAGACTTGGTGCGCTGGGGAATAATACTCGTATGGCTATGTGTTTGATATATTTTCTTTGGAAATGAAAATTATGCAAGAGAACTCCAGGTTTGAACTTAGGGCCATGCACTGTGGTCAGTGAGAACAATCTTCTGTCTCCCTCTGTCACTTAACACGTGGTTGGTGATAATGAGGGAAATGATCTTCTCAGTAGCACCACCTGGAAGGTAGAACTCCCTGGTCAGAGAGATTTGTCTCAGTGCAAGGTTGGCTAGGCTGAAAGATAGTGACTGGTCCAAGGTCACCCAATGGACTTCCTGGTTGAATGGGAATGTTTATGAATGTAATGTCTTAAGTGCTCGATTTAAGGTGGAAAGATGGTGTAGTCATTCAAAATCTGAACTGAATTAACAAACAACCGGCCTGTCTTCAACCAATGCTTGTGGGCCTCTCCAAGACCCACTTTTGGAAGGATGGGGAGACTTCAACACTTGCTTCCTGTGTAGCCCTTTGAAGAGTTCTTTAAATAGGACTATTTTAGAGACTATCATATGAAATTTGATGTTTTGATAGATCATGGAAGAGGAGGGCAGACCAGGCTTTCAGGATCGACTAGATTTACTGCAAGAACTCCAAGGTCCACCAACCCGAGCCAGTCGAAAGGGGATGGTGCCATTTCTGGGGTTGGAGGCAATTACCTATTGTATTTTGTTAGGTGGGGCAATAACTCCACTTACCTGGGAGTAAGCCCCATTGACTATAATGGGACATACTTCTGAGTAGACATGTATGAAACTGGGCTCATAATTTTATGTGCTGTTGTTCAATATTGGAAGACAAAAACTTTTGGTGAACCACTGCAGATAAACCAGAGTTCTGCCAATAGAACATGCTCTCTGTTCTGCCCACTTGTGGGTTAAGTTAGTGTTTCTCAAACTGTGGGTCAGGATCCACTAGGTGGGTTGTGAGCCAATTTCATAGTACCTAGCTCCAACTCCATTGAAAATACAGAGCTGAAAATAGAGGTCACAGAGCTGCTGGGGAGGACCGGCTCCCGGTGGGCAAGATGCATGGTTCTTTGTTCTGAATAGGGGGAAGATGGGATACTGGAAAGGTTGAAAGGCTGTGTGGTTAGCGAAGAATCCTAGTCTGTATTCTGCTTTGAGTTCTGAGTTGGAATGTTTGAATTCGGAGCTATGCAAAATGACAGCATGAGCGTGCTGTGTAATGAGACCACTGCCTGATTGCACCTTAGGTTTGAAGTCTAAATTGGTGATGTCACTTCTAATCATGACATCACTTCCAGGTTAATGACATCACTTCTGGTGGCCCCAACAGATTGTCATTCTAAAAAGTGGGTCCTGGTGCAAAAAGTTTGAGAACCACCAGGTTAAGGTATAACCTTTAAAAAATTCCTTCACAAACCAGCAAATGGCTCATTAGATTTTATTAATACTGCTGCCTTCCTTCTGAGTGCAAGAGTAAGAGTCATTTCACATCTTCAAGCCATCTGCCTGCGCAGAAAAACCTTTCCTTTCGCAGTTGCGCTTCTCCTTCTCTTTCATTTTGTGGTGGTCTCTTTAATGCTGTGTTTGTGACATTAATTTATTGCCATGGAAACAATGATTGTGGTATTGAACATTCATGAATTATAACTTAAATGACAGTTCAAAGATGGGAAGAGGATGAACTGCTCAGAACCAATCCCACCCTTTGCTTGATTAAATGAGCATAAGGCCATTTAAATTAAAATTAAGGATTTTGTTCTTAAATATGATATGCCAAACTTTCCTTGAGTTGGAAGGGAATCTTTTTAACAACAACAAAAAATTACACAGGCTCTTTTAGTGAAGTGTCTCCTTTGATGCAAACCCAGCAGCAATTGTGCAATCCATTGTATTCTGTAAGCTGCATTCCTTTTTCTTTGCTGAGGAACAGTGGCGGTTGGGGGGGGCTGTAGTCTTTGTGTCCTTTGGGCGCCATCAGGTTGGCATTGTGGGAAGCATGATGCTGGACTACGTGGACTTTAGATCTGATCCAGTTGAGCTGTTCCAGTGTTCTTACGATTTGCCATGGAAATGAGAGGGGGTCAGCTTACAGTGAGAGAGCTCTACCTGCCCAAGCCTCAGTGTCCACCAGAAATCACTGTATTGGGGCATATATGCATTTGATTTATGTTGTACTATGTACTCATTGTCAGTGGCATCACTAGGATTTGCATCACTCAGTGTGGGCGGCCAGTACATCACCCCCATGATGGACCCCCTCCCATGCAGTGGGCAGGGCAACGCTTCGGGTGGTGGGCATGGCAGTGGATTATTGCCCTGCCCGTCTGGTTTTTTGGCTATAACTTTTGATAGAGTAGAGATGTTTCAGTGTGATTCGTTTCATTGCATTCCTTATAAAATTAAGCACTGAACAATTTATAACATAATGGTATTATTTGAAAAGACCAAGATTTCAAACGTTCTGGCTAGTAGTGATGACACCCCTCCCGTGTGCATCATCTGGTGCAGCCCCCAGCGATGCCACTGCTCATTGTCTAATCCTTAACTAGTTTGCCATGGGTGGCAACCTTCAGTCTCGAAAGACTATGGTATAAGCCTACAGTACCTGGTATTCCCAGGTGGTCTCTCATCCAAGTACTAACCAGGCCTGACCCTGCTTAGCTTCCGAGATCATACAAGATCAGGCATGTGCAGGGTAAAATATTTTGAGTGTGTTTTGGCACTTGGAGATGTTGGACCACTAGAGATGAATTCAAAAGGCAAGGAACAATGAACAGACCTTTTAAAGTATAGTACATGATGGTAATCCATGGAGCTTGATTTTCACAGGTTAGCTCAGTCCCTCCTGGAGCATGTCATGGCCAACCAGGGTGATTGCAGGTGTCTCCTGGTGGTCTCTGTGTTGGTGCCATGTTTTTTCTGTTTTCAATTTTCTCTGTTTTGTCATTATTTTTGCAGCTTGGGGGCCGCTGCAGAGTAATTCCTCCCCGTGTCACAAAAGTTATGTCCGAAATCCTCCCCTTGTGCCCATTTCACTCTGTTTAACTGGACATATGATGTGCTGATTGACAGCCCAATCCTATGCATGTCTACTCAGAAGTAAGTTCCATTTGAGTCAATGGGGCTTACTCCCAGGAAAGTGTGCATAGGATTGGGCTGTTAGGCTTGCAAAAAAATGCTCCCAATATTTGGAAATCAGGTCATTATTAGCTCAGTCTCAGCAATCTTGAAATAACATTAAATATTAAAATACAATCATCCTAGTATATAAATTGTATTTCTAAACCAAAATATTAAAAGTGCCTTCTTAAAGTGCCCTTTTAAGTTCATTCCTTCCACCATGAAAATTCTCTTTACCCAGCTTGTAATTAGTTTGTGGAACTCCTTGCCACAGGAAGTAGTTATGGCATCTTGCCTGGATACATTTAAGAGAGAATTGGATAAATTTCTGAGGAAAAGTTCATTATGGGTTACAAGTCATAGTAGATATGTGCAAGCTATTGGTTTTAGAGGCAGGCTGCCTCTCATTGCCAGATGCAGGGTTGAGCACCGGGATGCAGGTTGTGTCTGTTGTCTTGTCTGCTTCCCTAAAGCATTTGGTAGGCCACTGTGAGATAGAGGAAGCTGGACTAGATGGGCCTTTGGCCTGATCCAGCGGGGCTCTTCTTATGTTCTTATGTTCACTGACTCTGCCCACATGGTCCAGGGCTTCTGACATCTCTGCTATTGTTATTTTTAAATGACAGGTGAGATATAGATATTGTTAAATGCATGAATGAATGCACAAGGAAGAGCTATAGTGCAATACAGTATTGTGTGTTTACTGCTTATTTTGGTTGAACGGTTGCTGTCTCTTATAGAAGTGTGTTACTAAAAATTTGTATAGAAAAAAAGTTTTGAAAAAAGAAGGGAGTCTATGATAGTCTGGAGTCACGCTTAACTATTTACCATATGGTTCCAGTATAGGCTTCTTGTCATCCCAAACCTATTGCTGCCGTGCCCAGGGCTGCCCCCTTCCTGGGCCTGATCCTTCTCTCCTTTTGCCCTACGTTCACCCCATTCCGCCCACTCCCCTCTTCCCCTTGCCCCGAAATATTCACTGCTGGCCAATGCTATTGGAGCACCGGCCAGCCGCACACGCATGGCTGAGGCCCAGTGCTGGTGGCCTCCCCTTTCCAGGTGCCGAGGATGTGCCTTATGGTACATTTGCGACACCCAGCGCCAATGCTGGAGCTTAGTGCTGGCGCCAGGCCCACTTAGGATTGGGCCCCAAGTTAAGGCAATGGTTTTCAACATTTTTCTTCTCATGGTCTTTGCTTCTTTGCCATATGCTGATCTCTATGGTCTTCTCTATGGTCATTGCCTCTTGTGATGCTTCTTCTGTCTTCCGAGGTTTTTGTTCAGGTTCTGTGGCTCTGTTTCTTGGGCAACTGTCTGTAGTAACAAATTGTCAGTCCCTCTTCTTCTACCAACAAAGACAGTTGCCCTAGAGACAGCCACAATGGTTGGCAACCTTCAGCCTCGAAAGACTATGGTATAAGCCTACAGCACCTGGTATTCCCAGGCGGTCTCCCATCCAAATACTAACCAGGCCTGACCCTGCTTAGCTTCTGAGATCGGGCACGTGCAGGGTAACAGTTTTTCCAGTGATTTTCAACATTATGCTTCAAACTCCCACAGCGCACCTGCAGACCTTTTGTGCACGCCAATGTGCGGCTGCACATCAGTTGAAAATCACTGCGTTAGAGACTTAAAAGTAGATTCAGGGCCCAATCCTATCCAACTTTCTAGCACAGGTGCAGCCGCATTGCAGCCTGGAGGTAAGGGAACAAATGTTTCCATACTTTGAGGAGGCCTCTGTGACTGCCTCCCCACCGCAGAATGCAGCGCATGCCCCATTGGCACAGCTGCACTGGCACTGGAAAATTGGATAGGATTGGGCCCTCAGAAGCCACAATTTACAAATTATCCATATTCAGATTTCTATAAACAACAATTACAGATGTTCCATGGTGGATGCAAACATTCAGAAGCAGTAATACAGGATGTAGCTACCTAAATCTCAACACTTGAATTAGCTCCTCTTCCCCCAAGGAGACTTTACCTGGCTCTTTCGCTTTGGGGCAGCAGGAGAGCCTCTGCTGCAATAACAGTGATAGTCTTTGAGGTGCCACTTGACTCTTAACGTTTGTGCTTGCTACAATAGAATACCGATCTGGAAATGAAGAAATAAGGTGGGTCATGAAAAGCCCATGAAAGGCTTTGGGATAAATACAAATGTCATTTGATCTTCTTCTGCCACTAGGGAGACACTGAAAAGGAAACTCAACAGTAGCGACTGTACCAGTCCCATCGCAAACAGTCCCGGCTCAAAAAGGGATGCTCATTTCTGTGCTGTGTGCAGCGATTATGCCTCGGGATATCACTACGGTGTTTGGTCATGTGAAGGCTGTAAAGCATTCTTCAAAAGAAGCATTCAAGGTAGGAGACGTGGATTTTCCTGGGCAGGATTTCAACCGAGAGGCACACGTTTTGTAGGCCAAACCAAGACCCATAATACAATTCACACCATTTCCTTTTATTCCAGTGCCATTCAGGAGCAGGATCTGTGAATGAGTCAGTAGTGGGGGGGGGGGGGGATGCTTTGCTTAATTCTTTCACTTTGGACCACTTTTTGATCAACAGCAGGCTGTTCCAGTGGCCTTCCAACCCATGGGGAAAAATATTTCGGGGGTGGGGGGGGGGAGAGAGAGAGAGAGAGAGAGAGAGAGATGGAAACTTGAGCAGCAATGACAGATACGTCATAATAGTTGTGTAATTATAATAGGGATTGATTCTTTTAAAGTGCGGACGACCCCCGTATCTGCTGAGGATAGAATTCCAGCCTCTCTGCAGATACTGAAACAGAGGATAAAAGCTAACCCTCTACTTTCTATAACAATATTATTATTATTATTATTATTATTATTATTATTATTATTATTATTATTATTATTATTATTATTATTATAGAATGCTAGAAAAGGAAGATAATAAACAGCTATCTGGAACGCTGGAGGAGGTAGAGAATGCTAACATCAGAAGAGCTCCACTGGATCAGGCCAAAGGCCCATCTAGTCCACCTTCCTGTATCTCACAGTGGCCCCACCAAATGCCACTCTCCAAAAGAAGAGAGAATGCTAACAGGAAGCAAGAAGCCTCCTGCTTCCTGTTCGTGTTCTGACTGTATCACTTATCTCGCATTCCAGTTAACTGCTTCCTGCATTCCTCTTCTATTATTCTGTAGCAGGCTGCAAAGGAAGAGTGTTTGTCACCACAGTAAAGGAAAATAGATACTGTAAGTAAAGGGCGTGCAGAGAGCGCGGAGAACCAAATTCGTGGATATAGGATCCACAGATACCTGTATGCAATGAAATTTAGCAGTGGAATGCACAAATAAAATAGCAATTTAATGTATACTAATACTGAGAATACTAATGACAATTAATATTTAGCTAGGAATTTTTTTCGCCAGTAACCTCTGAATTGGCAGGTGCTAGAGGGACATATTATTCTTTAGGAGGGAAAATAATGTCTCTTCCTAAAGGAACTGTTGGGTTCTGGACAGAACTACATGGTCTAACTCATCCTTCTGTCTTTAAGGCCAGGCAACAGTTTTTTTGTGCAAGTCAGGGCCAAGAGATTGTCATTTGAAAATGTTTTTGGCAGAAGGAGGGAGCTGAGCACTGCATTGCCTGTGTTTTTCCCACGCACATTTTACTAACAACTTTTCCTCTAGCCCAGGTTCCAAACCTGCCTTTGTGATGTAAGTACAGGGGTCTCAAACCTGGGGGGGGGGAGAGAAATTAATTAACAGGGATAACTGCAGGGGAAAACAGGTAGCAAAATGTTCTACAGAAACTCTTCTGCTGAAAATCTCATGTTCCAAGCTTTGAAGGAAAAGTAAGATAACTAAGAAATAAATACACTAAAAACAACCACCCATTTGTAGGCAAATTGGCCATAGTTAATATTTTAGTTTCTCACTCCCTATTACACTACAACATCAATATAAAAAATAAAAAAATATTGCTTATTCCAAAAATAAACCAGCAGGTCCTTTGGTCTAAGACCCACTGATTAAAATAAATTATCTTCCAGTTAGGCTGCAATCCTACACACATTCCTAGGAGTAAGCCCCATTTAATACAGTGATGAGTAGACATGGATAGGATTCTGCTGTAAATCAATTAACAGTTCAATCTTATTCTTGTTATATGTATTCATATAGTTGTGTAGGTAGAAGGAATGCAAAGCACTAAGTTTTGCATGGGGCCTCACTGCAGTGTGCAAGCAACCCTTCCCTCTCTGAATGTCTCTGAAGGGGAGGGGGAGAGGCCGCTTGAATGCCATGGTGAGATGACCTGCAAAACTTAGTGCTTTGCACCCCCTCTAGCTATGCTACTGACTGGACTTACTCCCAGATATGCATGATAAAAGGGAGCAAACCCAACAGAACAATTGGGACTTCCTTCTGAGTGAGCATTCATAATTGAGCTATAAAGACTGATTCCTACTGATCAAATGCACTGATTTTCATGTAATTTCTCTCAACTCATGCAAGTCTACACAGAAGTAAATCTCATTAAATCGAATAGGCTTTCATCCAGCTACGTGTGTTTAGGATTGTAGCCTTAGCTTCAACTTCTGCCTCTGACTCATTCTGTGGTCTTATCGAGCATGTAGACAGGGATTGCTGTCTCAGATCTTTAAAAAGACCATAAACAACTGCATGCAGGAAATTATTACGAGAAAGCAAAATATTTACCTGGCTTACGTTTTGGTCACTTACACCTTTGAACTGAACAAGATAACCTTCTGAAGGCAATGACATATGTTAGGACAACTGTTTTATCTTTTTTCCAGGGGACCTTTGATTACAAACAGCCTTCACTGCAGGGCATTGAATCTATATCTGACAAGCAGGGCTTTCCAAAAATGCTACAGCAGTTCTGTGAAACTGATATCAAAGTATAACCGGCTTTGCCCCCCTCACAGCTTTTAATTATTTAGGAAGCAGCCTTCATAAATCTACTTACCGGTAATAAAGGTTGATAAAATTTAAGCTCTTTCTAGATCTTATTCTTTACAAACCTCAGGAATATCAAGTATCTGTGACTAATGCAGTGGGATTGGTTAATTCCCTAGTGAAGCAGCTTTAGAAGCTGGGTTGGGAGCAGAAAAGTGATACGTGGAGGAAATGAGGTGCTTAATCGCCTCTGGTGATCACCTACTTCAACACAAACCTGTGTATTGAAGTCATCTTTGGAGGTCCTCCTACCTCTGCCTGTATGATGAGGTGAGCAATAGCTAAGGAGAGGACCTTCTTCATTGAGGCCAGTAGCATTCCCAGAGGGGGAGAAGTACTAAGAATTCCATGCTTTTGGTGCCACTGCTGAAAAGGCTTGCCCCCGAGCTGCCACCCCTCTCACTTGGGACAGAGGCGGCACTTGCAGAAGAGCCTCTCAGATGACCTAAGAGGGCAGACTGGAATGTATGGAAGAAGGCGGCTCCATCCATGGTGGCTGGAGGGAGGGAGGCAGTGACAGACCTGAGGTTAAGGGCACCCTGAATATGTCCCTTCTCCTGTGCTTTCCACTGAATGCCAGCTGCATCATTGACTTCATGTCTGGGCAGGTTAACACACAAGAGTATTCAGCACTATTTATTGCAGTGATTTATACACTGTAATTTTTGATGAAAATCTAGGGAGGAAAATGCTAGTGGCCTTTTCCATAAGGGGGTGAATTAAGCGGCATAAAAGCTCCCATCTTCTGCACTTCACTGCAGCTGTACTGAGCATGTGAATGGAAGGGGGGGCATTGCTGGGGAGCAGAAGGGCTGTTCAAGGCTGTGCAAATTCTTTGTCATCAAGATATTGTTTGTCAGTTCAAGTGTGTACTGGAGTGGAGCCTTCTAGATGGCAGCCTTGTTGAAGGGAAATCCAGGGGTTCTCCGAGAATAAGCCAGTCAGACTGGTGGCCCACAGTGCAGTACAACTTAGGAATTGTTGGCTGCATCCTAAAGTGCACCACCACACTTTCCTGAGAGTAAGCCCCTTTGAATAAAATGGGCTTACTTCTGAGACCTGGTTAGGATTGTGACTGTTGTCTTACAATATAAGCTGCTTTGTGTCACAAGGAGATACAGTAACCTTCAGCAGGGATTTAAAAAACGTTCCTTCGTTTATATCTCATTGCAGGACACAATGATTATATTTGTCCAGCTACAAATCAGTGCACAATAGATAAAAACAGGCGCAAAAGCTGCCAGGCCTGCCGACTCCGGAAATGCTATGAAGTTGGGATGATGAAATGTGGTGAGTTTTTCATTCCCTTGGGCTTTCTCTCGGGTAGAATTTCTCAGTTATCTGCCTGTCTATTTGCTTGCATTCCAAAGCAGACACGGATTCTAATCCAGACCACAGTTATGAGTGCTTGTTAGCATCAACTGTATGCTGAAATGACGTTCTGGTGGGTAATTTAAGTAGGGAACATTAGAGCAGTCTTGCTAGATCAAAACGAAGATGCAGCTAGCCCAGCATCCTGTTTTTAGCAGTGGTCAGCAAGATCCTTTTGGGAAGCCCACAAGCAGGACCGGAAGGAAGGCATTAACTCTCTGCTGCGCCCCCCCCCCAACCACAATTGGTATTCAGAGGTACAGGTTCAACCTTGTTATACTTGGATTTTTTATACATGGATTTGACTCAACGTGAATGGCCACTGCAAATGAGAAGGAATGTGCTGATCCCTGGAGAAGGGGAAAAATGAACCCCTTTAAAATGCTTTTCTTACTGTTGTAGAGATTTTTATCTTAGCATGATGCGAAGGGCCCTTTAAATTAAAGGAAAACAGTCCTTTACAAGAGTTAGAGAGAGGGCAGCCAGCTGACAATCCATCAATCATTTTGCTCCAAGTGACCCCCTCCCTTCCCCCTGAACACATGAAAGAAAGATAATCCTTTCTAAGCCCCTGGAGAGAGACTGATTGTTGAATTGTCGAGGCGCCTGCGTTGGCTCGGTCATGTTGTGAGAATGGATGATGGCCGGATCCCAAAGGATCTCCTCTATGGAGAACTCGTGCAAGGAAAGCGCCCTACAGGTAGACCACAGCTGCGATACAAGGACATCTGCAAGAGGGATCTGAAGGCCTTAGGAGTGGACCTCAACAGGTGGGAAACCCTGGCCTCTGAGCGGCCCACTTGGAGGCAGGCTGTGCAGCATGGCCTTTCCCAGTTTGAAGAGACACTTTGCCAACAGTCTGAGGCAAAGAGGCAAAGAAGGAAGGCCCATAGCCAGGGAGACAGACCAGGGACAGACTGCACTTGCTCCCGGTGTGGAAGGGATTGTCACTCCCGAATTGGCCTTTTCAGCCACACTAGACGCTGTTCTAGAACCAGAACCACCATTCAGAGCGCGATACCATAGTCTTTCGAGACTGAAGCTTGCCAACATAGGTTGCCAACATCTTAATGACTCTATCTTAACATCACAAAGGTCAGCAAGGCTGTTTTTAAATCACTTGAGCAAAGAGACTTTGTTTTTTAAATTGATTTGCTATTTTTGCCATCCACTCATTGTTCCCATGAGTTCTGGGAACTCACTGTGAATAATGACTCAACCTGCATACTGTTTCTGAATCAGGATGTTCCATAAAGCCATCTTGACTAATAGCCATTGATATACCTATGGCCCAATTCCATGTGGGCCTACCTGAATGCATGCTCCTCTGCAGGTGTTGCAAATGCAGCGGTGTTGCCTGCACAAAAGGCTATTGACCCTGTGTGCACATCACTGGTGCATGCCCAGGCACCATCAGAGGAGGTGAGTTGGTGCGGCAGGTGGAAGGGGAGAGGGTGTAACAGGGTGGAGAGGGGGCAAAGAGGGAGAGGAATCAGGTGGGAATTGGGGCTGCTGGGAGATTGGCAGGAGCAGCAGGGGATGGTTATTAACAGTAGTATGCAATGCCATCAATCTGGCCTAGCCATGCCTCTTCAAGTCCACTTGGATTTGTGCTGGCCAAAGAGCTGGCACAGCTCTGAGTAAGCCCATAGGGTGCCAGGAAAGAAAAGTTCCCTTACGCTGAGAAGGCCTCCTGTTTGTTTGTCCCCCCCCACAACAGAATGCAGCATGTGCCTCCATGGTGCTATTCCATCAGGCATCAGCACTAGTGGCAAGGAATAGGATTGGGGCCCGAATCTCCTTACTTTATTCAGTCCCATTTTAAGACCATCCAAGCCCATGGCCATCCCTGTAGCTTATGGCAGGAAAGTGAGTTCAGCCATCCATGCCTTCTGGGAACTCCTGAGCTTCACATAAAAAGGGGATGGTTCTAGTAGATTTATATATGCAGTTACGATATTCATGTATCACTTTTTTGCCCCCAGTTTACCATTTAAAATCATGGCATACAATCTAGTAGACTTGATACAGAAAAGGGGGGTTGTGTCTGTGTGTGGGGGAGGGGGGAAGAAGACACTAATCACTTTCAATAGCAATTCTTCCATAATTAATTGCTTCTGCTAACTTCTGCTCAGAAATAAGTCCCATTGTGTTCAGTGGAGCTTACTGAGCTCATGAAAGTGCATTTAGGCTTGCAGCTTAAATTTCGTTGTACATTTGTAAAATAACAGCCCAGTCCTGAGCTGCCTGGCAGTGGTGTCACTAGGTTCGCGTCACCCAGTGCGGGAGGCCAGCACCCCCATGATGGACCGCCTCTCATGCAGTGGGTGGGGCAACACCCTGGGTGGTGGGCGTGGTGATGTACCATCACCCTGCCCCCACTAGTTTTTTGGCTGTACCTTTTGATAGAACACAGATATTTCAACGAGGTTTGTTTCATTGCATTCTGCATGAAATTACACGTAAACTGATTGAGAGATACATATGTGATTTTGGTCACTAGTGGTATCGCGCCCACTGCAGAGGGAAATTAAATTAAAACAAATAAATAAGGGCAAGCTAGCCCTGTTCCACCAACTGAATTTTCTATGTAGCCTGCCGGCAGTACCCTACAACCCCGCAATGGGTCTACTCAAGTCTGCATGGCTGTTTTGCTATTTTGCTGGCACAGAGTTGAAAGGCACCATGTTGGGCCGAGAGGCAGGATTCTGGATCCAGCAGAGCTCTGTTCTTCCAGTCCTTCCCCATTCCCTCCAGTCCTTCCTCCTCCTGCCCCGCCTCACCCCACCCTCCCCCATCCCAGAATGCCTCCCTGCCATGCCTGACATACCTCTCTGCTACCTAGGGCTCTTCCCTTGTTCCAGGTGGTGTGCGGTGAAACTCCAGCTGGCGCTGGCTTAGCACAAACTGGCTCTGAGCCAGCACAAAATGTTGCAGGTGTGCCTTATGGCACATTTGCAACACTCAGCACCAGCAGAGGTCTGGCACAGTGAGCTCAGGACTGAGCTCTCAGGGCCAAATCCTATCCAATTTTTCATTGCTGGAGCAGCTGTGCCAATGGGGTGTGCACTGCATCCTGTGGTGGGAAGGCAGTCACAGAGGACTCCTCAAGGTATGGGAACATTTGTTTCCTTACCTTGGATGCTGCATTGTGACTGTACCAGAGCTGGAAAGATGGATAGGACTGGGCCCTCAGTCATTTAAAAACCAGTGTTTCTTAAACTTCAGTATCACAGACCACAGTTGACTACAGGGTAGTTTTTAAGGCAAAAACGTTACTGTATGACTTTATATATTGGAGATGAATAACCGTTTCAGATGTGGATTTTACTTGTGATTCCTCATGTTTCGCTTCATTTGGAGAGCCTGTCCATCTCAATCATTAGTCTTTTATTCTGAGAAAGGAAAACAGAAATTATGTATGTGTGGCAATCAGAACTAAATTCTCCCAGACTAGCCAATCAGTTAATTTACAAGGCATCTGTGAGGAAAGGTGATGTATGTCAGCCTTGGATTTTTGGCTGCTGAGAACAACACATAGCTAAAGAGGCGGAATGCTCCTTCTGATCATTGATAAGGTAAATCTCCTGTTGACTTTCATATCTATGAGTTTAAAATAAACTAGTGTTATTAGTGGAAAATAAGCACTAGTATTTTCTGCCTTTGAAGCAGTTGTTATCCTGGGGTTAAAAAAAGAAAGCAAACTTACCTTTTCTCATACTGTGTCAAATGTATTTGATTCAGAGCCCAATCCTCTCCAATTTTCCAGTGCTGGTGCAGCGGTGTGAGCTGCATCCTGTGGTGGGGAGGCAGTCACAGAGGCCTCCCCAAATTAAGGTGACATTTGTTCCTTTACCTCAGGGCTGCTTTGCGGCTGCACTGGTGTTGGAAAGTTGGATAGGATTGGGTCCTCAATGTTTAATCAAACACTAGCAAGCATTTCCATTAAGAACCAAATGAGATCAGAGTGCTCTTGATTCATCTGGGATAGTAAAGGATAGCAGGGTCATTATATCCAGTGAGTGGTCTTCATCTATTAGAGGAAGCTATGAGTGACCTGGCAAAAATGTGACTGTGACACCTTGTAATTGTTTGCTCATGTAGACGGGGTACCATCCTGAAATAAAATCTGTGCATTTTTATTGTGTGAATGAGATGATGGGAATGAGATGCATGGACATAAATGCAGGAGGGCATAAATTGTCAGTGCATATGAGTTGGTGTAGCTTAGTGATGAACTTTGACTGGAGGAGCTGGGTTCAAACCAAATCCTACTTGCCCTAAATAGCACTGTGAGACCTGTCATTCTCTGTTAGCCAAACCTATGTTACCGGGTTATTGTTGGGATAAAGTGGGATAGTCCTACATGTGCTGGCTTGAGCTCCTTGGAGGAAGGTATGCAGATGTAGCAATAACTGTTATGGCTACAGGGAGACTGCTTGCTCCTAATTAAGGTGTTTGGTGATGATCTCTGATTAGGAGCTTATGGAACTCTTTCTCCCTGCCTTTGGGAAGTGGCATCCTTTAGCTCAGTGGCATAGCTAATGATTGTGTAGCAGTGCAAAGCTCAAAATGATGCCCTGGAAGTGATGTCACAACCGGAAGTGATGTCACGCTCAGGCTTTTTGAAAAGTGAAATTCGGAGGAAAACCCGCCTCCTCCTCCCAGAAGCTCACCACCCACTTGCTCTGCCACCTTCCCCCAGCCAGTGGCATAGCTAAGGCATCTATCTGCTAATTGGGGCCAAAGATTTTCTAGTCCCCCCATGACAAAATCAAATTTAATTAGGTAAATAAGTAACAAGTGTGCCCCTTATTGGTTAGAGACACTGTGTGGGGATGAAGAGGGACAGTTTTTCTTCTCCTGCTAAATATAAGAGGAGCACCACTTGAAAAAGTTCCTCTTTACCCATTTAACAGAAGTAACTGTATATGATACATGGAAATGAGAGCAGACTCATATTAACACCTTACTGGTTCCATGTTGTATCATAACAACATCTCATTGGCTCTCAGAACAATCAGTCTCATAGGTCAGTTTTAAGTTAAGAAAATCTACTTGTTGTCCCATAAGGCAGTTGTATTTTCATTTTCTGGTTAATTGGCCATAACTTTTGATAGAGTGCAATTATTCCAATGAGGTTTGTTTCATTGCATTCTGCATTAAATTACCTTTCCAATGATATGTAACATGATGATGATATTCATGCATAACAATTTTTTCACTATTTTGGCCACTAGTGTCAAACTCAGCTTGTTGCCCCCCTAAAACCCATTGCCCAGTGCAACTGCTACCCCCTGCATCCCCTTAGCTATGTCACTGCTTTAGCTTCTTCCACAGGGGTAGCCAGCTAAACTCTTCGGCTCATGAGAGGGGCAAAAAAATGGTGTTGCTGAAGTCTGAAATGGGAGACAGAGAAAATCATGTAGATAACTGGTAGGGAGTTTTTAGCTGAACTAGAAGAAGCCTGGGGAGTTGCAGAAATCTGTACTGTTACTCTGGAGTCTGGTGCAGGATCACCAATTTTTGCTGCCTGGTCTAGAAGACTCTGATCTACTCTGATCTACTTTACTATTTGTCAGTAAAATAAAAGTTACATGTCTCCAGGGCTCTCTCATGCAAAGAAAATGAAACCCTCTAAGCTGCCCAGGGAATTATTCATCACAGGGCGTAGGCGGGTTTGAGGTTCACAATAATAAGAAAATGTAGTGACAGTTGGAAATCAGCTATCAAATATTTTAGACTAGGAAATGGTATGTACCGTTTTAGATGTGAGTCCTAGCAAATCAGGGCAGATGATTTACCTTCATTGAAGCTTTAAATAGACCTAATGCCTAGTGTTCTTTTAAACGCAAAGTGGTAATAAATCTGTGTTCTGGCTTGATTTTTTTTTTCCTCGGTGTTTTCAAAGGAAAATTAGTAATATTGTGAGGCCTGGCAAAGCAGTGTGGCAGACCTATGGTTCTGACACTGGTGGTGGTTGTTTGAACTCTGTGTGAAGGCGATAAAATGGGACTGGTATAGAAAATTTCCTTTCAAAAGGAATTTGAGCAGTGCAGATTCCATCTCTGCGTTTTTCCTTAGGATAGTTTTGCCAAGCCTTCCGAAAGGATCGTGGTTTAGAGAGAGAACACCGTCTCTTCTTCCCCGTTATCAAATGTTTTCTGCTGTAGCCATGCTCCCTATTCCCTCTTTTACAGAAGATAGAAGTGAAATGATCTTTATGATCAGTATACAGTATAGAGCAGGTATCTGTTTACTTTTAAGTGCTCTTGAGTGTTTCTCACTTTTCTGTACATGCGCATGTCCATTTTATTTACTTGTGCGTTCAATCTGCCTTTTTACGTATGCTGGGGTAAGCAAGTTCCCATTTTGCATGTTCATGTCTTGTAAATGCAAGATGCTGGTGCTGAAGGGCTGGCATGTGGTTTAGTTGCATGTGGTTTTGCCAGCGGTGTAGCTAGAGGGGGCGCAAGGCACTAAGTTCTGCAGGGATCCTCACTGTGGTGTGCAAGTACCCCCCCCCTTTGGAGTCATTCCAGACTGCAAGAGCAAAATGGAGGCGTTGCCAAGTTTTGTGCTTGCACACTGCAGTGAGGCTCCCTGCAAACTTAGCACTTTGCACCCCTTCCAGCTATGCCACTGGGTTTTACTTTGTATGTTGGTTTGAGAAAAGAGAATGGATGGAGTCTTTTAGAAAGCATGAGACTTTGGTGAAGATGGAAAAGCAGAGGTCACATTTTGCATGACATTTTGTTTCCCTCTTTTGCATTTTAGTTGGCCTAACCCTTTTCCATTACCCATTTCTTTTTCATGTCCCAAGTTGATTTCTGGTACTGGTTGATGTGCTGAAATGTTCTCAAGAGAAAATGATCTTGTATATGTATGTAGATAATGTTCCTTGGTTTTTCTACAATACCAGTTAGCTATTTTTATTATGTTTTGTAGCACTATTTCCAGGCAGTTCACATTTTTCAAAAAAAATGAGAAAGACAACCACATCCTTAAAATACACAAGAAGACAACAACTGTCAATAAAATAGCAGCACCAAAACAGCCTGGGGGAAAAAGAAGGCCTTCACTTGGCACACACACAAAAAACACGCTCAAAATAGATGCCTACTAAGCATGTTTCCCTGGGGAGATAATTCCATAAGTGGGGTGCCATGAGAGAAAGAGAGCCAAGCGGGAGGGGCTTCTCATATATGGACAAGGTGATGTGCTCCCATACTATTCTGCACCTTATGCAGCAAATATGTAGAAGTGCCTCTTAGACTAGTACATCTGTGGGAAGCATCCTCACTCACTTATCTTCCTGAAATCCACATTCTTCATGAATTCTTTGGTACTGCATCTTATTCCCCATTCCCTACAGCACCTAAGTACATGAAACTGAAACAATCACACATACTTCCCCTCCTTTCATCTCCTTTCCTTGCTTTTCTCCCTTATGTCAATATCTCTAGACTGTAATCCCCTCCAGGCAGGGGAGTTCACTGTGGGCAGTGAACAGGGCAGGCTGGAATGATCACTGTGTGTAAAGCACCATGTGCACTGATGGCGCGTACAAGTAAGAATAATAGCTGACAAAAAAAAAATAAACCCAGTTTGTGAAATGAAAAAAAAAATTATCAGGGAAAAAGTGCATAGACATGTATTCTTATGTGGCATGTGTGCATTGGGACACTGGCATGCCTCTCCCTCTCCCCCCCCAAAAAAACCTGCCAGAAAGTTTGCCCACAATTTGTCTTACTTTTTTCAGTGTTGGCTGGGTGCTCCCTTTGCAACGCTGGAGGCTTTGAGCGGATGCGGAATTCCACTGCCTCAGCTGCTGTGAATGTCTTTTGGAACTTTCTGGAAGTCAGCATCCCCCTGAACCTGGGATGGACAGAGCCATTTATTCAGGAAGAGGGGAGGTACATCCATGCTTTACTTTTTGGCAATATACTCTCCACTCTTGGAGTGGAAAGATCTTAACGAATCTTTAGATTTGCTGTTGGACTGGGTTTATTTCTTTTTCTCTGTCAGTTTGTTTCATTAATGTTCTTTTCCTTCCCAAACAACCATTTCTTTAATGCTCTTGAGTACAGCGCTCTTGAATGTTGAAGGTTGATGCTATTGGACTGCTAATATACCCCAGTTTAGCAAAGTGCTGATCAACAGGACAGGCTGTGTTTATTTTCTCTCAGTGCAGTGGAAGCCATTCACTTCTATGGCAGACACTAAGCAGTGTGTGTGTATGTGTGTGTTGGTTTTCAGAGGAGATGGAACCTGAACTGAATGGGGCCCATTCCCATCTGTTCCAATATGTTCCATTTGTTCAAAGAGCATAGGCCCAAAAGGTCCAGAAATGGGGGGCGGGAGGGATATGGAACGGGTGTTTTTCCCTGAAATTTCAAAAGAGCTCTTTTCATTCTGAATGGATACAATTGACAAGTTTGGTGAATTGTTGCATTTATAGCCTACCTTTTTTCCACTATGGAACTCTAGTCGTATTTTGGAAATCTTCAAGAACAGCCACCCACCCTATAATGGACTAGCATGAGTGTATTTATCAAATATAGCCATGATAGGTAGCCATGTGCTACCTTGTGGTTTTAGAAGTAGGCTACCTCAGAAGGCCAGATGCAAAGGAGTGGTACCAGGATGCAGGTATCTTGTCTTGCGTGCCCCATGAGGCTTCTGGTGGGCCACTGTGAGATACAGGAAGCTGGCCTGATCCAGCAGGGCCCATAATAATAATAATAATAATAATAATAATAATAATAATAATAATAATAATAATAATAATAATAATAATAATAATAAAAAACTTTATTTATATCCCGCCCTTCTCCCCAAAGGGACCCAGGGCGGCTCACAACATATTAAAAACATAATTTAACCACAAATAAAAACATATTAAAAACACATTAACATATACCCATAAAAACCATAGTCAGATAAAAAGTCAGATAAAAAGAGCAAAACGTAGCAAATCAGAGGAATCAGGCCTGTAAAAATACTAAAAGATACAGAAAAGATGTTTTAAAAGGCCATCTGATGTTCTTATGCTATTTGGACAGTGGCATTTTTCTCAGACCTAATGTACTATTATAGAAGATTAAAGGAAGGTGTACTGAGATGTACTGAGAATGGAGTTGAAACATTACATTTCAAAGCGATGTTTATTCCTGTATGTAGTTTTCTCTAGGAATTTTTAATGGACATAAACTTGGTGTGAGTCTGCAGGCTGTGTGCAGCATCAGCCAAGCTACTTTTGGCCTGCTGTCTCTGTTGGAAGAATCTTATCCATCTCTGTTTTATTTCCTAAAGAAAAAGGAGGACATTCCTAGTCCTTATCGTTGAAGAGATAAGTTTGAAAATGTGATGATTGTGAAATCCTGGTTTGGTTTGAGGAAGAAAGGTTCAGTGCTGAAAACAGTTATATAAACGTCCCTCAATAGTCAAGGAGGTGCAATGTGGGACTTCTGTTGGCACAGACTCATTCTTGCACCCACTCCCAGACATGAGATGTTTCCCTCAGTGAGGAGTGACGCAGGTTTTTTTATGGCTGAAGCTGCAGCTTGTCTTGGAGATGATGAGTGCATTCCTTGAGCTGTTCTCTCTTGTTCCATCCTTTTCTAACCACCCCCACCTATTTGCTAGGGCAGGAGCTAATTACACAGTTCTACAAAATTGAGGGTCAGAAAAGTTTTTCCCAAACTTTATGGTGGTTTGATATGAATTTGGGATGGCGATTCCAAAAATGGCATCTGTTTTGCCCTCTCATGTCTAGTTTTGAAGATATAGTATAACCTCATCAGTGAATGGTTCAAGCAGCTTCCTCATGAGGAAGCCATGGTGTAGACTTCCTCATGAGGAAGCTGCTTGAACCATTCACTGATGAGGCTATACTATATCTCCAAAACTAGACATGATAGGGCAAAACGGATGCCATTTTTGGAATCAGCACCCAAAACATACCCAGGATTGGTGTAACGTATGAGGAAGCAAAATGTGTGTTGGCCTGTGTTGTGGGAGACAGCACCATTGCATTCTCACCTCCCTCCAGGCTGATCATGTTACCACAGGTTGGACTGGCAGGAGCAGGGCAGTACTACATAATCCTCCAAAAATGCATAATAGTTGATCAGTGTAGAAAGATGAAATAAAGCCTGTCTCTGAGCACATGCAGTTGCAAAACTTCAAATCATTCACTTGAAATAATAAAAAATGTAGAAGTTTTATGTCCATAGTCAACAGTGCATGTAAAAAGCAGTTCAAAACAGCTGTGGCAAATGCTATGATCCAGTCCATTTTTTGATTCCATGAAGGCACAGAATTCTAGACTGTAATCCTATGCACATTTATCTGGCTGTAACGTTCATTGAACTTAATGGCGCTTACTTCTGAGGAGATATTCATAGGCTTGAGCTGTTGGTCTAGTTCTGGAGTGGGCAAAGGAATCATAAGTGATTTAATCAGGGCTTTTTTTCTAATGGAACGCGGGGGGACGGAGTTCCAGCACCTTTTTGCAGGGGCCCCTCCCCTTCGGAGGCATTCCAGGGGGGAGCAAAACAGAGGCATTCGCTGGGTAGGTGCTGGGGGGTGCAGGGTGGGCGGGCGCCTGGCCCCTGCCTGACCGCACAATGACCCCCTCCTGCCCCATCCCCAAGCCCGAGCCCAGCCCGCCTCCCCTCCCCACACGCTCCGCTTCCCTGCGCAGCTTCCAAGCTGGTGGAGGGCGCGGGGGACACGTGCTGACTCCAAGGAGGAGGATGGACAGCCATCCAGCCAGCCAGGGAGATGGGCTGCAGCACCCATGGAACGCCCAGGTACTGGCTTGGCGGAGGAGGGGAAGGAAGCTGGCTGGTGCAGCCCCAGTGCCAATCTGCAGCACCAGCCTAGGCGTGTCTACTCAGAAGTAAGTCTCATTATGCTCAATGGGGCTTGCTCCTGGGAAAGGGTGCATAGCTTTGCAGCCTGAGAGCCCAAGCGTATGCATGTCTACTTAGAAGTAAGTTCCATTGTGTTCAATGGGGCTTACTCCTGGGAAAGTGTCATAGCCTTGCAGCCTGAGTAGACAGGCAGAAGAAGGGCTCTGAGGCTGCAGTCCTCTCCACACTTTCCTGGGGGGAAGCCCCACTGCCTCTACTGGGACTTTCTGAGGAGACAGGCCCAGGATTGGGCCCTGAGGCTGCCATCCTATCCACAGTAAGCCCCATTCACTAAAGTGGACTTCTGAGTAGACATGCATAGGATTGGGCTCTTAGGCTGCAATCCTAGGCACTTTCCTGGGAGTAAGCTCCATTGACTAGAAAGAGACTTACTTCAGAGTAGACATACCTAGGATTGGGCTCTTAATCCTGGCAGAGATATATATCTGCACCCATTTTCACATGCTAAGGGCAGGTGAAAAGGGATTCTACGTGTGTACAACGTGCTGTCCAGCCTTGCCAGAGATCCTCCTCAGCCTTCCCCCATAAGCATGCCCTCCACCAGCCAGCGTTTGCAGCTCCTCTCCAGCAATGTACAGCAGCTGCTCAGGGCAGCAGAGAACATACATTTGCATGCCAAGCGCCTTCCCAAAGACACAGAGTATTCTGATACCTGAATTAAACCATATTTAATCACTTGTAGCTGTTTCTGTGTGCACCTAAGGACCCCTCTCATGTAAGAATTCCTTTTTTGTTCTTACTCCCACAGTTGCTTAGTGTAATTTTACTACATGGAACTCATGTAAGCCATTTTTCGGAATCCATTCACTGCTTCCTCTCCTTGAAGTAGTGCCACACTACATACTACATGCTACAAGTGCACCTGTACAGTATTTTTCCCCATGTGTAGAAAACGTAGCTGGGGGAAGGGGATGTGGAGATTGACAGCCCAATCCTATGCATGTCTATTCAGAAGGAAGTTCATCTTTAGGGGGAAGCACATAAAAAAATATTTTATTTCTCCAATAAAAAATGGTTTAAAAATAAATAAATAAATAAATAAATAAATAAAAGATTAACAAGTTGTGAGTTCCTGCACCTTTTCTTTTACAAAAAAAGCACTGGATTTAATGAACCATTTGCCATTTTGCTCTACTGGCCATGAAACTTCATTGTCTAATCTTTGGGATAAGCTTATGATATTGGGAAGATCAATCAAGTATCCTTAGTCCTGTAATGTAAATTGGTAAGTTTTTGGAGCTAGGCCAAAAGATCTTAAAAGAGAACCCTTGGCTAAATTTGGGGATTTCCATTAAAAGGGGGGAGGCCAACATCCATCAGTTCTGATGTGATTATAAATTGCAGAAGAGGGTAAATGTTACCACCCTGATAGAGCCCTTCTTCAGTGGCATTCTGCGTCCCCCACCCCCAAAGCCCCTAGAACAGCAATTTTACTAGTGTGCCATGAGAGGTCCACAGGTATGCCTTGGGAATTTGGAGCACAGTGGTTGAAAATTGCTGAAAAACTGTTCCAGGTTCTGCAGCTCTGTTTCTAGGGCAAATATCTGTAGTAGTGAATTGTCTGATAGGCAGAACCCAGAAGAGTCTCCCAGAAGCTGCTGGTAATATCACAAGAGACAGAGATCATAGAGAAGACCACAGCATGCTCTGAGAAGGAAAACATCAAAAATCACTGCCCTAGCACAATGTTGTGAGATGGGAGTGGTAATTAATATTTTGTTTGCAAAACTTAAACCATTTCTTCCCAATGTTGCATATATGCAACGGGGATCAAATTTGTACACCTGTGGGGGTGGGCAAAAATAGTTAAAATTCCATGTTGGCAACCTTCAGTCTCGAAAGACTATGGTATCGTGCTCTGAAAGGTGGTTCTGGAACAGCATCTAGTGTGGCTGAAAAGGCCAATTCGGGAGTGACAATCCCTTCCACACCGGGAGCAAGTGCAGTCTGTCCCTGGTCTGTCTCCCTGGCTATGGGCCTTCCTTCTTTGCCTCTTAGCCTCAGACTGTTGGCCAAGTGTCTCTTCAAACTGGGAAAGGCCATGCTGCACAGCCTGCCTCCGAGCGGGCCGCTCATGCACTAACTGCATGGGTTAGTGGGTGGGTGATCTCCTTCTGCTTCACTACTGCTTGAGCAAGTTCTGGTTTTCTGGGTCACAGCCTGGCATCGCATCTGTGTCTCTGTGGTGGGGGCAGGGAAACAGAATCCAATGGCTCTTTTCTGGTGGCAGATAGGACCAAGTTTGCCACCTCTACCCCAGTTGGCACGAATAGGCAAGGAGTGAAATTACAGTAGTTCAGGTTACTCCTCCTGCTTCTGAAACCTCAGATGGCCCATCAGGTCAGACTGCACAAGTGATTTTATTTGCATTTACTTTTGGTCCTCCTAACAAGAAATTATGGAAGACTTGTGTGATCCATACATACCATTCTGGATTGTTCCAAATCTGTCCTATTTTACACAAGTGGATATTTGCATACATTCACAAATATGTCTTCTTGTATGTGCAATCACACATTTCTCACATAATACTCTTTATGCACGTGATATTTGCACATGCCATGCACCTGTTCCTCTCATTTTTACACATGTGTGCAAGATCCAGACACTCGGTGACTGACAAGTTTTCACCACTGTGACAAATGCCAGGCCGGGGAGATAGTGCCCCAGCATGCCTTGCCCATGGGCGACTGGTGGCCAACTGGCCTAAACTAGTTTATTGCTTCCAGAGTTGCTTCCCCAAACTGGAAATGGCTTACGGAGACTTTTGAGGAGCTTTCTGAGGTCTGTAGAGGCCTGTAGAGTGGGTTGCTGGGCCGGGAGAGCCCTCAGTAAGACCAGGGCTTCTGAAATGACTCCTATCTGGAGCCAAACCAGTGTAGAGGAGGGTCCAGATTGTGATCCACTGTGCTTGAGCTTGCAATGCACCGGTGGGTCTTGTGACCCACCAGTGGGACCAACTTTGGGATGTGCTAGGCTACAGTATCTGGGAGCAATGGTGTTGCTAGGGTTGTGCGGCCGTGCGGGCCTCCCCAAATGACACACATAGGGAGATGACACCACTATTTGCCAAAACCTTTAAAACCTTGGTATTTTTGAATAATACCATCCTATCATTCAATGTATAACTTCATGCAGAATGCAGTGAAACAAACCACCTTGAAATATCTTTATTCTATCAAATAGAACAGATATTCTATCAAATATCACCCCTGCACCCACCACCCGAAGTGTTACCCCACCCACTGCATGGGAGGAGATCCGTGATGCGCTGGCCTCCCACACCTGTTGTCACAAACTCTAGTGACGCCGCTGTCTGGCAGTGACTTTCCAGGAGCCTTTCCAACAAGGATCTTTTCTAGCTTTACCTGGAGATAGCAGGGACTGAATTTGGGCCCTTTTGTGTGCAGTACTCTGCTACTGAACTACAGCTTGCCCCTAGTTTGCATGTTGGCAGAAACCACAGGTTGAAAATCTCAACCATCTAGTTCTGCCAAAACATTCTGTATGTGACTGACCTCGTTTCCCTCCCATTCCTACAGCTCTCTCATTAAAGCTGGAGAAAGACTGTGCTGTTATTTTTTCAGATGATTCAATCCCCCTTAAAAGCCAGCAGTGAGGCTCCCATTGGGTTTCACTGAGATGGCTGCATTTGCAAAATTCTAGGAAAATGCAATGACTGATTTCTACTTGCATGCCTTTTAAATCAAGTGTCTGGGCTGGAAATGCATGCTGAGTTTCATTAGAATGCCAAGAAATATCCGTTTATTGTACAAAGTCACATCAGCTCTTGGTTTTCTAGCAACACGCATGATAAGCTGCAAAATGATTAACCATTTTTAGGAAAAAGACAAGAGATTGACAAGTTTGAAGTAGTTTTTTAGGGCCCAATCCTATGATGCCCGCTCTTGGTGCTGCAGCCCCAGCACTGATGGTGAGTGTCACAAAAGTGCCGTAAGGCACTTTGCTGCCAGGAGACACCCAACCCCAGTGGAAAGTTGGTGCTTTTCACCTGTGCTTTTCAGGGAGGAGGGTGGTGGTGGTGATGGTGGGGAGGGGGAAGAACGGGTGGAGAGGTGGTGGCCAGGTGGGTGGATTGGACCTGGGAGGATGTTAGGGATGACAGCAGGGGCTGCCACCGTAGCCTATGCCCCCTTCCGAGCTGAGCTGCCTGACACGGGCTTCCTTGGTTGTGCACCAGCTCAAAAGCTGGTGCAGCTCCAAGGAGACCCTTGCAGCCAGCCATGGGGTAAAGGAAGAAATGTTCTCTTACCCTCAGGAGACCTCCGGAGACCTTCCCTGGCCCCACAGGATACAGCGGCGGTCGTTTCGGCACTGCTGTTCCTTGCAGTGCTGGGGAAGCTTAGGTTTGAGCTGCCTCCCTGCATAAGAGAAACATGAGTTGATAGAATGCCGAGATTAAAAATGTCACACGTTCTTGTAACATTTTAAATTTCAGGTTCAAGAAGGGAGCGCTGTGGGTACCGGATCATCCGCCGTCATCGTAACTCAGAAGATCCAGTGCATTGTGCAAGCAAAGGGAAAAAGAACAGTGAAAACGTCATCCAAGTGAGAGAAGTCCTTGTTAATGCACTTACCCCAGAACAGTTTGTTTCAATATTACTTGAAGCTGAGCCCCCGAATGTGTTGGTGAGTCGTCCCAGCAAGCCGTTTACAGAAGCCTCCCTGATGATGTCCCTGACAAAACTTGCAGACAAGGAATTGGTCCATATGATTGGTTGGGCCAAAAAAATTCCTGGTAAGACTTTTGAAAGCTTTATTTTCCTGGCACAGCTTGTATTGTGATTTAAGACATAAGAGTTCATGTTTCAGATACTGAAACAGAAGCAAGATGGCAATGATCACATAGTTATTTGGTCATATGATCTGAGTGAGGCCATAGATCAGTGGCAGAACACCTACTTTTGACCCAGTCCTGTCCCCTCTAAAGCATGCAGTTGCACCAATGGAGCACACACTACATGCAATAGTGAGAGGAGACCAGAAGGCCCGCAAGGGGCCCACAAATACTTTTTACTTACCCATTGGCAACTGGGCAGCCTGTTGGGAAGTATCTTTGGACTTACACCTGGTATTTTGCTGTGATATGTCCAAGGAGTCTCAGGGGGCAGGTCCTGACTACAAAAGAGTGATAGAATTGGCTATGCATGACTGCTGCTGAGATCTACCTCCTCCCCCCCCACCTCTGAACCATCACCTGGTTTGGCACTCCCTCCTCCAATCCACTAATGAGCCGCCTCTTCCACCACCCCACCACCTTACCTGCAGCAGCAAAGCATTTAGCATTTCTGGTGCATGCATGGAGCCTCTGGCCATTTCCACCAGCAGCTCCATAACATGCAATGGCAACATGATGTTTGCGCCATCTAGCATGGATGGCTTGACCTGCTGCCATAAGTCCCCCATTGGATTGGGGCACTTGTGTTTAGAATGTCTTGTGTTCAGTTGCTGGTGTTTTCAGTTTAAGATCCCATACAGCATTGTGGGAAGGACCTATGCCTGGATGAGAACTTGGAATCTACTGTCAAAATGGGTAGTCAGCAACTGTTACCCTGCACATGCCTGATCTCGGAAGCTAAGCAGAGTCAGGTCTGGTTAGTATTTGGATGGGAGAGCGTCTGGGAATACCGGGTGCTGTAGGCTTATACCATGTCATACCATGTCTTTCGAGACTGAAGCTTGCCAACCAGTCAAAATGGGTAGTGTTCAGCTAGAAGGATCAGTACTTTGGATTAATATAAAGCGGCTTCTTCTGTCATGTAGGATACTTTCCACTGGGATCATCTAGATGGGTGTTTCAAAGCTACAATCATACAACTTTCAATTAATTGGATGCTGCTGCTTTTGTTTTGTATGTACTAACTTTAAGGTATATCACATTTTGACCACAGTCCTCAAGATAGTTGAAAATAAAAAACAAAAACATATTAACAACTAAAAGCACATAAATTGGCAGCAGTGAAATAGCAGCAGAGATCAAATTATCATGCTGACAAGTACCGTATTTTTCGCTCCATAAGATGCACTTGACCATAAGAGGCACCTAGTTTTTAGAGGAGGAAAACAGGAAAAAAAATATTCTGAACCAAATAGTGTAATAAAATATTTAATAAACTATAACAGAACAACATTTGAACCATGTAAAGTGAACAGCAGTCAACAGTGGCATTAAGAACCATTATCACTGTCATAAACAAATGGAGAGACTTAAAGGTTTGAGTACTCTAGTTTTCTGGAAACCCCAAGAACTCATCATCGCTAGAGTCAGAATTTATGAAGCTCACAAAAGCAGGTGCACACAAATAGGGGATCACATTATCTTTCTGCTACAATGATGTTCTGCCAAACCCCAATCCACTGGGCCTTGTGCCCGCTTAAGGCTGATCAGTCCCCCTTGTGCAACTCACCAGTGCAGCAAGCAAAAGTGAGTCCAGTTCCAGTCCACAGATGCCAAGTAAATCAGTCCCATCAATCAGAGGTGCCAAATCAGAGTCCAGAACCAATAAGCCAAATTACAGTACAAGGTCAGTCAAATCCATCAGGGTATCCAAGTCCAGTCACAATCCACAGTCAGATTCCAAATTCAATAAACCCAGTCAGTCTCCTCTCCTACCTCCAACCTACACTCCTTCAAAACCCTTTCTGCCTCAGGTACTCCTTATATCCCTGAGGGCCCTATTGCCTTCCAGTGGCTGCAGCTGTGCAGCACACTCTGCTGGATGCCCAGGCCTTACCCTTAAAGGGGCCACTGCTGACACCACATCTACCTCCTCGCCAGTTCTTCCGTGATTCCAATACAAATGAACAAGTGGAAAGTCCAACCACAACTTGAATTCTCAAGACACAACAAACCTCTGGATTTATGGTGAGAACCGAGCCTTACCTGGGGCTTGTGCAATAAGCAAACACTGGCATTCTGACCAAGGAGACAGTTTTTTCTTTGTGATGTGGGGGGGCTTACATTCAGATGCTGGATGAGGTGAGTGAAAGCGCCCCTCCCCTGCTGTGTGAGTGAGTGAGTGTGTGGGGGGGGGCAGAGCATCTGTGTGTGTAAGAGAAGGGGGCAGCCTGTGTGTGTGAGAGAGGGGGGAAAGTGTTTGTGTTGCAGAGAAGTTGAGATACTCCAGGCTTGGGGTGGGGGGGAAAGAGAGGCTGTGATGCTCCAGGCTTGGGGGGGGGAGAGAGAGGCTTTCCTGGGAGTAAGCCCCCCTGACTCTAATGGGACTTACTTCAGAGTAGGCATGCACAGGATTGGGCAGTGAGACTGCCACCCCACCCACACTTTCCTGGGAGTGAGCCCCAGTGACTCTGAGACTTACTTCTGAGTAGCCTCTGACTGGGAAGCAGAGCAGAGCGAGGGGGCGGGGCCAGGGCTGGGGCGGAGGTTTTTTTTTTTTTTTTTTAGTATTCGCTCCAAAAGACGCACACACTTTTCCCCCCACTTTTTTTTGGGGGGGAAGTGCATCTTATGGAGCGAAAAATACGGTAGCTAAAAATCCAGAAAAGCAATAGTGTTGCTATATAGTACCTAAGAAAGGTCTAAGCAGATGATTGATTTGATGGGTGACATTTTTCCCCGATGCTTTTCAGCTACATCAGGGATTCTGTGTCACAGAGATCCTTTCCTTCCCATTTCATGTCTCCAATTTGTCTCTTCACTCATCACTTTTCACTCACAGATAGACCAAGATCACAAACAGGGTATATGCAAGATGTCCAAATGGAATCAATGCTCACCATTGCAGGAAGGATCTGTCCTGCTCAATGAATGTGAGCTGCACCATCTTTTGTCTATGTCAGGGGTGCCCAAACCCCAACCCTGGGGCCACTTGCGGCCCTTGAGGCCTCTTAATGCGGCCCTCGGAGCCCCCAGTCTCCAATGAGCCTCTGGCCCTCCGGAGATTTGTTGGAGCCCGCACTGGCCCAATGCAACTGCTCTTAGCGTGAGGGCAACTGTTTGACCTCTTGCATGAGCTGTGGGATGAGGGCTTCCTCCACTGCTTACTGTTTCACATCTGTGATGCAGTAGCGGCAGCAAAGGAAAGGCCAGCCTTGCTTTGTGCAAGGCCTTTTATAGGCCTTGAGCCATTTCAAGACCTTCATTCAGTCATGTCAGTTAATCTTTTAATATATTCATTTATGTAAACTTATGTAAATTTATTCAAATTTTAAATGTAAATTAATTCTTCTCCCCCCCGGCCCCCAACACAGTGTCAGAGGGATGATGTGACCCTCCTGCCAAAAACTTTGGACACCCCTGGTCTATGGTATCACAACTGTGACTAACTTTAGGGTTAACAACCCTTCTCATTACTATATATGGCAAAAGACTCATTGCCACAGCCATTTCTGACGCGGCAATATCAACATTGGTATATTTTTCCAGGTATTTGAGCACCTTGAATAGAATTCATCCACAATCCTTTTTAAAAAGTAAGAAGATGAAACGGGTGTTTCAGCAGGGCCTCTGAGAGGAATTTTAGGGGGTACAGAGTTTCTTTTTGGGCCCCTTTGCGAAGCGGGAGGGGTGAAACAGAGCGGGAGGGGGGTGAAACGGGGGGAGGGGGTGACGGGTGAGCAGAATGGGGGCAGGATGGGCAAAACAGGGTGGGGGAAGACAGCTAGAAAAATCTTTGGAGTTTAGGACTACCCACCCATGTGGCATCAGCAGCTAGATACAGTAATATGGGAAACCAAACACACTCCTAAGTCTCTCTGAAATCTTTTAAGTATAGAAAATCATACAGAAAATTAGCATCATCATATTTAGGTTCACACCATAATGGAAAATGTCCTGTGTGTATCAAAACCTGCTTCTGCAGCAGCTGTAGTCTTGCGGCTTGTCCCTGAGCTCCTATACACTTCATGGTCAGCAGATCCACAAGCCAAAGAGCTATTGTAGCAGGCCAGTTTCCTCCCAGATTTGACACTGTGTTAAGGAGTGTCATGTATGCATTCCTCAGCCCAGCATATATGGCTTGCCAGTAGCTGCAGTCACACGCTTGTGGTAGTGTCCCCAGCATCCTGTGCGGGCAGCAAGTTTGATTAGACAGGAAAATGAAAGATCCCAGGAAATTTCTGGGCCCCCTCCTTTGACTCCTGGGCCCCCTTTTTGACCCTGGGCCCGGGTACAAATTCCCCCTTTACCCCCCCTCTCCTAGGCCCTGTGTTTCAGATTAGGGCTTCTGGACCAATGAACTGGTTTTGTTACAAAGGTACTCAGATTGTGGGAACGATGCTTCAGTCATTTAACTATTGTACAGTCTGGCAATTTCTGAGTTTTGTAAGGTGCCTAAAAACATGCATTCAGTGGGACAAATGAGAACTGCCTCTAGCAAGAGATGCAAAGGCCCTGAAATACATTCTCTCTTTCAAAGCCTTAAGTGAAATTTAAAATCACCTAGGTCTTGAACAGGAGCCCAGGTGACAAGTAATTTTACTTTGTTCATTGCAAAATGCTAGGCAGTTGCACTTAGCTGGGTAATCCATTTTCACATTTCAGTTGCTATCCCTGCTTATTTTGTCACTCCGAGCAGTGGGAATAGAACTGTATTTTTTTATCAGATTTTTATCTCCCCATCCTTTATGGAGTGCACACTGCTGTTAGGGTATTATATTAACTTCTTTCTTATGTGGTGAGAAGTCCTTTTTTCACAAGTATTCATCCTTCAGAATATGATTCTTTTCCATTCATCTCTTTTGCACTTTTAATCTTACTCTTGACAATAATTCTGATAAAATTCAATTTTGTTTCAGCTTGACATTCTTCATTTAGATTGCAGATTGCATATGTGCTATGAATGGCGGGGGTGGGGTTGAGCGCAGGATGATCATACTGAACATTTATTACCACAGAAATGAACACATCTTGACTTCTGTCTGATTTCGATTGTACGAAATGCCTCTGACGCCTGCCTCTGATGTCTGCTTTAGAACTTGACCCCGCCTGTTTGGGATCACACAGCAGCTTCTGTTCTACTTGGTCTGACCTCCCCCCTTGGTCCTTGAACCTTGCAGCTTGGAGCCTGACCCTTTCTGAGACCTGACAGTCCCCGAGCTGCTGCAAAAAAGCTGTAGCTATCCCATGCTCCTTTGCAGTGCACAAGAAGCTAAAGGTCTGGTGCTACTATGAAGCCATAGTTATCGAGCTGCAGATTCTAGAAGTTCCATTTTTCGTGGTAGTTTCATTTGCCCATTTGTGGTCTCTATGACTGTGTCATAAAACAACATGGTAGGCAAGCCTCATTTTGACTTTCAGTTCATGGGCTTTCAGTCCATGACTACAGTCATACCACACTTGCTTGGGAAGACAACCCACTGAACTCAATGGGACAGCCTCAGGCTGTATGCCTAGTAGTGGGGACGTGAATGAGACCACCTTTCAAGATGATTGTTTCCATTATAAAATGTTTTTTTTCTCCCCCCTCCCTCTGAGAAGGGGTCCTCTGAGCACCCTAAGCTGGTTTCAGAAGCACATGTCTCTTTCCCTTCTACCACATGCCATCAGGAAGTCCATAAACAGGGGATGAATAATAATAATAATAATAATAATAATAATAATAATAATAATAATAATAATACAGGTATTTATTCAAGTCCTCCATCCTCCATCCTCCCATGCTCAGAGCAGATGGAATAACTCAGCTCAGCTTGTCAGCTGCTTCAAGGTTGCGCAGTGCCGGTGGCCTCAAACTGGCGACCTGCAGATGTTATCTTCAGGCAAATGGAGGTTCTACCCTCTAGACCAGACCTCCTGCCCATTGTTTTATGTATAATCCTTTTCTCTTTTTGATTCTTGGTGGCAAACTACATAACACGCAACTACACGGAACTAAAAGAAGAATGGCACTGAGGCTACGCACACACCTTTGTGCATAATTTGTGGTTGGCCCCTCAGGCATCTGTTCTGTGCATCTCCCTGTCCTTGCTTCCTTTATTTCTTCCTCATTTGCTGACTTATTTATTTGTTTATTTGTTTTTTTTAATCATCTTCCACTTCATCTTTGTCTGGTTGCTGTGTCTTCCCATAAGGCATTGCTGTCTGTGCCAGCTAAAACAGCAGGTTGCAACTGACTCATCTCCAGCTAGCTTCATGCTGTTCCTGCCTCTTGGGGTGCTGCACATAGGAGCAGTGTGGAAGATCATACAAGGTTGATTACCAACCATGGTTTTCTTGATGGCCTTCATTTTCACCCATATCCCTTATTTAACAATGACTGTGATGTTTTGAGAGGCCGTGAAGTCATGGCACAAATACTTATGTGGCACTCAACTGCAAAGGAGAAGGTGTTTTTCACCAAGCTGCAGCAGTGATGTATCTGTGCCTTGTCTGCATCTCCTTCCCCTCCTCCCACTTGCATTTCTTCTCCCCCTGAGGACACACTGCTGGTGACACACAGCACTGTGCAAAAAGGTGGCAAAACTTTTTGTAGATTTTACCGCTTGCAGACAAATGTTACCGCTTGTATGCCAATAGTACAAGTTTGGATCCCCATTCATTTTACGTATTTATATAAAATTGTTATAGTCTGTTTTCTCAGTGCTTATAGTCATGAAGGCAATATTGTCATAACAAAATGCAAAATTGCAGAAATTTAAAACAGCATCGCACAGCAGCAGAGAGAACCATAAGGTCAGAAAAGGTTAGCAGAGAATTTACCACAAGCTGAACACTTGCTGAAACTAGACAGTGTAGTGAAAGGCATACAACGTGGGTTGGGAGCATATGAACCCAGGGGGCTGCTTCCTTCCTCTCACCGCCCATCATGCCTGCCTCCACACATTGAGCAATGGACAACAAAACAGAGCCCCACCTGAAGATGGGTTGGTCTGTGGAACTCCTTGCCACAGGATGTGGTGATGGCGTCTAGCCTGGACGCCTTTAAAAGGGGATTGGACAAGTTTCTGGAGGAAAAATCGATTACGGGGTAGAAGCCATGATGTGCATTTACAACCTCCTGATTTTAGAAATGGGCTATGTCAGAGTGCCAATGCAAGGGAGGGCACCAGGATGAGATCTCTTGTTATCTGGTGTGCTTCCTGGGGCATTTGGTGGGCCGCTGTGAGATACAGGAAGCTGGACTAGATGGGCCTATGGCCTGATCCAGTGGGGCTGTTCTTATGTTCTTAAGATCTTCAAATGCAAGGAAGCTTATATGGGTGGTGCGTTTTTCAAAATGATTTCTGTTATGGGGCTTGTTTACCCTGACTTACAGAGCATTTGTTAGTATTAAGTACACTTTGGTTCTCCTGCCACTCTCTGGTGGAATTGAAATGGGATTTAGACTTGTAGTAAGTGTCTCTCCTACAGGAGAGAAGGGTGGGTGATACTCGAAATCCAGTGTGAACATGAGATGAACTGTCTGCAAATTTGGGAATGTTCATGGTTTGGCTAATTGGTTTGTTTTCAAAATGAAAAGAAAGTTACATCTCCTGAAATAATCTGATGAATGTTCACTCTGCTTTTGAAAAAGAGGAGTGGTTATCTGTTTATGATGTAATTGTTTTGTCCTTTTTTTTTTTTTTATTAAAGGCTTCATAGAGCTCAGTCTCTATGACCAAGTGAGGCTTTTGGAAAGCTGTTGGCTAGAAGTGTTAATGGTGGGTCTGATGTGGAGATCCATTGATCATCCTGGCAAGCTCATCTTTGCACCAGATCTTGTGCTGGACAGGTGAGAAGAATGTTTGGGGGACTCTGGTTGGTTGGTTGGTTGGTTTAAATTTCAGCCTGTTGTAAGAAAATATCAATGAAGCCATGAGATATGGGATGAAAAATTGTTTCAAAGATGGAAGTATCAAAGGTGCTTCAGTCATCAAGGTGGGGCTCACCATATCAAAGGAATTGCACCTGCTACAAAGTGTGCCCACTTTTTCTTCAAAACAAACCTGAGATAGTTCGGAATAAGAACTACAGATCTGTCTAAAGTCACTCAGGACCCAGTCCTATCCAACCTTCCAGCACTGGTGCAGCTGTAATGCAGCCCCAAGGTAATGGAACAAATGTTTCCATAACTTGACAAGGGCTCTATGAGTTCCTCCCGACCACAGGATGCAGTTCATGTCCCATTGGCGCAGCTGCATTGGCAGTGGAAAACTGGTCAGGATTCGGCCCTCAATCAGCAGTAGCCCTACCACGAAGAAGAGCGAAACACTCCATTTCGGATGGCAGTCAGTAGCAGGTTCAGTGTATTCTAATCCACTCCTCACCTTCACCCCATGGTTCTGCTGCTGCTGTTGCCTGGCCAGGGAATGTTGACTCTGTAGTAGCTGCATCCTGGAAAAGTCAGGATATGTCCCATGGGGTCTATATGTGAACTCAGCAATTTTCAGTGTTTTTCTTCTCATGGCACACTGACCTCTATGGTCTTCTCCATAGTCTTTGTTTACCCAGCGTGTAATTAGTCTGTGGAACTCCTTGCCACAGGAAGTAGTGATGGCATCTTACCCTGTTGCCTTTAAGAGGAGATTGGACAGATTTCTGGAAGAAAAGTTCATCATGGGTTACAAGCCATGGTGGGTATGTGCAAGGTAGAGGTAGGCTGCCTCTGATTGCCAGATGCAGGGGAGAGCACCAAGATGCAGGTTGTGTCTGTTGTCTGTGTGTTCTCTGAAGCATTTGGTGGGCCATTGTGAGATACAGGAAGCTGGACTAGATGGGCCTTTAGCCTGATCCAGAGGGGTTCTTCTTATGTTCTTATGTTGTCACTGCTGGCTTCCAGGAGACTCTTCTAGGTTCTGTGGCTCTGCTTCTAGGGCAAATATCTGTAGTAACACATTGTCTACTGGCAGAGGAAGAGGGTCTGTCAATTTATTACACCAGACAGTTGCCCTAGAAACAGAGCTGCAGAACCCAGAAGATTTTCCAGTGATTTTCAACCACCGTGCTCCAAATTCCTGTGGCAAACTTGCGGACCTTTAGTGTGCCACAGCATGCCAACTGAAAATCCCTGTGCTAATTTGTGCATTGTGGCCTGTCTAGAATGTCTCTTCATCAGGCAGTGGGGCAGGACTAAAATGAGGCAATAGCTACTGACATCAGGAGGTACTGAAGGATGAGAGCAAAAGGAAAAAGCCAGGAGAAGAGGACCCAGGGCGACGATGGAGAGATTTAAAGAACAAGGATAAGGATTTTGCACTGAATGTTGTTGGGATTTCAACCTGCTTAACACAGCAACAGCAATAATGAATGCTGACTGAACAAACAAACAAAACCCAATGCATATCCAAGCACAAAGTAAAACTTTTCAGGCAGGGCTGTTTGAGGTTGATAGCCAGCTAACAGTTGAGAGGATGCAAAACTCTTTGTAACCCCTGAAGATGCTTTCCACAGCTGAAAGCGAAATATTGGGACTAGATCCTACAATGTACTTTAATCCGTGGCTTAAAGACTCGAGAAACATTTCAAATTATGTTTTGAACTGTTTGAGGTCCTCTGGTAATCTTGTGCCTGTGTTCAATTTAGAGATGAGGGGAAGTGCGTGGAAGGAATTTTGGAAATCTTTGACATGCTCTTGGCTACGACTTCAAGGCTTCGAGAACTGAAAATACAGCACAAAGAATATATGTGTGTCAAGGCTATGATCCTTCTCAATTCCAGTGAGTAGATTTGTTCAGTTCCATCAAGATGCACTTATTACTGAGACACACTACTGAGTAGTGGAAATATTTCGAAGACCCATTAAAGCATCATCAGTGCTTTCTGTCCTCGCATTATAAGAGTTTCTTTGATGCTTGATAACACAGGCCAACATACATTTTGCTTCCTTAAACGTTACACCAATTCCTGGGTATATTTGGGGTGCTGATTCCAAAAATGGCATCCATTTTGCCTTATCGCGTCCAGTTTTGGAGACACAGCATAGCCTCTTTAGTGAATGGTTCAAGCAGCTTCCTCATGAGGAAGCCTACACCATGGCTTCCTCATGAGGAAGCTGCTTGAATTATTCACTAATGAGGCTATACTGTATCTCCAAAACTAGACGCGATAGGGCAGAATGGATGCCATTTTTGGAATCGCCATCCCAAATTCATATCAAACCACCATAAAGTTTGGGAAAAACTTTTATGACCCTCAATTTTGTAGCCCTGTGTAATCAGAAATAATACCTATGTCCGTGCTGCATCATTCTGGCCATTGCATTTTTATACCCTCCAAAGGTAAAATGTAAAATAACTAATTGTATGTGACACAAGCAGATCCTTTGTTTTGCTGGTAACCTCCTGTTGTTCATTTGTACATACAGTGAAGACCCTGTCCTATGCTTTTTCCCACCATAGCATTCAGCCATGCCAAAGTGGGCTGCACTGTCTGCTGTAGTGGTTGCTATCAGGAGGCTTGGGGGTGAGAAGGAAAAATATTTTCCCATATCTCTCTATAAGCCTCTCCACCGCCAATGATCTCTCCACCTCTCAGACCTTCACCAGCTCTTTCTGTAACCCTGTGTTTTTGTTGTTTTGCAAATAGCATGCTGAGGCTGAGGAATAGGGTGAATCTATGGTAGGAGGTAAAGGTGGGATTTTAGGACTTTACCCCTGCCAGGGTTTAAATCTCAATCACACCACCTCCATGCCCATTAATTAAATGGAAACATTATTGGAAGACAAACTTCCATTGACTTCCTGTAGATGAAGAGAAGTCCATCAAATTCTGATTGGGGGGTTTCTAAGTTAAAATTCAACTCATGCTCAAGTAACCAAGCTAAGTTTTCAGGAGCTTTTCATTAAAGAAAAAAAAAATTCCATTAACACCTAGCATCTCCAGAGCTGCATAAATGCATTTATTGGACTGCACTTTGATAATAAAGAGAGCTTTATAGCAAAAAGAGGAAGAGTTACGTGTGTGTTTCTGCTCAGTCTCTTTTTTTCTTCTGCTCCATCTCTTCATTAAAAATAACACAAAGCCATCATTGGTTCTATTGAAAATCAAATCCCAAGTTTACCACCAAGAATTTTGCTTTGTGTTTAGCATTCTAGGTAAGTCACAGACTCTTTCTAGAAACAATTATGTAGAAATGGCACTAGGAACCCCTAAACCACATCTGTATCAATTGGCAATTTTTAATTCGATAATTTAAATATCTCTCATTTAAAGTTACTGGATCAAAAAGTTCCTTAATATTATACTGGAATTGGCCCCCTAAATAGGTTAAACAGTATTATCAGCAGGAGAAAAAGAAATAGTTCAACACGTTTAGGAATCATTAAGTTCAGAGGCACTTACCGGTTTTTCAATTCCAGTCTTGTACAGAAGTTGCAAAAATTCTATAAATGACCACTATTAAACACTGGTGGAACTGAGCCTGAAGGTATTGAGGTGGAAGTCAGGACCAACCCAGTTTCATGGGCTTTTCCTCGTAATGAGCTGGAATACTAATTTCTGGTGTCCTCCTTGTTTAGGCATGTTTCCGCTGTCACCCACTGCAGAAGAACACGAAAGCAACCGAAAGCTGCGCCACCTGCTGAACTCAGTGACAGATGCCCTGGTCTGGGTTATTTCAAAGAGTGGGATCCCTTTGCCCCAGCAGACGACCCGCTTGGCCAATTTACTGATGCTGCTTTCTCACGTCCGGCACGCAAGGTGAGGCTGTTCTGTGGCATTCCAGATTCCATTTTGGCACCAGTGGCAGCTTCCCTCCTGGAACAAACAGCGGTGGTGTGGGGAGTGGGGAGGATTTTCACTGGAATTCCAGCATGAACAGGAAAGTGTTAAAAATTCCCCATCCTCAATGTGTCCTGATTTTTTTTCGCAAGAGAGAAGAGAAACTAAGGTCAAACAATGCATTTATGTAACATGTGCTTTGACCCTGTGTAGACTCGGTCTTAATTATGAACATATTACATCTGTGCTAAACTAATACTATTGGGTTTACTTGGATACTGATTTTTGATAACAATTTTCAATTGTTCAATTTATCAATAATAAAAATTGATAATTTCTTTTGCACAAGAAATTATGGTTTTCAATACATAAGTGCTTGACTTAGTTGAACATCTATGTGAAATTTCCATTCATAGTATACAGCAGCAATTGTCAATACAGTGGTGCCTCGCATAACGAAATTAATCCGTTCCGCGAGTCCTTTCGTTATGCGAGTTTTTCGTTTTGCGAAGTGCGTTTTCCCATAGGAATGCATTGAAATTTAATTAATGCGTTCCTATGGGCAAGAAAAGTCAGAACAAAGTCAGATTTGGTTTACAAAGTGTTTATTAAGTGCTCTTTAAAGGCATACATACTGTACAGAGGATTTCAAAAATTTCAAGCACAAAACTTCAACTTTTTAAACATGACAGAAAAACATTTAAAAATCAGCAAACATGAGGCAGGACCATCTGACTTGAGGCTCAACACTGAAACTGAACAGAAACAGTCACAAACAGTCCTTGGACTGTGCAAAACTCTTCAGAAAGTACATTTTAAAGG
The DNA here is from genome assembly GCF_035046505.1 of Tiliqua scincoides. Taxonomy (NCBI): domain Eukaryota; kingdom Metazoa; phylum Chordata; class Lepidosauria; order Squamata; family Scincidae; genus Tiliqua; species Tiliqua scincoides. The sequence goes on from NC_089821.1 coordinate 305,931,519, forward strand.
CACGTAAACAGGGACATCATACAGAAACCAATACAGAAACTTGTTTAAATCACCAGAGGACTCTCTAAGGTTCTAGGGGACACTTGTACACAAACATTTTAAGGTTACCAAGTCAGGCTGAAGTGTCTCAACCTACAGGACCCAGTCTTTTAAGTCAGGAAACTGGAGGCAGACAGAACTGTCTCCACATCACAGCAGCAGTCTTTTACGTTCCCAGAGCTGCGGAGGGTCTCTCTGGGGATGGCACGAACGCTGGTCAGTTGAAGAGAAGGCGCAGTAGCGTAGGCAGGGACACTGGCAAACTGGGAACGGTCTCAGGCTGGCTAGCTAGGACAGAAGCAGTTTACAGTTAGCCAAAGACAACCTGGAGACAGACCCCTCTGTCCCCCAAGTCTCAGCATCACTGCTTTAACTTAACTTAACAACTTGGACAACTGGGAGAAGGCTTCAAGGCTTGACTTCAAGGCTTCTAGGAGGACGAGGAGGAGGAAGAACTGGGCACCACTGGTAGAAGCAGCAGGTTCCTCTTCCACTCTTTGCTTCTTCATGAAGAACCTCTCCATTGTCTGCTGCTTCAGCCGCCTTTTCAGCACCCTTCTGAAAGAGGACATGATCCTTGTATCAAACATGTTCGCAAGGTCATGTGCCAGAGTCTTGTTTGGGTGGTGCCGCTGTGCATAAGTCTGCACGTTTTTCCACTGTTGGCAGATGTCCTTCAGTTCCGTGGAGGACAGCTGTTCCTCACTTGACGATTCTTCCTCTTCCAAAGAGGCCTGCTCCTGCGTAGCCTCAGGAACATCGGAACTGGCAGCCTCTCCATGCCTGACCATGCTGTGGATTCCAGATCTGGTTTTGAATCTTTCAAACCAGCCTCCGCTTGCCTTGAAGACTTCTGGCTCGGCTGAGGTTCCTGGCTCTTGCTGTACGAGTTCTGTGTGCAAGGCCTTGGCCTTCTCACAAATGACAGCCTCAGTCACTGTGTCCCCTGCACGCTGCTTCTCTTCCATCCAGATGAGCAGCAACTTCTCTACCTCCTCCAGAACAGCTGGCCGGTTCTTCACGATCCTGGTGACTCCCTTGGCTGCATCTGTCACAAGGATCTTCTCCCTCATCTTCAGGATGGTCCCGATGGTGGATGGATTCCTCCCGTACTCCCTGGCGAGGTCTGTCACTCGCATGCCTCCGTCGTGCTTCTGGATGATCTCCTTCTTCATTTCTAGCGTCATCTTTGTCCTCTTCCCGGCCTCTGCAGGAGCAGCCTTCGTGGGACCCATGTCAGCAGTTGCTACGTTTGCAAAAACAAAAGGCAGTGCTTCACATCCGCTTCACACACATCTTCCCACCCCTGGCCAAACCTGCCCGGGACAAATAATTGGCATAACAGCCCCCCCCCAACACAGGAGAACAAATGCAGATGGTGAAGCTATGCTCCCGACCTTTCCACTGCTTGAGATGTCCCTGTGAGGAAGCTCCTTAAATCCTGGTCTGGAAAAACGGTTGCAAATGAGTTCCAGAGATTCCCCAAACTGCTGGAAAAACTCCCCTAACCTCCCCAAAACAGCAGGCCAAAACTGGCCAGCTGGCCCCCCAAAACGTACCTCAAACGCTGGCCACCACTTCCCAAAAGTTATGAAAAGTTCAAAGAAACTTACCTTAACTGCTGGTAGTAGGTTCCCCAAGGAGTTGGTGAACTGCTCAGAACTGCTCAGAACAGTTGACCAAAGACAGGTTTTGCCCACAGCACAGGCCACAGTGCTCCTGGAAGTCAATCCTGGAACTGCACGTGGAGAAGTGAGCCCAGGCTGCATTGGGGAGGCTTTTTAAACCTCCAGGCACAATGCATCCTGGGTATTAACGGTTGTGCGATTTAAAACAAACCAGGACAATAAAAAAAAGGAAAAAATTCATTTTGCGAAGCATAAGTCATAAAAATTCGTTGTGCGAGTTACCAAACTTCGCACAATGCTTTCGTTCTGCGAGTTTTTCGCTGCGCGGGGCATTCGTTATGCGAGGTACCACTGTATTTTCCTTCTCATGGCACTCTGTTGCTTTCTCTATGACTTTCTGTATGGTCTTTGCTTCTTCTGATGTCACTTCTGGCTTCTGGAAGACTCTTCCAGGATCTGTGGCACTGTTTCTAGGGCAATTGTCTATAGCAGGGGTGCCCAGGGGAACTCGAGGACTCCTAAACCGGCCCGAGGGGATCCCCCAGTCTCCAATGAGCCTCTGGCCCTCCGGAGACCTGCTGGAGCCCACGTTGGCCTGATGCAACTGCTCTCAGCATGAGGTCAACTGTTCAACCTCTCGCGTGAGCTGTGGGATGAGGGTTCCCTCCACTGCTTGCTGTCTCACATCTGATGTAGCAGCAGCAGGGAAGTGCAAGGCCTTTTATAGGCCTTGAGCTATTGCAAGACCGTCATTCATTCATATAAGTTCCATCTCTAACATATTCATTTATGTAAATTTATTCAAATTTGAAATGTAAATTAATTCTTTTTTTTTTTCCTGGCCCCCAACACACTGTCAGAGAAATGATGTGGCCCACCTGCCAAAATGTTTGGACGTCCCTGGTCTATAGTAATGAACTGCCTGAGGGACAAACAATTTGTTACTAAAGTTGTCCTAAAAACAGAGCCATAGAACTCAAAATGGTGATGTTTTTAATGCCTTATAAGACATTGGGAGGCTCATGGAAGCCCTGGAGGCAGGGCTTCCCCTGGCCTCTTAATGCCTTATAAGGCATTAAAAAATGTAACTTCCGGTTTCCCTCCAGAAATCAGAATTATCTTTTTTTTTTTTTTGGCCTTTTCGGTCATTCTGAAGCCCACAGAGGCCATGGGCGGACATGTGTGACCTCTGGGGGCTTCAGAAAGTCCGCTGGAGGTGATTGGAGCAGAGCTCTGGTCCCCTTTGGAGGACTCGGGTGGAGCTAAGTCTGGCTGAATGTGGGTCTGGAGAATCTATGTTGAGCCTGATCTTGGAATATAAAATCCGCAGATAAACAAGCTGCACCTGTATAAGATTACAGTGTTTGGTTAGTTCTGCTGTCCCATTCTGGCCTTTTAGGCAAAGCAAAGAAGTGGTTAGCTAAGCCAGTGAAGTCCTTTGAAGAACTGGTGATAGAGAAGTGTGTCAGAGGGAAGGGCTAAGCAGGGGAGATACAGTCCAGAGGCAGCTAGATCTAAGAGCTGTTTACCTATAATTCCCAGGCAGCAACTGAAGGCTTGTGTGAAATCAGTCTGGATGTCCCTACCTTCCCTCACATAATGGTGGGTCCCTGCCCAGGCTGTTCTTATGGTAAAGATTCCTTCTCAGATTCCAGAGCAGACAGGTAGAGTTCCAAAGGGCCAGAAGCAGATGTCATGGGCTGGTAGTTAGGTTCCAGCAGAGGAGTCCATAGAATCAGGGCAGCTTAGATATGCTTGAGGTAAACTATTAACACCCAATCTCGAGAACAGTCATTTTCAACCACTGTGCTGTTGCACACTGATGTGCTGCAAATGGTCTGCAGGTGTACCTCAGGAGTTTGGGGAAGGGTCATTTATTAGTAGGGCCATTGGGGGATGTGAGCCCCCCACCAACAGCATGGTGTGCCTTGTCAATTGTCGAAAAACTGATGGTGTGCCTTGACATTTTAGGACCATGTCAGTGTGCTGTGAGATGAATAAGATTGAAAATCACTGCTCTAGAGTGTCTCTGAACGAGTTCATTTTTTGCCCACAGCACTTTTTTGTGACCTCTCTGCTTTCTTTCCAGTAACAAAGGGATGGAACATCTTCTTACTATGAAGTGTAAGAATGTTGTGCCAGTCTATGATTTGCTGTTGGAGATGCTCAATGCACACAATGTCCGAAGCCACAGAAAAATGCCAGTTTCCAATCTTGAGATCCCCCCGTCAGACCAAATGGCGACTATAGATGAAGCCCCACAGTGATGTGGGGATCCAGGAAATTACAAAGAAAGCAGATTAATGTTAATGTTTTCTTTCTTTCTTTCTTTCTTTCTTTCTTTCTTTCTTTCTTTCTTTCTTTCTTTCTTTCTTTCTTTCTTTCTTTCAGTAGAGACCCACTCTACTTTAAAATAGAGTAAAGTAAATATCAATTTCTCTTCTGAAACACTTGTCATTATTTGGTGGACCTTATACCAGTCTTTCTAGATTGAACTTTGTATATATCAGATGAGACTGTTTTGGAAAAAGTGTCATGGTTTGTGTTGAACCACCTGCCTCTGATTGTGGCTTTATCAAATGTTGCACTTCTGGAGTGCCTTCTAGACGAGACTGTTGAAGCGCCTTTTGAGCCTTAAGCTTCACGGTTTCCCTCCTTGGAAACAGAGAAACTTTTTTACATAGAGGGAAAGTTGACACACGCAAGTCCAGGATCCCATTGCAAATCTCTTTGCAGGGCAGCAAACCAGAGGAACTTCTTCAGAGCAAGTAACTGAATGGTTTCACATTTACAGGATGCTTTTCAGGAGTTTTTTGGGTCATGATGCATGCTGTGGATTATTGTGAACAGGAAGCACCCTGTTCACATCAGATATATGTTCTGTTCATCTTGTAAACTGCAGAAGATGTGAAGATGTTTATCCGTTGTGCAAATTTACTTTGGATAAACGGGAACATGGAGCAGGACTTCATATTTAACTGAAAAGCCCTTGAGAGTTTGTACCTGATCCATGTTGACTGTGTGGACTAGAATCTTGGTTTTTTAAAGCTCCAGTTATTATTGACTACTGTCTGAGCACTTGCTGTGTTTGAGCTCTGTGTTGAGTGGCTATAAAGCTTGCCCTTTTAGTTTCCTGATGTAAACATTTGCAATGTATTGCCACTGGTGTGAAAAAAAAATTACTGTACTATTTCGAATTTGTGAATAATGATTTCATGTTTAGCTACAGAAGATCTGGAGAATAATGACTACTTTACAAGTAGAAGGAGAAACAGACAAATTTCTACAGCTGTGTTGATGCCACAGGAGGAAAGACCCAGAATTGGAGAGAAGCTGTGTTTTGGTGGACCAATTAGGCATATTCAGATGGCAGCTTCATGCACTCTTATGTGCCAGTGCATGGGCTCCAGTGCCTACATGTACCTCTCCCATAAGCAAGGGCTACACATTCATTTCAGTGCAGGATCCAACTTTGCGCATACAAAGGGGCATGTGCAGAGTTATCCCTTTCATTAAGTGACACTCATATGTTGATGCGCCCTATGAATGTAACAGCACATGTGTGATTCTGGTGGTTGAAGAGTTAAGTGAAAAATGTGACTGTATTCCCTTTTGTGTAATAAAGAGAAGAGTCTGGAGTCATGGACAAAATGTCCGAGTCCAGGATAAAAATACAGACCCAAATTTCATGGTTTTGGTAAGAACATAAGAAAAGCCCACTGGAGTTAGGACAGACAGAAGAAAATATTTCTTTACCCAGCATGTAATTAGTTTGTGGAACTCTTTGCCACAAGAAGTAGTTATGGCATCTTGCCTGGATGCCTTTAAGAGGGGATTGGACAAATTTCTGGAGGAGAAGTTCATTATGGGTTACAAGTCATAGTTGGTATGTGCAAGCTCTTGGTTTTAGAGGCAGGCTGCCTCTGCCAGATGCAGGGGAGGGCACCAGGACGCAGGTTGTGCCTGTTGTTTTGTGTGCTCCCTGAGGCATTTGGTGGGCCGCTGTGAGATACAGGAAGCTGGATTAGATGGGCCTTTGGCCTGATCCAGCAGGGCTGTTCTTATGATCGGGCCAAAGCCCATCTAGTCCAGCTTCCTGTATCTCACAGTGGCCCACCAAATGCTTCAGGAAGCACACAAGTCAGCAAGACTCGACCTGTGTCCTAGTGCTCTCCCTGCATCTCGCATTCTGAGGTAGCCTACTTCTAAAATCAGGAGCTTGCACATACCTACCATGACTTGTAACAGATGATGGACTTTTCTTCCAGAGATTTGTCCAATTCCCTCTTAAAGGCATCTAAGTGAGATGTCATCACCACTTCCTGTGGCAAGGAGTTCCACAGACTAATTACACACTGGGTAAAGAAATCTTTTCTTTTGTCTGTCCTAACTCTCCCAACACTCAATTTTAGTGGATGTCCCCTGGTGTTATGTGAGAGGGATATCCACTTTATCCATCCCCTGCATGATTTTGTATGTCTCAATCATGTTCCCCCCCCCCCCCGCAGGCGTCTCTTTTCTAGACTGAAGAGCCCCAAACGCTGTAGCCTTTCCTTGCAAGCATCTAACTGGGAATACATGAAAAGCTGAGGTGTGTGTGTGTGTGTGTGTGGGAGGGATACCTCTTTGTGGTAATCCAACAATAATAAGAGAGATTTAGGATCCCCCAATAAACCCCTCTGGTATGTAGGAATAAGACACACTGAAATGAGATATTTTCAATCCCTCTGCTTGAATGGTGGTTACTGTTCTTTCTGTATTTTCCCTTGTTCCATTCTGGATGGTATGTGTCTTCTGTCCTCATGGTAAAAGGGGGGGGGGGCTTGTGGGGTTGAATAATCGCTTTGGTGGCATGCACCACCATCAGTTATTTCCCAGTAGGAGGGCATGTGTCACCATGCCACCCTAACCAAAGTTGGGCTGAGAGCATCAGCAAACGGAGCTTTCTGCAAACCTTTTCCTCAACTGCAGCTTAACTTCATTTGCTCGATGAAAAGGTTGCCCTCCTCAGATGTTGTCGAACTATGAGGAGCCTTCGTGGCAAGAGAAGGCCCAGGAGTGTGCTGGCAAGTCCTGCCTCTGCTGCACTCCACAGAATACTGTTGATGGAGTGTACCTGATCACAAGGGGACATTTTCCCCAAGGATTGTGTTTGGCTGTGCAGTCAAATGTTGTTCTTTGGGAGAGTGGACCGACATACTTGTGAGGTGTGTGGTGCTTGCTGGGACACTCAGGACCTTCTTCAACCATGGAGACACTCCACAGAGAGAGAAGGTCTGAAGAAAGCTACAACGCTGCCTGCACCTGCGCTGTTTCCTCTCATTTGGATTGTTCATTCTACATAAATGGTCATCAGAAATCATTTTGCACCTAGTCTGCCCAGCACCTAGCGCGATATAGGTAGCAAGTAAAGATGAAATAACAACTTGCAGTAAGATTTGCTTCTTAATTTGGTGGCATTGAATGTACACTGTCCCCAGGCACATGCTCGTGATGTTTGTAATTTGATTTGATTACCCAGCACTTGATGAATTGCAGGTAATTATGGAACTGACTCTGTTTAAAAGGAATGTGGCTGAAGGTGAGGTGGGGGTTAAATAAAATTCTGATATTTGCTGTTTATCTCTGATGACTCCTTCACACATAGTTGATTTGTGGTCATCATCCAGTGATATGAACCAGCTTGGGGCCAAACTGTACATTAGAAGAAATGCATAATGTAACCTGGTTGTTTGTTTTTTTTTTTTAATAGCATGCAAGGCGGCTGTGTGTGCTTAAAATAAGCGGAAGCTTCAGAAGAGGTGGGTGGGTTTTTTTAGCAACACAGAATGGATAAAATCAAACATGTTGATTGTTGTCAGCGTTATGTGGTTCTGTGGCAGTGCAGAATTCTATTTCCTGATAATCTCAGCCTTCATTCAAAAATGAAGAGCAAGTTTTTAGCCCTTATGGTGTATGGAAAGTCATTAGAGAGGTGACTGAGTAAGATTTTCAATGTTTGGAGTGGACCTTAGTACCCTGAGGGCTGTAGCCCCTCCCCGTGATGACTGACAGAACCACACAGAGGCATGAGGGAGAGGAATCCTCCAAGATCATGCAGGAGAGGGGAGTGTGTGTGCAGATGTCTAAATGCTGCAGGGCCCCCAGAACTGGGTTTGCCCTTAGCACGGCTTCTGAAGTTCAACTTTCTCAGTGGCACCTACTTGCTGCACTCTGGGGCTGTGATCCTATCCACAGTTTCCTGAAAGTAAGCCCCCCTGAACAGAATAGGACTTACTTCTGAGTAGACATCCATAGGATTGTGCCCTGGTAATGGGCATAGAAATAGTCATTGCAAGATCTTACTAGGAAGTTCTGTGGAATTTTGTGCGATGTACTCCTATGCCAGAAAGAGGTAGACTTTTTAGCACATAATTGCATCAAAGCGGTGCCCTCAGATGAATGCAGTAAGTATGACAGAGAATAATTACATGCATTAGACGATTTTGTAGGTGTGTATGTATGTCTCTCTGCATAACAAACCCATGTGAACCAATGGGATCATATGTTCTTTCGTGGTCCTCACCGAAGTAATTGTGAAACTTAATGAACACAGACCAACAACTGAGCGTTCCAATGGCTGAGGAAATATTTTATCAAGGCTGTTCTGGTACTCTGGAAATGTTTGAAATAAATTCAGAAAGGCAGTTCATTGATGCCAATGCTGTAATTCTAGATTTATTTACTCGGAGATAAATTCCTTTGAAGTCAACGGAACTTACTTCTGAGTAAATATAGCGGATGCAAGGTAGGTTGCTGGCCCTGCAGTATGTCTGTAGTTTATTGTTTAGCTCAGGGGTGTCAAACCCGTTTCACACAGAGGGCCAAAGGAGGGCTCGAAGTGACATCGTTAAGCGGGCAGTGACATCATTAAGCAGATGATGGCTAGGAATAAGCACCTAGTTCTCACATAGAAATTTATTAGCGACAAATGACAGAAGAGAAAATGTACAGATCTTGTTCATATTTTTCAAGATATGAGAGAGCCCAATTATGCTGAGAGATCCCAGTTATAATGGGGGCAGATAAATTGATTCTAGGGCCTGCGGGCCTTATGTTTGACACCCCTGGTTTAGCTTATTCCAGGGGTGTCCAAAGTTTTTGGCAGGAGGGCCACATCAGCTCTCTGACACTGTGTCGGGGGCCGGGGGGGGGGAAGAATTAATTTACATTTATAATTTGAATAAATTTACATAAGTTTACATAAATGAATATATTAAAGATGAACTTATATGAATGAATGAAGGTCTTGCAATAGCTCAAGGCCTATAAAAGGCCTTGTACAAAGCAAGGCTGGCCTTTGCTGCCATTGCTGTGTCACAGATGTGAAAGATCAAGCAGTGCTCTCATCCCACAGCTCACACAAGAGGTCAAACAGTCGCCCTCATGCTGAGAGAAGTTGCGTTGGGCCAGTGCAGGCTTCAACAAATCTCCGGAGGGCCAGAGGCTCATTGGAGACTGGGGGCTCCCTGAGGGCCGCATCGAGAGGCCTCGAGGGCCGCAAGTGGCCCCCGGGCCAGGGTTTGGGCACCCCTGGCTTATTCCATATTATTGATGCGTTGTTTTTTTTTAGCACACCCACAGCTTTTCTTCCAGTAGTTCTGAGTGGCTTTTGTATTGGTTCTCTCCCAGTAATTTCTTATCCAGGCATCATAGGGGGATCTAACTTGCTTAGCCTCAGCTATAACATCAGATCAGTCTCTGGGTCAGCCACTAGCCTGAAACAAAGAAATTACATAGGAAAAGCTTTTTACAGCAGGAGGGGTATAAACTCCAGTGATTTCTTATTTAATACAGACAGTTCCACCCATCTTTGGCAAATGATAGCCTCCTCTGAGTAGGGCTTTCTTTAAAATAATAGGTGGTCTTCAGTTCAAGACGTGACATTCTTCAGGTTTCAATTGCCTTCCTCTCCCAGGTCTCTAGTATGCAGTGGCATAGTGATGGGGTGTGTGCAAAGAACTAAGTTTTGCAGGTGCCTGAACCTGCCATGAAAGCAGCTCCAAAGGGGAAAGGGAGGGGCTGTTTGTATGGTGCGTTCAGGTTCCTGCAAAACTTAGGGCACAAACCTAATCAGGCCTACTCAGAAGTAAATCCTATTTTGTTCAATGGCGCTTACTGCCAGGAAAGTGTGGGTAGGATTGCAGCCTTAGTGCTTTGCACCCCTTCTAACTATGCCACTGCCAGTACATGCAGTTTGACTTGATTGTGCATTCATGCACAGGAACGTAAAGGCACCATGCCTTATGCAGGCTTGCATTTCAAATGCTGGTGCTGATGAGTAGGGAAATGAGGTTTTGTAATGCATATCGCCCATATCAACCTATCCAAAAACGCTTCTGCCTAATTCAAACCCAATTGGTGGGTACCCGAGACCTGCCTTGTGTGATAGTGATGGTTGCATCACAAGTGTGGAATTCCCTCTGCAGGGAGAACCACCAAAAGCCCACCTGCTCATCTTTTAAAAATTTTTATCCTACAAGGTTTTTCATAACTGATTTGTATGCGACTGATGCTTTTGCTGCTTTTATGCCCTGTTTGATTGTGATGTGGTATTGTGTATGGTATTGTGTATTCCTTAGGTCAGGGGTGTCAAACATAAGTCCTGGGGGCCTGATGTGGTCCCCCAGAAGCTCATTATTTGGCCCTCAGCCTCTGCCCCCATGACCATCAGCTGCTCTTGACTGTTGAGCTGTGGTGAGGTGTCACTGCTGAAAGGACAGCCCACATGAAAATTAGGTTCTCACGTATCTTGAAAATATGGTCAAGATTTGCATATTTTTTTCTTCTGTAATTTGCACCTAATGAGTTCCTAAGAGAGGAAAAAAAGTGTGTTTTTCTGGTCATGACCTGCTTAATGACATCACTTCCTGCTTAATGACATCACATCTGGCCCTCAGCAGGCATCCTGAATACTATTTGGCCCTCTGCATGAAATGATTCTGACACCCCGGCTTTAGGTTATGTGGGTTATTCCCACATTTAAATGTAATGCTTATGAAATTATATTTTGAAGGCCAGGTAGAAACAAAAAAACAGGCAAGTTTGTCTCCAATCGAAGGAATGAATGCTGACTGCCTTTACATCCATGGACAGGTTACTGCAAAGTGAATGAATTCAGTGTATAGTGCATTTAACAGTGTATAACTCTACACAAGAGCCTTGTGAAAAAGCAGAGAGCAGACAGCTTGGGTAGAGATCCTTGGTATGAGACGAGATTTCTGACAATCACACATGAGTCCCTAATTCTGTCTGTGAAATGGGAGAGAAAATCATGGGGGGAAACTTTACCTGTTGAATTTTATGTGTCAGGCTGCTATTCAAAGCACAGAGCAGGGCCAAAAACCAGCAGCACCCCTTCCAGCAGACTGTACAAGCAATTTACCTTTCAAGACTTTGTTTTTTATAATCTCCCACACACTTAAAAAAAACTTTCAGCCTCTATTAGAATGAATCATGAAAAGCCCCAATAAGAAATATGATCTGTTCCTCTCCTCTTACAGTGCAATCCTATGCATGTCTATTCAGAAGTAAGGGCCATTAAATTCAAAGCAACTTACTTCCAGGTAAGCACATAGAGGATTGCAGCCATACAACCCAATCCTATCTAATTCTCTCCCCACTCCACTGATGCAGCCATGCCACCTGAGTGCAGCTGCATCCTGGGGGGGGGGGAGGCAGTCCCAGAGGTCTTTTCCAGGTCTGGGAACATTTGCTTCCTTGCCTGAGGGGGAAGACTCTACTACCTTCATGGGTATACTTGGTCCTGCATCATCAATTGCTGGGAGTGGACCCAGGAAGGTGGATCAAGGCTGTTCCTTCTTACAAGCAGGTAAAACAGAACAGCTCCCTGCGGCTTGCTTTTATTCCCTCCTCTCACTGCTGCTTCTGCTGGGTCCCTTTCCTGTGTTCCTGACCTTTTGGCTGCAGCCTTCAGAGTGCAATCGGGTGGAAATGAGTTCCTCTGACAACGCTGTTCATAGTGGCTTGCCCTCTAGATCCTCCCACAGGCATTTAGTTCTAGTCCTTGCCTTCAGTGTTTAGTAAAACACAAGATAAATATGAATGTGAACCTTTACTGTACTTGAACTGTTTTAAGAAGTATTTTTGGTGCCTTTCCAAGTGTTTTGTGAACACAAGCCAAGTTTTTTTTGCAGGGGGACGGGACGGCATCTGACCTTTTCTCAGCTGTTTACTTCTGTAGAGTGTTGGTAATTTTTTTCCAGTGATGTGTGTGTGATTGTAGGCTGTAACTGATGAATAAACAAATATTGTACAAGATGAAGGTCTTTCTCATTGTAACATCCTCTTAATGGGCTAAAATGCTGTTTTTTAATTCTTTTTTTTTCTGGCAATCCAAACCAGAAAGCCTCCCAGCTATGAACTAAGGCTGCAGTACTGCTTTCCTGGGAGTAAGTCCCACTGAACAAAATGGGACTTACTTCTGAGTAGACATGCCTAGGATTGCCCTGAAAGTAGCCTTAGGCCAGGGGTCGGCAACCTTAAACACTCAAAGAGCCATTTGGACCCGCTTTCCGGAGGAAAAAAAACCCTCAGGAGCCACAAAACCCTTTTGACATCTAAAATGAAGATAATACTGCATATATAGGTTTTTTTTTTTTTACCTTTATGCTCTTATAGGTCCCATTTTTATAATGTAGCCCCCTCTTGTAGCTTTTAGTTAGTTTTGTCATACATTCTTGTCCTGTGTTTTCAGACGCCTGGTCCTCTATGGTGTTTTGCCTGATTCCAAGGCCATTCTCTGCCTGGAAAATTATGCCCACTTTAAGCAAATTAGCTCCCCTTCTTTCCCCCAACAAATGACCCTGGTTCTGCCCTGCAGTCCTGCTGGACCCCACCTCCAGGGTAGCTCCCCTGTTCAACCTGCAGAGGTCCTCTCTTCTGCCAGCAGCCTCCCACCACTACAGCAGACCCTGGGTCATCAGCAAGTCTTGGGCACAGCAGCCACACTTCAAACTCCAGTGTCTCCAGCAGTCCATTAGTCACAAAGTCAGTCAGAGTATCCAGGGCAGAGTCCAAAGTCAATAAGCCAAGTCACAGTCCAAGGTCAGATTCCAAAGTACGTCAGTCAAATCAGTCAGAGTAGCCAAGTCAAAGTCAATAAGCCCAGTCAGTCTCCTCTCCAACCTGCAATCCTTCTCCAACCCACACCCCTCTTCCTGCCTCAGGTGCTCCTTATATCCCTGAGGGCCCTATTGCCTTCAAGTCACCACATAGACGAACAGGCCTTGCTGAGGGAGAGTCAGCATGGCTTCTGTAAGGGTAAGTCTTGCCTCATGAACCTTATAGAGTTCTTTGAAAAGGTCAACAGGCATGTGGATGCGGGACAACCCATGGACATTATATATCTGGACTTTCAGAAGGCGTTTGACACGGTCCCTCACCAAAGGCTACTGAAAAAACTCCACAATCAGGGAATTGGAGGACAGGTCCTCTTGTGGATTGAGAACTGGTTGGAGGCCAGGAAGCAGAGAGTGGGTGTCAATGGGCAATTTTCACAATGGAGAGAGGTGAAAAGCGGTGTGCCCCAAGGATCTGTCCTGGGACCGGTGCTTTTCGACCTCTTCATAAATGACCTGGAGACAGGGTTGAGCAGTGAAGTGGCTAAGTTTGCAGACGACACCAAACTTTTCCGAGTGGTAAAGACCAGAAGTGATTGTGAGGAGCTCCAGAAGGATCTCTCCAGACTGGCAGAATGGGCAGCAAAATGGCAGATGTGCTTCAATGTCAGTAAGTGTAAAGTCATGCGCATTGGGGCAAAAAATCAAAACTTTAGATATAGGCTGATGGGTTCTGAGCTATCTGTGACAGATCAGGAGAGAGATCTTGGGGTGGTGGTGGACAGGTCGATGAAAGTGTCGTCCCAATGTGCGGTGGCAGTGAAGAAGGCCAATTCTATGCTTGGGATCATTAGGAAGGGTATTGAGAACAAAACGGCTAGTATTATAATGCCGTTGTACAAATCGATGGTAAGGCTACACCTGGAGTATTGTGTCCAGTTCTGGTCGCCGCATCTCAAAAAAGACATAGTGGAAATGGAAAAGGTGCAAAAGAGAGCGACTAAGATGATTACGGGGCTGGGGCACCTTCCTTATGAGGAAAGGCTACGGCGTTTGGGCCTCTTCAGCCTAGAAAAGAGACGCCTGAGGGGGGAAATGATTGAGACATACAAAATTATGCAGGGGATGGACAGAGTGGATAGGGAGATGCTCTTTACACTCTCACATAATACCAGAACCAGGGGACATCCACTAAAATTGAGTGTTGGGCGGGTTAGGACAGACAAAAGAAAATATTTCTTTACTCAGCGTGTGGTCGGTCTGTGGAACTCCTTGCCACAGGATGTGGTGATGGCGTCTAGCCTAGACACCTTTAAAAGGGGATTGGACAAGTTTCTGGAGGAAAAATCCATTATGGGGTACAAGCCATGATGTGTATGCGCAACCTCCTGATTTTAGAAATGGGTTATGTCAGAATGCCAGATGCAGGGTAGGGCACCAGGATGAGGTCTCTTGTTATCTGGTGTGCTCCCTGGGGCATATGGTGGGCTGCTGTGAGATACAGGAAGCTGGACTAGATGGGCCTATGGCCTGATCCAGTGGGGCTGTTCTTATGTTCTTAAGTGGCTGCAGCTGTGCAGCACACTCTGCTGGATGCCCAGGCCTTACCCTTAAAGGGGCCACTGCTGACACCACATCTACCTCCTCACCAGATCTTCCAGGATTCCAATGCATATGGCGGTTATGACATCTGCTTATCTTACATGGATACTAAAGAACTCCCCCCACCTTCCAGAGGCACCCTGCTGGAAGGAAAAAAGGACACAGACTCCAGAGGTGGGGAAGAGAAGAAGCCAGAGCTGGGGGGGGGAAGGTGGGGGGGCAGCCACAGGCCAGCTTCTGCCCTGCCTGCCTGCCCTCCCTCACTCAGGCTGCAACCCTCTCCACACTATCCTGGGAGTAAGCCCCATTGGCTACAATGGGACTTTTGAGCAGACAAGTTGGTTGAAGCTCTCAGGTTGCAGTCCTCTCCACACTTTCCTGGGAGGAAGCTTCCCTGACTACTTGTGAGTAGACCTGCATAGGAGGGGGCTGAGGCTGCAGCCCTCCACACCTTCCTGGGAGGAAGCCCCACTGACTACAGCAGGGCTTACTTGTGAGTAGACCTGCAAAGGAGGAGGCTTAGGCTATAGCCCTCCACACCTTCCTGGGAGGAAGCCCCACTGACTACAGCTTACCTGTGAGTAGACCTGCACAGGAGGCGGCTGAGGCTACAGCTCTCCACACCTTCCTGGTTGTAGCCCAGGGACTACATCGGGGCTTACTCTTGAACAGACCTGTGCGGGCTCTCACTGGCTCCAAGGCTGCCATCCCTGGCACCCTTTCTTGGGAGTAAGCTTCATCCGCTGTAATGGGGCTTACATCCGAGTAGACACACAGGATGTCCCCTCAGCTGTGGAGGAAAAGCCTCTCCTTGCACTGAGTGGGGAACTGCTCAAGGAAAGGCGGGCTGCAAGGGCTTGCAATGGCTGAGAAGGAGGGAGGCTCAGGATTGGCTGGTTTGTCTGCCAGTGAAGGGCCCTGAGCCATTCCAACAGAAAAAGCCAGGAGCCTGCTGGATGCTGATTGGCTGAGCCTGCTGGAGAGTTGGGGAAGGGAAAAACAGGGAGCTTAAGCCTGCAGAGCGGGCAAAATTGAAAAGGGAAACCAATGTGGGGCAGGTGGGGGTGAAGGGAGAGGAGGGCAGTGAGCTCAGGGGGCGGAGGGAAGCAGCCTGCCCTCCCAGCACAGGTGCCTCCTGTTACCCCCTTTGCCACTTTCACCCGGAGGAGCCGCAGCAGACAGCTGAAAGAGCCACATGCGGCTCTAGAGCCGCAGGTTGCCGACACCTGCCTTAGGCAAATAATTACTTTCAGCCTTCAGTCCCCCAACCTAGCTGTTCCCAAAATGACAGCTGCTGCCATAAGGTGCAGGACACTGTTGGTATTCCCCAGAATTGCTCTCATCCACACACCAACTCAGAGTTGGTTTCTACTATCTTTCCAATACAAACTGGTATATCGTAAGGATTGTGAGTCAGTTTATATCATAGAAAGCATCCACAAGATCATCTAGTCCAACCTCCTGCCTGTAGTAGGAAGAGAGCATCTGCAGCAGGTGCTTTTTGGGCCTCTGCTAGTAGTTCACACACTACTCGTCATGTGATGGGGCATGCCTATCCCTTCTCCCACATGTGCACAAAGTAACATGTGAGAGAGATGCTCCTTGCATACATAAACCTGGTCTATGCAGTCTTTCATCTCTTTCCCTTTTTGGTGTAGAATAGGTATCCACCCCACATATTACTTCAAGTTCATGGTAGGTAATGGGTGGGGTGGGGGGGCAGTCCCACATTCTGGAAAATGCAAAGCTATCTGTATGAGCCAGACCACAAGTCCAGCTGTTGTGGCCAGGCTTGTATCTGTGACCAGCACGCATATCCATTTTTACAATGTGTATCTCAGATATCCCATAGGGCAGGTAATAATTCACCTTTTACAGCTGGATCACTGCAAGGCTCAGATGGTTTGAGATGCCCAAGAATTCTGTAATGGTTGCTGTCTTTAAAAAGCTAGTTTTATGCCATCAGAGGCTGACCACTCATGACATCCTCTAAGTCAGTGGTTCTCACACATTTAGCACTGGGAACCCATTTTTTAGAATGAGAATATGTCAGGACCCGCCGGAAGTGATGTCATGACCAGAAGTGACATCATCAAGCAGGAAAATTTTTGACAATCCTAGGTTGCAATCCTGCTTACGCTTACCCAGCAGTAAGTTCCATTTACTATAATTGTTAAAAGAATATACACAGTAGTTTCTTAAAAGTACAGGTCTGTAACACTTCCCAAAATGCAGTAACATACTTGTAGCATCAAGTCTAATATATTAAAATACTGAAATGAATGGGGACCCACCTGAAATTGGCTCGTGACCCACCTAGTGGGTCCCAACCCAGTTTGAGAAACACTGCTCTAAGTATTTTGAATTCCTTGGGAGAAGGGTGTGCTAAGCATGTCATTAAATCAGCTCTAAGGTATTGAGCCCCTCCCTCCCACTGGAGGACTGCCCTGCATAGATGCCTTTGGCCATTAGGGCACAAGATCCTTTGCCTGGAGTATCAGGCAAATTGCAGTCTACAGCCTCTTCCTTGGACCTTGTGATGTTCCCCCCCCCCGTCCTCTTCCCCCCCCCCCACCAACTGACAGCTCTTCTTAACAGGCTTAATGGAAGAGAATCGTTTGGCATCTTTTGTCAGCAACTGAATGATACTCTTAAGAAGCTCTGATAAATAGAAAAAGAAAATGGAACAGGGCTGAAGAGTGAAAAATAGGGAAATTCAGTTACTTTCATCAGCCTGAAAGGTCTTGCTGACGACCCTGAACCCAGAGGCGCCAAAAAACGGCATCAGATGGCCTGTGAATGGTGAGCAAAAGCTCTTGTGGGTGGCGGTGAAGGTAGGGCAGGAAATGGGCTCAGCACCCCACCAATCAGTAGCTAAGGGTGGAACTACATGGTATGCTTGATGAGCAGGGGCAGCATGACCTGGAACACCACCGGATGTCAGCCCGGGTCCACTGCCTCTGAGCTAAAAAAGAACAAACCCCAAATTCTTACCATGCTCATGTGCTGTTGTCAAAGCCAGAAGTGCAGAACTTCTAGTTATATTTACAGGAACAACGGGAACTATGGAGCTCCTTCAGCATTGTCCTTGTAAATAAAACTGAAAGTATATGCCTAATAAAGGTTTGTTGTATGTTAATAAAACTGAAAGTATTGCACTTCAAGGCACTGGCATTAGTGGGGGGGTGTGGACTGCACCAGGTGATATGCAGGTGTGTGACACCACTACTCAGCAAAATTTTTAAAACTGTGGTATTTTCTAACAATACCATCACGTCATATATCAATCGATGTGTCATTTCATACAGAATGCAATTAAACAAACCATGTTGAAATATCACTATTCTATCAAAAGTTATAGCCAAGTCACCTGGGCAGTGAGCGTACATCACCATGTCCGCTGCCCAGAACCTTGCCCTGCCCACTGCATGGGAGTAAGTCCATCATAGGGGTGAAGTGATGGCCTCCCGCATTGGGTGATGCAACCCCTAGTGACACCACTGCTTCCAGGTTTGATGACAGTGTGTGAGGCAGCACAGCGAAGAGAGGTATGCCCTGCCTCTCACTCAAGCAAGTGAGAAGCAGTTAGTTGTGGCTTGCATCAGAGTAGCAAGCTGGAGAGTGGCAACAGCAGACTTGGTGGATTCGCTGTGCCTTTCACACCATCTCCTCGCAGTCTGCCACTGATGCAACCTGCATCAACTGGCCTCTGACACCAAAAATGCCAGGCCAATGTTGACTTCTCAGCATCTTCTGTAGGGTGCAGGATCACTTGTTTTTTTCCATCATTGTGTGCATTTCCCCACCCACAGCAACCAAACTAATAGAAGTTTAGAAGCACACAGTGTGATATCTGATACTATAGCAGCACCATGGGTTACCACTTCATTCTCATCTTTTCCATTAGGGCTGTTAATGATGTCTCTTCTGCATTGATTTTAGACTGCGGGCCTGTTGGGGACAGGGAACCAATTATTTTGCTATGTAAACTGCTTTCTGTACTACTCTTAGTTGAAAGGCAGTATATAAATATTTTTAATTAGAATAATTAATAAACAGGAGAGGGGACCATATTATCACAAGAAGCACCTTGAATCTTCCTGAACTTTGAGATGGTTAACTGTGTTCCTGCTCCCTGGATCACTATGCTCTGAGGAACGTGGGAGCGAACAAGGGCTGGGAAATTTTCTGTGGTCTGACAACACGCCTAAAGCATGCAGGAGAATTGCACAGTGGGTGATGCCCTCAGCATTCACGTTGCTGATAAGAATACTTAAAGACAGCATGTTGAAAGGGGTAGAGAGGTGCTCAACAACCACTTTTAAAGACATACTGTATCAGTATGTACCCTTAGGATTGGTTCTGACAACCATTCAGCCCATAGCAAACCCCCGGCACTTTTGGTCTTGCTCGGTCCATAGCAAGCCAGTCATGTACATCAACTGCAAACGGCAAGCCTGTTGGCACCACCCGTAAGTATACAGCCAATATGTCCTCTTGCACATGGCATCCCCAATAGAGGCCCAACTGGAGGTGTTGCACTAGAGGGCCTTCATTGTTGCGAGCACCCAGCTTGGGCAGGGGGGCCAACGATGGACATGCAGCAATTCCGCCCCCCTCCCCCAAGACCTGGTACTTCTCATCAGCTCCCAGGTCTCTTCTGGGCAACACCTATTCCTGAAAATTTGATTTTACAAACCATGAAACCCATTTGACAAACAAATCATGACTGCTGCATGTCAGCAGGATTTTAATGCAGGGGAAAATAGTATTCAGTTATACACAGAACCAACACATTTATTTTGGATTCAGATATAACCAGCTGAGTCTCCTATCTCACCCATCGAAATGTCACCTTCACTTTAAATGTGAGGAGCCTTTGGGAGTTGGCTGAAGAGGAGCTCTGCTGGACTAGACGAAGGATTCATCTAGTCCACTGTTCCATTTCCAGGAGTGACCAGCCAAGATGTTTTTGGAAAGCTTATAAGCAGGACATGAATGCAAGTGCTTTCCCTTGTTTCGGTTTTTGTAATTGGTATTCAGAGAGAATGCCCCTGAATGCAGAGGATCAATTTAGCTGCCATGTGGGGCAGGATCTAATGAAGTCTCTCCCCATAGAGTCTTCCCTCTTCAATGTATGAACTGGTCTGGATTTACTTCGCACTCAAATCCAGATCAAAACAGCCTTGCCCTGTGCAGACACTCTGAGGATGGGGGTGTGAGGAGGATGCCATGGGGCTTGCAGTATACCCTTTGGGCTCATGCATGTGCCCTGCCACTGTGAGTGATTGTGCCCTTAACCCATTTCTGCCCAGCCCACAGGTGTACACATTTGATCCCTGTTGTGTATATGCAACGTGGGGCAGAAATGGCTTAAACTCTCAAAAATCGACAGCTCTCTTATTTTGGTTTACTGTACATTATTTAAAAAAATAACTAAAATGGTCATTTAAAAAAGCCTCAAGCTTTCATTGTTAATTTGTATACACATTAGATAATTACCGCTAATAATTTTCAGCATTTCTTTCTTTAGAAAACTATGCACAACATATATGCCCCCCTAGCATGCAACATGATTTCTTTTTCTTAAAAAAATAGTTAAAAAAAAAAAAACCTGGGTAGAGAAAGCAACAGCTCTAAGTACTAAAATCTTTTTTTTTTTCTTCTGGAAACATATACATATTCATTAAGTGGAGAGAGAGGGTCACTAAAATACTAAAGTATAACAAATATTTTTTTTTAAAAATCGAACCTCTCTTTCTAATCCAATATCAAAATATGGAGATAAATTCTGTGATCTCTGTGCATGTAAAGCACACCTTGAAAAATGGGTTCTCTGTGTCACATTAAAAGTGATGGTACCAATCCGCTGGAATGGCCTCCTGCACAAGCCTCAGTGAAAACAGAAGGGGGAGCTGTGCAAAGGCCCTGCTGTGTATGTCAGTGCAACTTCAGTGCAAGAGACCTTCATAGCGGATTGCGCTGTGTGACATCATTCTCTAGAGAAATTTATCTTAATGCTAACATGACAAGACCTTGCAAGATTCTGTGTTCTGTGGGCCGCCTGGCACAAAGACCATCTTCAAACAGCTCACACACATTGTGCGAGAGCATAAAGTACGTTGCTTACAGTTCAAAAATATATAGAAACAGCATTTTCTGTACAAAACCTGGGAGTCACTAACATCCCTTTCTCACTCAGCCCCTCAAATATTAAAATTGCAAAAGGATCTACCGTTTGTAAGAAGCAGCCCGACATATTCCCTCATGTGCCCAGCAGGGAAGAGCAGGCTTGTGGGGTGAAGGTCACCACCTCAGTTACCATAAGGTGGGAAGCTGCTATCAGGCAACAGAATGTACATATTCTGATCATTGCACATGAGTGCCTGTTAAACCCTGGCAGGAAGTCACTGGGAAACCAGAGAAAAAAATGTCAGCTTGGTAAAGTCCCCGGCCTGCCGTTAGCAGCACAAAAAGAAGCACCCGCAAAGAAAACAGATGTTGATTGAGTGCAAAACACACGGGATGCTTTAAGTTGGAGGCGGTCCATTGGTATATCGCAGCATTGGATAGAAGGACCGGGCAAAGTTGTTGGCTTGGGTGCAGCTGTAGTCTTCCTCGGACGAGGGGATCATGGAGGCCAAGAGCAGCAGAAGAAGGAAGAGCAACTGAAGAGGCAGCGCTGCTCGTAGTACGCGGTAGAAGAAAGACCGGGTCTTGGGAGCTACTGGGTGGGCTTCATCCCTGTCCTCCGTGCTGCAAATAGAAGACAATATACGTATGCAGGAAATTGCCTACACTGAGGCAGTCACAGAGCCATACTGTCTGTTCTGACTGGGAGCAATTAACAGCTGATTGGATCATCCTAGGGTTGGATGGACCGCTTGGAAAATTTCTACTGTTATTTAAAAATAACCTGGTTCAGGATATCTGAGAACAAACTGTGGCATAGATAGAGGAGGTGCAAAGCACTACGTTTTGCAGAGAGCCTCACCGCAGTGTGCAAGCGGCCCCTTTCCCTCCCTTTCAGAGCCACTCCTGGAGGTGGGAGCAAAACAGAGGCATCGCCTCTGCACCTCCTCTACTGAACATAAATATTGAACCCTTACAGCCCAATCCTAACCCAGGCCATGCCGCACTGCCAACAGAGCACGTGCTGCATGCTATGGGCTGTGGGGAGAGGGGACACACCAGACAGCTTTTTTATTTACCTCTTCCTCGGCCACCTGGTCTCCAATGGGTCTACTCAGAACTATGCCAGCTCTTTTGCTGCCGTAGGTCCTCCTGAGGATGGGGTCAGCTTGGCAGGGGGGCAATTGGAGCTAAGTACATGCAGCTTCTGCTGACATGCTCCTGTCCCCGGTCCAACCACTTCCCACCCTGATCCACTCCCACCTCTGACCTACCTTCACCAGTGGAGGTTTGGTGATCCAATACTACCAGTTTCCTGGCTCTTGCACCATCAGTGGCAAGCCACTGGCTATCAGAGGGGCTCATGCAGCGGTGGGCCTGGCCTTACACTGAGAGAGTGCAAAATCTGTCAGCATAAGGTCTGGATAGGATTGGGCCATTAATCTCTTAAAACTGAACCTATGGTCTTCTATCAAATACTCAAGTGATTTTGCTTATTGCCCTTACAGGTGAGGAAGGAGAGCCAAATAAATTTCTTTCCTAAACCAATACCAATTATGTATGTGGGTTTCATGACCAGAAATTTTGAAATATGCTTCTGAGTAAACAGGTTCTATTTAGTTGCAAGCAGTTGTTTTATTTGTTATAACAAATAACCTGTATATTTTACTAAACAAATTAAGTGCATATGAATTAGAAGGCTGGACATTCAGATCAACCCTTTGGTTTGTTCGGTGATGTAAATCAATCCTTTTTGTGAGGAAGGAAGTTCCAAACCTATGTTCTTTTTTCACACACATCAGATCTCCAGCACTATTAAAATAAAGCACTCTTTTTTTTTCTCATGAGAACATTTGCTGAAAAAGTCCTACCTAATATTGCTGGCGTTCCCCAAGGTCTTCCTTCCAGCGGCCTGTGGGTGTGTAAAATGTAATATTACTACATTTTCCAAAATAAAAGCACAGTTGCAAATTGGATGGGATGCTCTTGTGGGCCCTGCCCTTTCATGATGTGTTATCTGCCCTCAACTCGCTGCATTCAGTGTTCATCTGCAGAGGAAAACACAGAACATGGGAAGAGAATTTTCCCATGACTGGAACCTTGGAACATTCCAGGGTTCAATCATGGGAAGAAAGTCAGTCCATGTCTGTGTTGACTCCTGCTCAGCAGTAGCACATGCTACTGCTACATCTTTGCTCTAGGATTTCACTGCTCGAGGCCCTGGGGAGGGAAGTGAACCCTAAAGAATGATACCTCCATCAACATGCACCCATTTTTTTTAAACAAGAGCAAAAATAGGGACAGGGTTTCCAGGGTCATAAAAATAGGAGAGGGGCTCTCGAGGTATATGCAGATAGCTCTGCATTACAAAGACCTATGGATTCAATCACAGTGAGGTCCCAGAGCACAAACCAGTACACAACCCGTTATCCTTTAATATGAACAGGTAGCATGGTGATTTTCTAGTCCCAGACGGTTTGAACACCTTTTTGTAACTTGCAGAAGTGTTTAAAAACTGAGATGAGTACAAGTTGTTCAATAAAGAGAAAAATTGACATTTTGAAAAACAGCCATCAAGAAGCTTACCTTGTCTGTATACACGCAAGGATTCTCTGGTAGCTGGTGATAGCCTTCAGAGTTTAATTCATCTGTGCCTGGCAGAAAGGCACTTATGTCCTAAAAAAACAAACACATGAGAAAAGCTTTATGTTCTCCATAAAACCACATCCCTTCTCTCTCAAGACTTATAGCATCTGTACAAGATGCACATTTGCAGAGGCCCAGATCCAGTCACTCCATCACTCACCTGCCTTCCCTGCGAAACCTTTAAGTCATGTGAAACCCCTTCAAGAAGCTGTTTCAGCTTCTTCCCAATGACATGGACTTTCTCGTCAGCTTCCGCATAATCCCCTCCATGAGATCTGACCAGCAAATGCGTGGAAATTTCCTGTAGAGTGTTTACTTGAAGCTGTTTTTCCAGGAGTTCTTTTTCCAGTTGCTAAAAAGAAGAAAACAGTAGAAAAATCAGCATCCTCCCTGGCCCTCCTCTTCCCGTTAAATCACTTGTGATATAATCCCTTCATCCTCTTGTGTTTGATCCAGAGAACCCATGGATGTGTGTTTTTAACATTTTTTCCATAAACAAGGACTAGGACACCCAAGAAAAGCAGAACCAAACCAGTGAGGAGGTGGCTGGAAACCAGTAACAATGTTCAGGCACGAATAGACCATTTGCACCAGAGGATGCCATGGTAAGTGGTTCTGAAAATTCAGCCTCAAAGGGCAACGTCATATGAACCAGTCAGCTCATTTTGTTTGGGATTTTCTACTTGGACTGGTAGTGGATTTTCAAGGTTCCAACCTGGCAGCTGAGATCCTATAACTGGACATGTTTGGTGATGGAACCTGGGATCTCATTCTTGTAAATATGAGCATACAGGATCCAATTTCAGTTCTAAGAGAAACAGGGTCTTAGCCACCCAGTGTTGAACCAGATGCAGTGAACCAGCTTTGCACTAAGAGGGAACTAGTGAGCTACTAGTACCCCCAGTAACCTCCATGGGTTGTTCCAATCTGCTACTTACCATTAATTCTTTTCGAATCTCCTGTATTGTGTGGGGGTCAGCATTCTGGTCCTTAACCTGGGCTTGATGCCGGCGTGTCTCTGCGCCAGCCAGCCACAGCAGCAGTTTCTGGTTTAACTCATGGAAGTCCTGCAGAAGCAAGTGCCCAATATTACTTAAATGAGAAATACAGTCTCACGAGCCACACATTAGAACAGCTGTTTTCAACTGATGTGCCCCGGCATGTTGGTGTGCCACGAAAGGCCGGTAGGTGTGCCACAAGGTATGAAGCATAGCAGTTGAAAGTTGCTGATAAACTCTTTTGGGTTTTGTGTCTCTGTTTCTAGGGCATCTGTTGGTAGTTTTCTGTTCCTCTTCCTCTGCCAGCAGAGCCGGAAGAGGAATAGGGGCAGACAATTTATTACACAGACAATTGCCCTAGAAACAGAGACACAGAACCCCAAAGAGTCTCCAGGAAGCAAAAAAGTGACACCACAATAGGCATAGGGAAGATTGTAAAGTTCAGTGTGCCATGAAAAGAAAAATACTGACAATCACTGCTTTAGCTTACCAAGATATGCCACCCAGTATTAGCATTAAGATAGCTTCCTTAGTGCCAAAGGTTACTTATCTTATCTCACATTTTGGCAATCCCTACCCCTGTGAGATTTATGCTGCATAATCCCAGTTTGCCTTCCAGGACTAGTTACCAATGTGCCTTTGGGCTGCACTGACAGGGTGGGGGGGGGGGGGCTTTCTGGTCTAGCTGCTCTGGTTTTCCTGTTAACTTTTGCATTTTTTTCTTCATATGTTTTGTGGTTTTTTGGTTTTGTATTTTTAAATTCTGATTAGTAAAAAGTGACCAATTTAACATTGCATGCAATCCTGTACCTCATTTAGGACAAGCCATCGTGAACACAATGGATACTTCTGAGTTAACCTGAGTAAGATTGTGTTGTTATAACACAATCCTATCCATGTCTACTCAGAAATAAAGTGCACTGTTTGCAATGAGACTTAGTCCTAGGAAAGTGTGTATAGGATTGCAGACTAAGAGCCCAATCCTATGCATGTCTACTCAGAAGTAAGTCCCATTTGAGTCAATGGGCTGCAAATCCTACACAAACCTTCCTGGGAGTAAGCCCCATTGAACAGAATGAGACTTACTTCTGAGTAGACATGCATAGGATTGCACTGTTAGTCACTCTGAGAAGGAAGCTGTTCTAACCATAGGACAAAATGACAAAAGTCATCAGGGTTGAAAGTTGATAACTTCAGTAAGTGAAGGATACACACACAGTGACATTTTAACTTACATAAACATTTCATGTAATTACTGGAAGTTTTGCAAATGCAACTTTAACATAATTCGCCAATCCATATATATTGACCCTTAACATTAAGAAACTCTGGCAAAGTAACTGATTGCTCTATTGACCTGACAGTGCATGAGGGCTTCCTGTAAACTCTTCCTCCAGTTCCCCATTAAAAGATTGGCCTTCTCCCAGCGTAAATTGACCCGCCGGAGTCTGTTCTGAAGCTCTTTGGATTCAGTGCTGTCAGCTTGCTTGAAGTCCTTGCTGGTCAGATTGACAGATAGCACAAGTGCTTTGTAGTTATCAAAGGCTTTCAGCATATCCTGGAAAGGGAGTGGGGTAGGGAGAGAATCAGACTCTGAAAAAAGCCACTGCCTTGGCTTTATAGCTAGACAATGTTTAAGCAATCTCTGCATTTTTTTACTTGGAGGAAAACTGTGATGAAGGTCCCAATTATCACTGGATTAAAAAAACAGCAGTGTCATGGGTGCCCTATAGGCCAGGGGTGTCAAACTCATTTCATACAAAGGGCCGAAGTTAGCATTCGTGGTGACTGCTGAGGGCAGGAAGAGGCATCATTAAGCAGCTGACGGCCAGAAATAAGCACTTGGTTCTCACACAGAAACTCATTAGCAGCAAATGACAGAAGAGAAAATGTGCAAATCTTATTAGTCACTTTGAAAGGGAAGCTGTTTGACACCCTTGCTATAGACTAGCGATTTTCAACCACTGTGCTGTGGCACACCGACGTGCCACGAATGGTCTGCAGGTGTGCTGTGGGGCTTTGGGGAGGGTCATTTATTGGTAGGGCGATTGGGGGTTTTGAGCCCCCTACCAGCAGCAAGGTGTGCCTTGGCAATAGTCAAAAAACTGATGGTGTGCCTTGACAATGTTAGCACCTTCTCAGTGTGCCGTGAGGTGAAAAGGGTTGAAAATTGCGGCTACAGACTAACAAATGTAGCATAAGCTTTTGTTAACTAGAGTTCACTTCATCAGATGCAGAAACTCAGATATCTGATGGGGTGAGGCCAATCCTATGTGTGTCTACTCAGAAGTAAGTCTCATCATGGTCAATGGGACTTACTTCTTGGCAACTGTGGATAGGATTGCAGCCCCATTCCATGAAAACTTATGTACTTTCATGGGCAGTTCATCTGTTCATCTTTAAGGCACCACAAAACTATTTGTTGTTTTTGTGCAACAGCCTAATACATCTGCCCCTCTGGATGTTGTAATAGGATCCAGTTACTGCTGGAACTAGCAGCCTCTGTCATAGTAAAAAGACTGTGTGTTTCTTCAGAAACACTGATGTTAAATTCAAACCCATGGATGCTCAGTGTGTGGGCACAAGGGAGAAATCTCATAAGAAAAAGAATGCAGGGCAAGATGCAACTTGGTGTGATGCAGGAAATCCTTCTTCTGTTCCTGGGCTGGCTGCAGAGATTCTTTTCAGAGCAGAGTTGGGTGTACAAAACAAACACAGCACACACAGCACACACACACACACACTCACTTTCAGCTTCTTGACTCTTTGTTCTAGAACCTGAATGCTGGAGGCTGGTTCTGCCTCCTGTAACTCTTGCAGCTCCCCTTCCATTTTGTCCAGCCAAGCGCTGATGTTGGTGAGGTCTGAGTTCAGCTGCTGCCACTGCTGCAGGTTCTGTTTCATTCTCAGCTTGTTGCTTAAATCCTGGGCCTGAATGAGATCCCATCGATGACTCTCGATGACTCCTGCAGGCAACAGTATTAATGTGGTGAAAATGCTTTAGAATAAAGACCTAGGGCAGCGGTTCTCAAACAAGGGAATCGCTCCACCCCGGTCAGAGAGCCCTGGCTTCTGCCCGCTTAAGGGGTGGGGAGGGGGGGGAAGGCAGTGAGACGATGCGCTAGATTGCACTGCTTTGGAGGGGCTCAGGGGCTTGCTGCCACTTACCAGAGCCTGCAGCAGCCTCCTGGGGGTGTGGGGAGCCCTCGCACCAGACTCTGCAGGGCACCCCACACTGGGGAGACCCTCAAAATTGCTATCACAACCACCTCCGGTTTTTCATGCATGAAACTGGTCGTGATTGTGATTTTTACTGTCTCTACATGTTGGGGAGCCCTGCGGAGGCTGGCACAGGGGCTCTCCACACCCCCAGGAGGCTGCTGCAGGCTTCGGTAAGTGGCAGCAATCCCCTGCGCCCTTCCAAAGCGGCGCAATCTGGTGCATCATATCAATGCCTTCCCCCTGCCCCGCACACACTTACTGTGGCTCAAACCTGAGAGTTTGAAAACCGCTGACCTAGAGGAATGTTATTTCAAGCACTTTTTGAGTCCTGTGAAGACAATAAAACCTCCCAAATTTATTTATTTATTTATGGCATAAGTAGAGGGAGTGCAACTGGCTAAGGTGCAAACCCTCTTTCAGGCAGATGTGGTGCTCAAAGACGAACCTCCAAACTGGAACAGATTCTTAAAGCAGGGCTCGGTTTCTGAGACTTTCTGGCCCCAGGCTAAATGAAAGATTTAAAAAAAAAGTCTCACGAACCCGGCTGTTTCTTGACAGATGCAATGCCAGCTAGGGTCTGGCTGTCTTGGGCTTCTTCACGAAGCAGGATTCCAGACATCTCTTTCATGCCGCCCACACTGCTGTTGCTCAGCTGCTTCACCTGGAAGGGATCAAAAGTACAGAATGACGAGTCAAAAGGCCGCTGACATTCAGCAACGACCTGTTCACCTGAGTACTGACTGCTGAGCCTTCGGTCAACACGCATTACACACTGCTTGGCCAATCATTTTGTGTAGTCCTGCCAATCATTGCTGTGGACCTATTCACACAATTGGTTATTCAGGATTAACAGGATTTGAATGCAAATCTATTCTTCATTTGCAACCTTAGGAACAGTGAGACATACAAAATTATGCATGCTGAATAAAGAAATATTTTCTTTTGTCTGTCCTAACTCTCCCAACACTCAGTTTTAGTGGATGTCCCCTAGTTCCGGTGTTGTGTGAGAGGGTAAAGAGCATCTCTCTGAACAGTAAAACAGTGCACGTAACTTTCTCAATTCATGTTGTTCCCACACTTTTTAGCACAGAGAACCACTTTATAAAATGACACTCTATCACAGCGGTTCCCAACCTTTGGTCGGGTAACACCCCTCAAGGAGAGTAGTGACCCGACCGAGGACCCATAGGAGCCATTAGTATGGCACTTCCATGTTTCACTGCCGCATGCACGTAAATAAAAAACCTCTCCCGGATACAACCGGAAGGACGCAAATTGAAAGTGGCTTCTGGTCATGTCCAGGAAGTGTTCTGACGCTGGGGAAGACCCTTGGAGTGGGCCACGGGACTTCCCTCGCCTCAGAAGTCCTACTGGACAAGACCAGAAGTTACTTCTGATTCATGTCCATGACTTCCAGTAGCATCTGGGAAGTGTTCTGAGGCCAAGGCAGGCCTGTGGGGGTGGTCTTCCTTGACCTCAGAACACCTAGAAGCACTTGGAAGTCATGGACATGAACTGAAAGCGACTTCTGGTCATGTCCAGGAGGCCTTCTGAAGATACTGGGAGGCTGCTGGAAGGTCAGCACCACCTCCGGAGGGCTCGGTATGTCCTCCAGGTAAGTTCTAGCATCACATGACTCTGTCCCCCCCATGGATTTCATTATCTGTGGATTTTGGTACCTGTGGAGGGTTGTGGAACCAATCCAATTCACCAATCCATACACTCACTGTATATGCACCTCCTGCTTCTTCAATCAAAGATTTTCTCTCCCAAAACTGCCTTCTATTCTAAGAAGCAGATGATGCTCAAGTTATGCTGTCTCAACTGATCAGTCTCTCACCTTGCTTTCTAATCTGGCCCTGTTAGCATGCAAAGTTCTAGCATCTCATACTTACGTAGCCTGGCTTGTAGGGTGTGCTCGTTTCTGGGCTACTTGACAGGACATCTCTGTTGCCACAAACCTCCTCTCCCTCGTTGTAGGGATGTTTTCGGCAAATAGAGCTGTCTGGGGAATGCCACGTGTGAGAGTCCGAAGTAGATTTACCTGTTGTATAAGAGATAAAGAAGTCCAGGAAATAAGATGCCAGAAAGATTTTCTTTTTTCCTTTAAAAAAAAAATGAATTAAAAGCATTCTGTGGAAAAGGGTCAACCAAGTTATGGCATGGGGGAAAAAATGAGCATTTTGCCATTTTCCTTGCAAAGCATGCTTGTTTGCAAAAGTACATCAGCAGTGTTTCAGAGGCAATGAAATGAGAGCCATGCAGTTATGGGATGCTTTTTTCTTCTGAAAATGCCCACAGACAATGTGAGTTAACAACATCACCAAAAAGCGAGGGGAAATGCTAACATGGGATTTGGGGGGTCAAGGCCAGCCCTAACAGGATGCGGTGGCCCGTCTCAAGTGGCAGACTCTGGGATGCTGTTAAAACAGCAGAAAATGGTCAGTTGTTTCGTTTGTGACATTTTTACCATTAAGTGGTACTGCTAACCATTTGGACATTTTCCCCTCAAGTAACACAGTGTCTCAGGCCATCTCCGCTGCAAGCTTGACTGTTCAGTGACGCTTGCAACAGAAAGAGACTCATAACCCTAATTTGCAGAGAATATTGAGCACTCGTTCTCGATTGTTGGAAAGAAGAAGCACCCAGAATGCTCCCAGGCCCAGCATCGACTAGCAGAGCAGCCCTTCAAGCAAAGCTGAAATGTCTTGCTGGGGATGATAACCGGCAAAGATGTAACTCAGACCACGCCGCAAGGAGCAGGCATAAGAAGGCTTAAGGGTCTGATTCAATTTAAAACACGAAGTTGACGACATCTTTGTGGATGCTGTGGCATTACCCCAAAAAAGAGAACCCACCATGAGCTAATGGGCACATGGTGTTGTCACAAGCCAGGGAGTCAGACACTTGCATATGAAAGAGGTGGAAGGAGCATAGCGTGCACCACAGGGGGGGGGGGAAGGGACTGTCATGTTGAGACACATGCAGTAGCAGGTGCCTACCAGAAGCTGCTTTCAAAGCTTTTGTGGTCATTTTAAGATATGCCTCGGGATTTTCAGTGATTTCTATATCTGAAAAAAGAATAAGGTCACCAATGGCCTCACGGGACAGGCAGGGTCTTTTCCACCCTCAACCCGTCACAATACTCTTCTTCCCCACCTCACTGAGAAAGAGTTTGGTACAACCTGAAGACTGAGACAAAGGTCCAATTAGTTCGTCATTTCGTTTCCAACACTGGTGAATTGGGATGTGTTTGGGAAGCTCATAAGCTGGGAATAAAGGTGCTGTTTCCTTCCAGGTATTTCATGTTCAGAAACTCTGGAGGTTTCATTCATCTCTCATGACCCACCAGAAATTCATGGCCCACCAAAAATGCAAATTCAGGCCGAAAGCCTGATTACATATTACACTTGCCAAAACAGAGCTCTCAGAGGAGAATTTTGAAAGTTCACCCACCAACAGGAAGGTGGAGGGCATGGAGATCACGCATACAAAGGTATGGAAGGGCAGACCCTTTCCATCTGTTGATCATCTCCTCTTATCTCTCTTTGGAATAATACATTTTTCTAGCAATTCAGAGAGAGAGAGAGAGAGAGCAGAACAAGGAAAATGAGCCACTAAGAAAGGGAGATAAACAACCCCAGCTAAGCAGGTAAAGGGGCACTTTTTAAAGGGTCACGCTTCTTATATTTAACATCAAGAGAGTGACTCTTGCTATTCACCCCAGCCTAGCGTCCTTTCTAGTGGCTGTCGGCTGTTTTTTCTGCATCTTCGGGAGCCCTTTTGGTGCATGGATCCATTCATTTGGCTACGGAAACCACCTTGTGAACATTTTAGTTGAAAAGTGGCGTAGAAATATTTTTTTTTTTAAAAACAACAACAGATGGAAAGCTCCTCTTCACTCACTGTGTGTGATTTTTAGCCTCCCTGAGCTTTCTCAGACTAGTGGTAGGGGAGCTTTCAGGACTGTAAAACAATAGAACTCTTCTGTGATGGAAGCAGCTTCCACATGATGAATGGAAGCTCTTGCAGGGGGAAAACTGCACTAATGGTTTGGAAATATCAGAAGAGAGTTTGAGGACACCTGAGAATATATGGCAATGAATTGAATTTCCGCTCCTAATGACATGACTACCCTTTCCCTCTTTGCTCTTGAATGCACTTCCTGCTCTGCTTTGATCCACCAGAAAATCCATGTGGCAGACCCAAGGAACTGTGGAGGACAGAATCCACACAGTAGATGATGTGAAAAGCCACGTAACACACAGCACATGTATTTTTCTTGGTATGCCTCCAGAAAGCTGTGTTAGACCATGTGATATCAGACTGTAAATGGGGGGGGAGGGAGTTTTAATTTTTGAATATTCCCCCTACTTTAGGGCTGGCTTTTTGGGCCCCACGCCAAAGGGGACTCTGTGGTAGGGTGAAAATAAAAAAATAAAATTAATATTTTAGTAAAAATATTACTAAATTCTGAGCTGCCCGCAGTGCCCAGGCTCAGCGGCTCCATGGGGGGCTGCCGCTGGATCCTGTGCCTCCCGCACTACTGCAGGAGGCACCTCGGGAGAAGGGGAAGTTCATCCCCTTCCCTTGAGTAAGGGAAGCAGCCCCTCAATGGGGCTAGTCTCTCTGGTGCCAACCAAATGGTTGGCAACCTTCAGTCTTTGAAAGACTATGGTATAAGCCTACAGCACCTGGTATTCTCAAGCGGTCTCCCATCCAAGTACTAACCAGGCCTGACCCTGCTTAGCTTCTGAGATCAGTCTGTTTATCAGCGCTAAAGTAAAGGCACTCATGTAGGGTGTGCAGCCCTCCAGGAGTGCCTTGGATCCTGCAGAGCTGAGCTCCGTGGGTCTGCCTCTCCCCCTCCCCCGACACGCCTCCCCCATGCCCCAGAATGCCTCCCCCACTGCCGTGGCCAGGCCCCCACCTCCCGTTCCGCAGCCCGGCAGCCCAAGAGACCGCCGAGCCATGGAACCCGGGCGATCACCGCACACTAGCCCGGTGCTGGCCGGCGCTGGGCTAGCTGAGGCAGGAGCCTGGTGGTGAGCCCCGTAAACGTGCCTTACGACACGTTTGCAACTGTGGTCTGCAGCATGGAGCCATGCCGTGGACCACAGGATTGGGCTCTCAATCATTTCACAGCCACTAAAACAAGTTGTTTTGTAACTATTTCCTTTTCAAAACAAATCTACACATTACTTGTATGCTCACTTATACAAATTTTATATCAAAATATGCTTAGATTCATTTGTTCCATTAACTCACACACACTTTTAAAGCACGCATTTTGATTGCTTTCCATTCTACCATAGAGATATAACGTATCAAATAAATTATATTTATATCTCTAAGGTTCTACAGACCTTGGCTATAAACCCACAAAAAATGTTTCCAGTTGGGCTCCGCAGCTTCCAAAGCCAGCCTTGCCTGCATGTAAGATTTCCAGTACATTCGTATTAAGCTAGCACATCAGAAAGACCAATGTTAAACTTTTTAACTCTAATGTGCTAGTTTTCTATGTGCAGGGAAGAGTCTAAAAATAGGAATTTTCCCACAAATACAGAATGGACCATTTTTTCTTCCACCTCATTTTATGAAATATTTAGAATGGACATCACTGAGCTGATGGGAAAAGAAGCAATCATGTTGCGATGCCTTTCATGGTTGCATTGCTTACAGTTGAATATTTAAAGATGAAAAATTGCATTTTGTTAAAGGTTTCATTACAATTTCTGGCTGAAATGGAAGAATAGTGAGGAATAAGGGGGCTCACCTGAGAGAGCACTGAAGTACGGTTCTTCTTCCTCATCTTCATGGGAGGAAGAGCCTCCCACGTCTCCAGTATGATCCCACTCCAGTGGAATGGAGTCAATACTGACAGGCGTCTCACAGCCTGACCTCTCATGACCCACTGCGGGGGGCACAAGGTGACAGAGAGACTGCTGGGATGGGGGCACTTCCTGCATGGCCTTATTGTGCCAGGGGTCATTCTGCACTCCCCTGGCATCTTCAGTATCTGCCTCATTTTCAGAGGACTCTTTTTCATCTTCTAATACCTGAAGAAGAAAACAATATACATTATTGACCACAGGCAGCTTTAGCGATCAGAAATTTGGGAGACACTACCTTAATGCAGTTTATAGTGAACCCACTAGACTTCTGGCTGTGGGTAACTTTGCAGAAAAAGACTTCAATCCTTATAAGAAATTGGGGCGGGGGGTCTAGGAAATGGATTGTAACCCACCAGTGTGTCCTAGCTAAAGATGCCATTCGGTCTTACCGGGTGCCAGAAAGTCAGTCTTTGGTGGAATCGGGAGACACGGCCAAACACGTCCTGGCAGTATTTGTGAAGTTCTTCCAGTTCCTCTTCAATCACAACTGCATCTGATGGTTCACACTTTTGAATCAGATTCTCTCCAAACACAATGAGCTGATCAATCTTGTTGGTGTTCAGTGTTATTTCCTGCTGGAAACCCTGTTTGGAAGACAGGTGTGTAATTAGTCTATGGAACTCTTTGCCACAGGAAATAGTGATGGCATCTTGCCTAGGTGACTTTAAGAGGGGATTGGACAAATTTCTGGAGGAAAAGTTCATTACGGGTTACAAGTCATAGTAGGTATGTGTAAGCTCTTGGTTTTAGAGGCAGGCTGCCTCTCATTGCCAGATGCAGGGGAGGGCATCAGGACACAGGTTGTGCCCATTGTCTTGTGTGCTCCCTGAGGCATTTGGTGGGCCACTGTGAGATGTAGGAGGCTGGACTGGATGGGCCATTGGCCTGATCCAGCGGGGCTCTTCTTATGTTATGTTCTTACAGGCAAAGATGCTTTCTAAGTATCCCTAATCAAATTAATTCCCTGTTTGATTTATGGCCCAATCCTTTTCCAGCAGCATAACAAGCATTCCAGCTGTTGCGCTCGAGTCACATTCCCTACTGTTATGAGATAGGGCATCCAAGCTGGGGCCAGAACAGGAAATGGGCCATGCCGGAAGCCAAACCACAGTGAAGGAAAACTGGGTGCTGTTTCTGACAATTGAACTAGAATCATGGACTAAGAATCCCATACAGCAGGGGTTCGCAACCTTTTTGAGCAAAGGGGCCAGACACTTGGCAATGACATCATCACTAAACTTCCAGGTTGCCAAGCTCCCAGAAGTGGTTGCATGGAACTTAAAGCTTCCCACCCAATTTGCCACATGCCAGATAGGGAATGGCAGAGACACCTGCCCAGGCTTGTGGAGTCCATGGCTCATAGAGGGTTCTACCATTCCCTGTCTAATGCGGGGCAAACTGAGCAGAAGGTATTGCCTCCCAAGCAGAGTTTCATGTAAGCTGGATAACTTTGGGTGGCGAGCTGGATCTGGCCTGTGGGCCATAAATTGCCAACCTCTGCCATACATAATCCTGCTAAAATCTCCCACATTTTGAAAGGGGAGAGGAAGACCCTTGCTTAATCCCTTCTGACCATATGACAGACACCAGGTCAACATTTACCAATGCCTTCAATAAAGACAGGAAGTTCAGTTTGCTTGGATGGTGGAGATTCCAAATGCTTGAATACACATCAACAAGAGTCAAAGGATTTAGATATAATTAGCAGAAGATATAAACAGCAGATATATTATCAGCAGTTGATACAGATCTTTAATGACTTTTTTTTTTAAAGCAATACCTACATTCAGCTGTCTCATTTTGTCATCCAGGTTACTCTCGGAGAAATGTTCCACATTTGTCAGTTGAAGGTCCATTTCCGTCAGCCACACCAGGATGCTGTCCTTGGTCCCCACAAACTCCTCCCACTGATTGGTAAAGTGCTAAAAGGGAATCATCGAAGACAGGTTGACAATGAACAGTCCCCACAGCTCCGCAAACTGGCTATTTGGCTTCACATATAACACAGACAGCCAGGATGTTGTAATGGTTCTGCTGCTGGACTCAGACCTGGAAGATCCAGGTTCAAATCCCCACTCAGCCAAAAAGCTTCCTATGTGACTTTGGGCCAGTCACAATCTCTTAACCTAAGCTACCTCACAGGTTGGTGAGAGGACAACAGGAGGGAAGGGATCATGTACACCACCTTGAGCTCCTTGGATGAAGGGTGGTATAAACGTGTGAAAAATAAATAAAAATAACAGTGTTCCTTTTGTTGCCAGGATGGGGCAGCTGACATATGCAAGTGCTTTCCAAAGCATGGAGAAAGTTGCCCCCTTCCCATTGGGGCTTTTGCCCCAGGACCCCCTCAAAACTGAAGCCACTACTGATCCTTCTCATAAGTATTTAAACACAGGGGTTTGCTTTTTTGAGTGCCTGATTAAACATTTGCAACACCCCTCTATTCAACAGGAGGTCTGTGAGCAACTAAAATTAACCCATAAAAACACCCGCTTATTCTCATAGGAACATCATTAAGCTCAGAATATGAGCAACGCAGGGCTAGCGGTGGTTGGATACGCAGAAAGAGAGGCACTTACGGGCTTCCCATTCAGTGAAATGGCAGTAGGCGTGTCCCAAAAGCATTGGTAGGAGAAGGGAAGAGGTTCCATTGAACCTAACCACATTCCTTCCCATGTGAACAGCTATGCTCACAGAGGGACTGGAAATTGATAATGTCTTAGGGCCAAATCCTATCCAACTTTCCAGTGCTGGTGCAGCTGTGGTAGAGGAGCAATCACAGAGGCCTCCTCCAGGTAAAGGAATGTTTGTTCCCTTTCTTTGGGGCTGCATTGCTGCTGCACCGGCACTGGAAAGTTGTATAGGATTGGGCCTTCAGTTTCTAGTCCTCATTACAGCAAAAACAGATTTGGAAATATTTGGGCAATGTGTCTAGACTAGAGAAAACTGAAAGCCAGAAAAGGAGCTCTGTAAGATTTCTGGTGGTCCAAGAATATATTGCAAATTTACACAATCTAATTTAATTTGCATAACGAAATGGGTCACAGAATTAACTTTTCTTTGCACAGAATTTGAATAACTTCCATGCTTATTTTTTGACTTTACATGCAACCCTGCTTATTTCTCAGGCAGAAACTGAGTTTTTCCTGGGGCCGTTTTTTTTCTTTCCTTATGAGCAGGATATTTGCTTTTAGGTGCACGCAACTTCCCCCAGAACCCATTAACCCTGGCAGGATCAGCCTGCAGTCACCTTCAGTCTTCTAAGAATGGCTGCAACACGTTTCTGGAGGTTATCCCAGCGCTGGTTGCCCTCATGGACCATCTGTTTCAGCTTGCTGGCTGAATCCGTGCGATTCTCACGGGCGAGGCGTCGATACTGCTTATTGATCAGCTCCAGCTGGGTCAGCCGCTCATGGATTTGCCGCTGAAATGCCTGCAAAATTAGCCAATGATTTCAAATTCAGATTTTCAAATATATGTCCTTATTTATCTCAGTATTCCCTGTCTGGGAGGAACACTGCCTCTCCTGGACTTGCACTCACCAGGCCCCTGAGGGGAGCTCAACATCCCCCACGCATGGCCACTGCCAGGGTTACCCAGGCAATCTAGTAGCACATCATCACAAACCTGCTATCTGCTAATCTGACATCACCAGATGTCATAACCGCAGAAGAGGACAAGGCACCCCAAAACATAGGACATTCAAGAAAAATGTAGGACATGACAAAATAAAAGCTAAAAACACTCCTATATTCATTTCATGTGGTTAATTTAAACACCATATTACTTAGTATTAAATTTAAAACTATATTATATATAATTTATTACTTATAATTTATTAATTACAAGAAGGCTCTGTGCTGCCTGCTCACAGGGAAAAGGAGAACACTTAAGTTCTTCAAGGACATGAAGGTGAAAAAGAGGACATCTGGTCACCCTGGCCATCAATCACTGTAACCATGGAATGAGCTCCAGGTAGGTCCAGCAACTTCTTACACTTCCTCAGAGGCAATCCAAATAGGTGTCTTGATGGTGTGGGGCAACAAAAACTGGGGGTGGGTGGGCTCTGGCTGGGAAAGAGGCGGAGCTGCACATGCCCATAAGGTAGGTTCTGGCACAAAGTGTCAGTGATGAAATGGTAGTAACAGGATGCAAAGCTGAGGGCTCTGCCTCTGCAGCCAGGGAGAGACAACAGACCAAGGAAGCAGAAGAGGATGCTGCATAATGCCCTCCTTTCTCAAAACAGCGCTAAACTGTGAAGGAAGGTCTAGCTGACAGAGCCAGCAGGAGCCTCATAGATTAGCATAGAGGGGAGAGCTCTGAAACCTGGCAGACCAAATCTGTGAATACAGCAGGGGCTGAAGCTCCTCACCTGAGCAAGGGAGTTGGAATTATTATTAACAGTATTTATATACCGCTTTTCAACTAAAAGTTCACAAAGCAGTTTACAGAGAAAACTCAAATAGCTAAATGGCTCCCTGTCCCAAAAGGGCTCACAATCTAAAAAGATGCAAATGAACACCAGCAGACAGCCACTAGAACAGACAGTGCTGGGGTGAGGTGGGCCAGATGGAATGTCCACATCCCCAACTATACACTGTAAGCATATTAGCATTTTGCTGTCTCAGAGGAATAATCTTTCATGAGAATCAACAGAAAGCAAGAAAAACAACAAGAGATCATTTACCTCAAACTTCTTGAGTTCTTCTTTGGCATTTGTGTATGAAACTTCTGATGAGTTGGGATAAGCTGCGGTCCTCTCGGCCATCTTCAGCCAATCTTCAAAGCGAGAGTAATCATCTAAAAATTTCTGCCAGAGTCGCCAGGTCTCCTCGATCCTAGTGGTGAAACAAGGAGCAACATTTTTAACCACAACCATCACCTATTTACATAACAGCACCATGCATAAACTTGGCATTTCGTAAAAAAGGAGAGGATGGAATCCTGCTCCAAGGGGCTTCCAAGCCAGAATGCAAACGTAAGGGAACAACACAGGAAAGGGAAGGGAAAGGTGGTGGGGTAAATGGAAGGTATTTCAGTTACGTGTACTTCATTGCAGCATGGGACGGGGACATTTTCAAAACATTTATATTATTTACTCAGTGCAGGAACATTCTGAAGCAAACCAGATTGCACATTTATTCAGACGTCACTCAGAAAGCAAAGCTAATATGGGGAAAAGTTGTCTTCCTATGCTGCTGGGCTGGATGGATAGAGCTATGTCTGGCTTAAACCCTGACAATGTTGTCTTACTGATGCTGAAGATCCACATCCTTGGATTGGTCCCTTTCTTCTGTAGGCTGCAAGGATGGCCATGGGTTCTGAGCTGTCTGTGACAGAACAGGAGAGAGATCTTGGGGTGGTGGTGGACAGGTCGATGAAAGTGTCGACCCAATGTGCGGCAGCAGTGAAGAAGGCCAATTCTATTCTTGGGATCATTAGGAAGGGTATTGAGAACAAAACGGCTAGTATTATAATGCCGTTGTACAAATCTATGGTAAGGCCACACTGGAGTATTGTGTCCAGTTCTGGTCGCCGCATCTCAAAAAAGACATAGTGGAAATGGAAAAGGTGCAAAAGAGAGCGACTAAGATGATTACGGGGCTGGGGTACTTTCCTTATGAGGAAAGGCTACGTTTGGGCCTCTTCAGCCTAGAAAAGAGACGCCTGAGGGGGCCATGATTGAGACATACAAAATTATGCAGGGGATGGACAGAGTGGATAGGGAGATGCTCTTTACACTCTCACATAATACCAGAACCAGGGGACATCCACTAAAATTGAGTGTTGGGCGGGTTAGGACAGACAAAAGAAAAAATTTCTTTACTCAGCGTGTGGTCGGTCTGTGGAACTCCTTGCCACAGGATATGGTGCTGGCGTCTAGCCTGGACGCCTTTAAAAGGGGATTGGACAAGTTTCTGGAGGAAAAATCCATTATGGGGTACAAGCCATGATGTGTATGCGCAACCTCCTGATTTTAGAAATGGGTTATGTCAGAATGCCAGATGCAAGGGAGGGCACCAGGATGAGGTCTCTTGTTATCTGGTGTTATCTGTTATCTTGTTATCTGGTCTCTTGTTATCTGGTGTGCTCCTTGGGGCATTTGGTGGGCCGCTGTGAGATACAGGAAGCTGGACTAGATGGGCCTATGGCCTGATCCAGTGGGGCTGTTCTTATGTTCTTATAGATGCTTCAGTGCCCATGTCTACTTCCTCAGTTGCCACTAGCTGTTTCTCCTCTGCTCAGCCCTCACCACAAGGGCTTTAGTTAAGCCACCAACTTTGTGGGCTGTCCCATCTCTGGTTGCCACCCTCCATACTTCAGATGGTGAGGACACCACCAATAGGCCTCTGTTATTGAACAGAGCACCCAAGGAGGTTTGTAAGGAAGAGATGACCTTGAAGATTTCCAACTCTATGGGTTTTTCTATATCCCCCATGAAACTGCAGCATTTCAGAACAGGTTCTCAAGATCTTACTGTAAGAATTTAAATAAAAATGAAATATACATTTTTTTTGGAACACGCTTTTTCAGGAGACAGAAATAGAGCCTCTCTTACTTCATTCGCCTCTCCATAGACATGGCACAGATATTCCTCCACCGCCGGTCCAAGCTCCTGGTGGTCTGCTGGATAGAGTCACATTCGGTCTCGTTTGCACAGGCATCAGAATCATGGAGCAAGACCTCGCAGATGTTGAACACAGATTCTACACCGGCACTGTGCTGTTCAATGTCCCGCTGCAAATCCTACAGCCGCGAACAACAAATCTCAGTTATGCTTTCTTTTTTAAAAAAATCTGATGCTATTGAGTATGGCAAATAAAATAAAACAATCATTTGCACGTGTATTTTAAAAAGTGACTCACAAATCTGTTAAATAAAATGGGTAGCTAAAATGCTGAGCATGCTGCCAGAGCATGATTACAAAGGTGCTGACTACTTTATGGCAGTTAGTGCTGATGAAAGATGTTTCAGACCTCATTGATAAATTAAAGATCAATAAGTCACTGGGCCCTGATGGCATCCACCCAAGGGTTATTAAGGAATTGAAGAATGAAGTTGCAGATCTCTTGACTAAGGTATGCAACTTGTCCCTCAAAACAGCCACGGTGCCAGAAGATTGGAGGATAGCAAATGTCACGCCTATTTTTAAAAAGGGAAAGAGGGGGGACCCAGGAAACTACAGGCCGGTCAGCCTAACATCCATACCGGGTAAGATGATGGAATGCCTCATCAAAGATAGGATCTCAAAACACACAGACGAACAGGCCTTGCTGAGGGAGAGTCAGCATGGCTTCTGTAAGGGTAAGTCTTGCCTCACGAACCTTATAGAATTCTTTGAAAAGGTCAACAGGCATGTGGATGCGGGACAACCCATGGACATTATATATCTGGACTTTCAGAAGGCGTTTGACACGGTCCCTCACCAAAGGCTACTGAAAAAACTCCACAATCAGGGAATTAGAGGACAGGTCCTCTCGTGGATTGAGAACTGGTTGGAGGCCAGGAAGCAGAGAGTGGGTGTCAATGGGCAATTTTCACAATGGAGAGAGGTGAAAAGCGGTGTGCCCCAAGGATCTGTCCTGGGACCGGTGCTTTTCAACCTCTTCTTAAATGACCTGGGTTGAGCAGTGAAGTGGCTAAGTTTGCAGACGACACCAAACTTTTCCGTGTGGTAAAGACCAGAAGTGATTGTGAGGAGCTCCAGAAGGATCTCTCCAGACTGGCAGAATGGGCAGCAAAATGGCAGAGGCGCTTCAATGTCAGTAAGTGTAAAGTCATGCACATTGGGGCAAAAAATCAAAACTTCACATATAGGCTGATGGGTTCTGAGCTGTCTGTGACAGATCAGGAGAGAGATCTTGGGGTGGTGGTGGACAGGTCGATGAAAGTGTCGACCCAATGTGTGGCGGCAGTGAAGAAGGCCAATTCTATGCTTGGGATCATTAGGAAGGGTATTGAGAACAAAACGGCTAGTATTATAATGCCGTTGTACAAATCTATGGTAAGGCCACACCTGGAGTATTGTGTCCAGTTCTGGTCGCCGCATCTCAAAAAAGACATAGTGGAAATGGAAAAGGTGCAAAAGAGAGCGACTAAGATGATTACGGGGCTGGGGCACTTTCCTTATGAGGAAAGGCTACGGCGTTTGGGCCTCTTCAGCCTAGAAAAGAGACGCCTGAGGGGGGACATGATTGAGACATACAAAATTATGCAGGGAATGGACAGAGTGGATAGGGAGATGCTCTTTACACTCTCACATAATACCAGAACCAGGGGACATCCACTAAAATTGAATGTTGGGCGGGTTAGGACAGACAAAAGAAAAAATTTCTTTACTCAGCGTGTGGTCGGTCTGTGGAACTCCTTGCCACAGGATGTGGTGCTGGCATCTAGCCTAGACACATTTAAAAGGGGATTGGACGAGTTTCTGGAGGAAAAATCCATTATGGGGTACAAGCCATGATGTGTATGCGCAACCTCCTGATTTTAGAAATGGGTTAAGTCAGAATGCCAGATGTAGGGGAGGGCACCAGGATGAGGTCTCCTGTTATCTGGTGTGCTCCCTGGGGCATTTGGTGGGCCGCTGTGAGATACAGGAAGCTGGACTAGATGGGCCTATGGCCTGATCCAGTGGGGCTGTTCTTATGTTCTTATGTTCTTATGACAACAACAGCCAGTAAATATAAGATTGGGCGGTTAGTGATCTTCCTTAGTCCTCCCCACAAACTGCAGAGGTAACACTGGAAATGACCACAACAACACATGAAACATCGTTTTGCCTGAGAAAGCATTCAGGGAAATTCAAACGTTTGCACGTGTGTAACCTTTAAGTCGTTCTATAAAAGATATGACCTTGCTGAAACTTATGAAAAGCTCTGCTGGAGCAGACCAAGGTCTGACTTGTTTAACTTTCCTTTACTACCACTGGGTTAAACTGATGATTCTGTGAAGCTCACATTGAGGAAGGAATATTGATTACAGAAATTTATATATAATCATAGAAAGAGAGTCAGACTAAGTTAGCTTGAGCATAACTTAACTGTGAATGCCCTGAACCAAAATCTGAGCTATTTACTCGTACAAAAAGGCTTGTGGTGCCAGGCATTTGAACCCACAGGCCCAAAAGTCAAGCTGTGGACAATTGCACAGTGGGTACTTAATCTGCAGAACTCCTTGCCATAGGATGGGGGGGGGGGATGGCATCTGGCCTGGATACCTTTAAAAGGGGATTGGACAGATTTATGGTGAAGTTCATCACAGATTAAAAGCCATGATGAGTTCATGCAATCTCCTGGTTTTGAATGTAGGTTCTAGTTGTCTTGTGTACTCCCTGAGGCATCTGGTGGTCACTCTGAGATACAGGAAGCTGGATTAGATGGGTAGTTAGCTTGATCCAGTGGGGCTCTTCTTATGTTCTCATTCAGTACAACAAGCATGTACATGCAGTGCATTACCTAGAAGTAAGCCCTATGAAGCTAAGAAGGACTTATTTCTACGTAAACAGGCATAGGATTGCACTGACTGTCTCTCATTCTGCATCAGCTCAGCCATGAAAATTTGGAAATATTAATTTGATAATAGAGATCAACTGAAAAGGAAAAACTCTTTAACAACCACTGTTCTCAAAATCTATTCTCTGTGAGCAATTGCCTACAATTAAAACAGTAAACAGTGACCATGTAGCAGAAGGCCAACGGTTATCAGACCGACTCATTCAGATTATCTGTTTCCCCTCCACACCTGCTGCTCGGCAAGTCTCTTCTGTATCTCTTGATCATCACAGATGTCGTAAACAACAGGCTTGGACAGCTCAGACTCTATGCGCGCCAGCCAAGTGCGAAGGTTGCTCATGTTTTTGTCCAGCTGCTGGATGAAAGCAAAGGTCTCCTTCAGTTTCTTCACCCTGAGGGATAAAGGAAGGAAAACAGAGAGATAAAAAGGGGCAGCGCATTTTTGTCTCATACCTTCCTTTCAACAAATTCTCTTGGTTCCGCCATCCCTGTATGCATTGGCCTGAATAGAGATCATCTTCACTACAGAGGTGTCTGCCTGACTATGGACTCGGCCCAATCCTATCCAACTTTCCAGCACCGGTGCAGCCCTAAGGTAAGGGAACAGATGTTCCCTTATCTTGAGGAGTCCTCTGTTACTGCCTCCCCAACACAGGATGCATTGCACACCCCCTTGGCACAGCTGCACCGGCAAAGGAAAATTGGGTAGGATTTGGTCCTCAGGCCCTGAACTTGGCTAGAGCACTGCATGAAATGTTGAATGTTTCAAAGTGAACTTAGGGCTTTACACTATTTCTGAGTGTGAGAAATGGTGCATCCCTTGAATACACACCCTTTTGGCTTTGCTTGATGTGGGCTCACTGAAGCAGTGGCATAGCTATAGGGGGTGCAAAGCACTGAGTTTTGCAGGAAGCCTCACATCCGATTGCAAGAGGCCCATCCCCCTCCCCTTCAGATCTGCCATTTTGCTTCCCCCGCCTCGAATGGCTCCAAAGGGAAGGGGGAGGGGCCCCTTGCATGCTGCGTGAAGCTCCCTCTAAAATTCAGTGCTTTGCACCCCCTATAGCTATGCCACTTCACTGAAGTCCCAACTGAAAGAACATTCCTGCAAAGAAATAGGCACCTGGGCATCC
This sequence comes from Tiliqua scincoides, assembly GCF_035046505.1. NCBI lineage: Eukaryota > Metazoa > Chordata > Lepidosauria > Squamata > Scincidae > Tiliqua > Tiliqua scincoides. Next base: position 305,975,448 of record NC_089821.1, read on the forward strand.
ACCATACAGTGAGGAAATTAGTTTTATGAGAGGAAGCATCTTCCATTGTCACATGGGGCTCTTCACTTAGCTTCCTTAAGAACATGGTGTACATCAAAAACAGGCCCTAAACCATGTTACCTAGTTGGCAACCTTCAGTCTCGAAAGACTATGGTATCGCGCTCTGAAAGATGGTTCTGGAACAGCGTCTAGTGTGGCTGAAAAGGCCGATTCGGGAGTGACAATCCCTTCCACACTGGGAGCAAGTGCAGTCTGTCCCTGGTCTGTCTCCCTGGCTATAGGCCTTCCTTCTTTGCCTCTTTGCCTCAGTCTGTTGGCCAACTGGTTCCTTGCTAAAACACCTACAGGTATTCTGATAGCCCAAGTCAGGAAATGCTCATAGAAAACATGGCTGAAGGGTGGGCAAGCTGATCTTGTGCATGTTTACCTGGAAGTAAACCTTAATGGGTTCAACAAGAATTTACTCCCAAATAAGTGTGCATAAGAACATAACATAAGAACATAAGAACAGCCCCACTGGATCAGGCCATAGGCCCATCTAGTCCAGCTTCCTGTATCTCACAGCGGCCCACCAAATGCCCCAGGGAGCACACCAGATAACAAGAGACCTCATCCTGGTGCCCTCCCTTGCATCTGGCATTCTGACATAGCCCATTTCTAAGAACATCAGAAGAGCCCCACTGGATCAGGCCAAAGGCCCATCTAGTCCAGCTTTCTGTATCTCATAGTGGCCCACCAAATGCTTCAGGGAGCACACAAGACGGCAAGATACAACCTGCGTCCTGGTGCCCTCCTCTCCATTTGGCATTCCAATGTAGTCTATTTCTAAAATCAGGAGCTTACACATACCTACTGTGCCTTGTAACCCAGGATGGACTTTTCCTCCAGAAATTTGTCCAATCCCCTCTTAAAGGGATCTAAGCGAGATGCCATCACCACTTCTTGTGGTGATGTTCCACAGACTAACTACACGTTGAGTTAAGAAATATTTTCTTTTGTCTGCCCTAACTCTCCTGACATTCAATTTTAGTGGATGTCCTCTGGTTCGGGTGTTATGTGAAAGAAAAAAGAGCGTGTTTCTATCCATCCCCTGCAAAAGTTTGTAAAAGAAAGAATTTTGTGCAGAGAACTGCAGTCTTTGGTCAATTTGCTTTTGCTCTAGTGCAGGGTTTCTCAAACCATGGGTTGGGACCCACTAGGTGGATTACGATCCAATTTCAGGTGGGTCCCCATTCATTTCAATATTTTATTTTTAATATATTAGACTCGATGTTGCCATGGTATGTGACTGCATTTAGGGAAATGTTACAGCTTTTAACAATGTTAGTCAATAGGACTTACTCCTGGGTAAGTGTGGGTAGGATTACAGCCTAGGATTGTTAAAATTTCCCTACTTGATGACATCACTTCTGATCATGACATCACTTCCAGTGGGACCTGACAGATTATCCTTCTCAAAAGTGGGTCCTGGTGCTAAAAGTGTGAGAACCACTGCTCTAGTGCATGTGCAAACATTCACATTGCTGTCAACAAGGCCATTGACATCAGACCTGCTTATAGTGGAGAAAAACATTCACATCACCACGTCTCTGGCAAGAGAACATCTGCTGGTAAAGGTCTGTTTTTAAATCTTGCTCATCAGAAAAGGTTTATACAATAGTATTATTAAAAAGTATTATTGCACCATTAACGTGCATGGTATTTATTTGAGAGTTTACCAAAAATAGGTCTCTGCCCCAAGCAGTACACAATCTAAATTTTTAAAGAGGAAAGATAACAGAATGAGAGAATGAAACTGGGGACAGATAATGATGACAGTGAAGGAATATGCCCAAATGCATTTAGGCTTCATTTCAAGAGAAGCAGCTAATCATTGTTGGTAACAGACCCCAGCTCCATGAATAATTAACTCCATGTCTTCCGCTTGCTACACTGGCATTCTTTGTAAAGCAGCGAGTTTAAACTGTAGCTCAGGGTACAATCCGTGCTTTAAAATGCAGCTTCTAAATGCCACCATGTAGGAGTTTGTCGAAGTTTTTCACTAGCACTGACAGGAACTCCAGTCCAAAAGCGAGAACCAGCATGGTGCTTGAAGTTAGCTGGTGCCTACTTTGTAATGCTAATTGTCTTCACAGACAGGCCCGGCTTAATTAACTAATTTGTACATATGCCACTTGCCATTTCATCAGACCTCATCGTGCCCCTTGTCAATCTCTAGACTGAGAGGTAAAATCCAAGAAAAACAAACACATGGTGCTGAGAGCCCCGTTCAGAAAGGCAAGCATGTTAAGTGCAGGGAACATTAACCCAGTGGTGTAGCTAGAAGGGGGGCAAAGCACTAGGTTTTGTAGGAATCCTCACTCCAGTGTGCAAACGGCCTCTCTCCCTCCCCTTCAGAGCCATTACAGGCAGGGGGGGAGCAAAATGGAGGTGAATGAATGAAGGTCTCCTTTTTGCTCCCCCACCCAGAATGGCTCTGAAGGGCAGGGTGAGGGGCTATTTGCATGCTGCGCTGAGGCTTCCTGCAAAACTTAGTGCTTTGTACCCCCTCTAGCTACGCCAGTGCATCAACCTTTTGCTGCACTGGTTGTATAGTCATCAAAGCATTCTGCTTCCAATCAGACCAGTGAGGAAAATGGGAACCACAACCATAGGAAAAATGTACAATTTGAAAGCCATCCAGCAAGGAGTCGGTTCCAGCTCCTTCAAATTGATTCCATTTAGATAACAGTCAGGTTGAGAAAACGAGAATATTGCCTTCACAATCATCAAATGACAATGACAATGAGTCCCAATCCCAACTCATGGAAGCTCAATGAACTATTAGAATTCACATGTACCAAGTACATTGGCACTGTGCACACTTTACAGCCCCATTCTATCCTTGAAATATGCAAGCACTTCTCCATATACTGTTCCACCTGCTTGCCCTCTTCCAAGGAAGCCATCTTTCTACCCTTTCTCTGATGTGGTCATAAAGGTATTTCTTGGACTTGTGTGTTTGTGTGAGTAGCATAAGAGGAACATGGAACCCTGCATGAATTCCCAGCTCCTGCCCCCTGTTGCTTATGCCTCAGTCTTTCCTGTAGGGGCTGAGGCCGCCATGGCAATGTGCCTGCCAGTCATTGAGGCATTTCCCCATGTTTGGGGGGGGAACATTTCCCCATGGTGGGGGTTGCTGCGTTGCTCATTCATAAGAGCTGGCAACGATCACTCATTGGCCCTGTGCCTGCCTTGACCCCTGCTCAGTTTGTCCTGGTGGCACTTCTGTGGCCACTGGTGGTGGGTCTGGGTGGCTGCAGAGATTGACTCCTTGAACGCTGGAGTTTAACTCAAGGGAGACAACAGAGGATTGGAAGCGGGATGAAGGCAGGAATAAACATGAAAAACATATTCTGTTCTCAACCACATTCATTGTACATTTATGTAGCCGCCCTGCGTCCCTTTGGGGAGAAGGGCGGGATAAAAATAAAGTTTATTATTATTATTATTATGGAGCTTTGTAAGCCACTTGGACATTTGCTTTGGCATGGGAAATGCGGGATATAAATTTTTCAAATAAATAAATACATTCTGCCCATCAGTATATAGCTGTCATCCAATTTATGCAGATACAATGCCTGATAATCACCCTGGATAAAAATATAAAGATAAATAAAAAAGATAAAAAGATAAATATTTAATATATTATAAATATATAAATGTATATATATATTAAAATATAAAAAATATAAATAAATATAAATAAAAAGATAAAAATCCTATCAAAAGCATACCATGTGCAAAATAAAGTTTGATTTAAACATATCAGATTACATGTGTATAAAGTTGCATTATTTTGCATTTATTTACGGGTGATCCAGTTTAGTTCCCTGACCCACAACAATTTTTAGCTATAGCTCTGCTGTCATCCCTGGAGAGCAGAATTACCAGGCTCTAAAACATAATCCTACAGGTCAGACAGGAGAAAATTACACAATGATGATTATACTGGACCTCTCTGCCTTATGTTAGTGCCAACTCCAGTTCAAAAATAAATATTTCTGTTTTTATTTCAATGAGATGATTAAAACAAAAACAAAAAAACCTACCAAAATGAAAGAATATGTTTATACTGCACTGTAAATATCATCCTAACCAGGCAATGGATATACAATTTAGATAGGATAAATAGCCTGTGAAATTGAAGCACCACTTTTAATTGCTATTACTGCACATAATTGTGTTGGTGGTCTTAAAAAAAAACAACCAACCTTTTAGATCTATACACCTCCTGGGACCGATATATGGCTTAAAGGTTCTGAAGATACCAGTTGTTAGAAACCTTGAATTTGGGCCTGACTTTTCTATTTTAAAATAGTAGTTCAGTTAGCTATGATTTTGCAGTGGCTACACGAATCATGCACCATTGCGGTCTTTGTGTGCAAGGATTCCACTGTGAACATCAATTGCAAAAATGTAACGAACAGAAAAAGCTGGAGACTGCAAAAAGAACCCGAAGCATCCCACTTTCCATTCATTCCTCAGTAACCTAGCAGCCACTAATCTCCCCTGACAGTGGCGTGGAGAGCAAACAGTTAATTTTAAGCAGGGGGGAAGCCCCTTGCATGTTACTCATCCTCCATGCTAATGGCCTGCAAACCCCCTCCCCAACCCTCCCTCCGCCTGTCAAAGACAAATGCACCCACAGTGCGTGCACACAAACACACAAGCATGCTGGCCAGGTCTGGCCCATCCCCCAAGACTGCTGCCGCACACAGACAGCCCTCTTCCCGCATAATATTATCCCATTTTTATTCTTACAGTCTGCGGATCCCAAAAACGCACTTACTGTTTATATGGGAAAACCATTCCTCAGTTTATCAATCCAAACCTGCCAAGAAGAGCATCTGGGTGAGCAGAACACTTGGGAAAGAGGAAACCCCTCCTCCACGAATGGCCTATTTAATACCACTGCCTCTGCGTCTCCCATAGAAAGAAAGAACAGGGGAAAAAAAACACCACCCAGACCTCTCCCTTCCTCCTCCTTCAAGCCCCCAGGCAGGGAGTCAGAGTGTCCCCACACAAATACACACACACACAAATACACAGCGAAACCTTATCCATACATATACATACACATCCTCGCAACAAATTCACAGCAAATAGCACTGGGGAAAATAAATCCACCTTCCTCCTTTCTTCTGCTTTTTGACTTGCCAAAATCACTATCTCAAATATTCTAAAGCTGGCAGAAACCAAGATGACTTCATTTTGCCATCAGAATTTGTTTGTATTTTGTTTTAACATTTACACCCTACCTCTCCCCTTTAAAAGAAAAAAAAAAAAGCACCTAAGAGACAACATGCTGTGATGGTGGAAGTATCTACTGCAAGTTTGCTGAAGGGCAGGTGATGGAGAAGTCACCTCTTTGAACATTTCTAAGCACAAACAAATAAATGAGTAAATACATGTGTTTTGTAAGAATCACAGATATGAAAACTGTGAAATTCCTTCTCCTCTAACATGGTGGGAAGATAATCAAATCGCAAAGTGCTCTGCCAAAGGCAAGGGGGAGACTATTAGATCCGTGTTTCTCTGTCAGTTCGGGGTAGATTTGTGGAATAAATAAAATATTGTGTTTGTATGTTTGCAACTTACCCCAGTGTATCCCAAACTTCATGTCCTGACCTGACTGTTGGTGGGTTGTGAAACTGACAAGCTAACAGCTGACTAGGAAAATGTATTGAGTCCTAGCGAAAGTGAAATTGGGCTGCATACACACATTTACTCATGAGTAGGTGACCGTGCTTCAGTCAACTTTGAAGGGCAGGCCGAGAGTAACGCCATGCCACCAGAATGGTTACATTTTGATAAACGCAGCCCCCCCCCCAAACACTCCAGAATGAAGTCTTTTCAAAGAGTGTCATTTTAAAAATTGGGTCCCAGTGCTAAAAGGTTTGAGAACCACTGCTTTGCCTTTAAATGAGGTTGCATTTCCAGGTTGTTTTACAAAAATTACAATAAAATCAAAATATTCATCTAATCTGCATCAAACAGAAATTTGCACACATCACACCGTTGATGTGTGCAACACATCACACCGTTGATGAAGATATGTGATGAAAATAAGTTGTCAGAATTCACTACAAAGGCCTGTGTGGTACAGTGGCTACAGCACCGGTTTTGACCTGTGAGATCTGGGTACCAAGCTCCATGGGTGGTCTTAGGTCAATCAGGATCTCTGATTTTATTTTACCGGGTTGTCATGAAGATGATGGGGCCCACACGCTCATTGGAGGAAGAGTGGGATATAAAAGTAATAAAATGCTTTTGTTTTCTTTTTTTAAAAAGAAATCTTACTACAGGTATGCCCTGGTATCTGAATAGCTTGCTCCCCTCACCTCCAGGGTGTCTTCTGAGACCAGCAGAGGCCGCAAGCGAGCTTAGAATGATGATGCGACTGAAAAAAGTCACTTCCACTCACCTCCAGAAAGGGCACATGGTGTGTAGGGGGGCCCATGGACCCAATCCGCAAATATGTAAAACCACAGATACAAGATCTGCGGATAAGGGCCCCTATTTTCCATTGTTCAACACTGCATGTGTTTATCAATAGTCAGGTTTCCCCTTAACCAGAGTTTTCAAACCAGTTTCAGACCCTAGTTTTAAAGTTAACCAGAGTTAATGCTGGCACAGTTTTAATGCTGAACCCTGCTTCTGAGTGGCCCATGTTTATGAGCTAGGTGGATATAATTTGCACCAGAAAGGGGAGGAGATGCACAATTCCATGGCATGCTCTCAGGCTATTTACTTTTAAGCATTACGTTTGCACCACGTCTAAAGAGGGTTCAGCATCCATTTTTGTCTGACAAATGCTTGAGGGTATGCTCTTGGATATAAAAGGATGCACTGTTTGTTCTTTTGGGTTATATCAAGGATAAACATTACCAAACAAGATCAGGACAAATCTATGTTTAACTGTTAGAACAGTGGTTCCCAAACTGGTGGGTTGCGACCCACCAGAGGAACCAGAAATGGGCCATTTCCCCTTAGGGGGTGGTGGCCCAGGAATGGGTGCCCCAACAGTGCTGCAGCAATTGTGGCGTTGTGGGGATCCAGGGTTTTGACAGACCTGCCTGCCTAGCACCTTCTGCACTCAACTGTTCCCAAGCCTGCCACCTAGTCAGCCCCACTGTGTTCCATGGTAGAGCTGCCAAGGAACTCCGTTAGCTATGACCTAAATTTTCCAAAGGTTTCTGCAATCATAGAATTGCACAATCCACAAGCCCCAGACTAACGACACATCCACTGCCTATTTATTATAGGGATCTGTTACACTCATGATCCTAGCTGTCCACAAACAACAGGGGATTCAGTCTACCCATCTTTTCTCTGACTGAATGGCACATCTGAAGTCCACATGACTGATCAGCTTTCTGGTATTAGTGTGAAAGCATTCCATAAAAAGATACTACTTTTTCCACAGGAATACATTCTTACTTATTTAACACCCTCTTAGAATACTTTACACAGCAATACAAGTAAAATGGACCTCTGCCCTAAGGAGCTTCCAATTTACATTTCAACACTGGGGACACAAATCAAAATGGGAAGTTCCGTAACTCCCAAAGCAGAACACATGCTTTGCAGGGAGGTCTCCTTCAATCCCTGGCATCTCCAGCTAGGACTAGGAAAGACCCCTGTCCGCTAGTCAGGGTAGAAAACGCTCAGTCCGATGAGTCAATGGTCCAACAGCTTCACACCAGCTATATATGTTTGTCCAGCCCAAGTGGTGAGGGTTGGGGCTCTGGCACTAAAGTGTCTGCCTAACTCAGGAGCCCAGAATGATGCCAGACACACAGCTCTTTTTGGTGTATCCACTAGTTGGCCAAGCTGCAGGTCATGATACAAGCTGACCCATCAAGAGTTTGTTTTTATTCAAATTAGCCTGCCCAGGTGCTGGCAACCTGGGACCAAAGCAAGGTAGGAAGGTTGGGGGGCCTTAATAGTTTGTTGCTGCTATGGTTCTGATCTGGATTGTGCACCCCTTGCATGCTAACAGAACTTAGGGGGTGCACAAACTGAATTGGAACTACAGTGGGAGGCAAACTCATCTAGTCCCTTGCTGCACCTTTGCTCCAGACTGTCACCTTCCAGCATACTACTCTGGAGAGAAACAAAGCTGTTAAAGGGACAGCTCACTCTTTTATCTTTAACATGTAGTTGAATGCAATTCCATAGGAGGCTGTAACTGCTGTTTATAGCCCTTTTAAATCTGGCTTGCCCTCTTTTCTGGAGAGCCAGCATAACACTCCCCCCTCCCCACCAAAGCATTCCAAACATCCCTATGTGAAGCAGCTTTTTAGAAGCTTCACAGAAATTCATTTGCATCTCTCACAATTAGAATGGGAGCAGATGTCCGCATGTTATTATTTTTGTTGTTGTCCTCCCAGATACTCTGCGCATTCCCAGAGCCCTTCCTGGTTAGATGCACCCTCTCCTCCAGCTGCCGGTGCGTGGAGACAAAGCCTCTGTGAATGGCAAAACAAGCCAAGCATGCAGAGGCACAATGGACGTGCTCAAAGGCCCCCATGCAACTGGTGCCATATGGCCAAGCCCAGCTCGACTCCATGAACTGCGAGAAGCATGTTGTGGACTAAACGGAGGTTCATCTAATTTGCCCATCTGTCTCCGGCTCTTTATTGGTTTAAGGTGAAGCAAACTGTTTACTGCCATGTAGTGTTTTGACCAACTTGGCTTCTGGGTGGGATTTGCTAAAATGTTTCCAAAGCACATCGTTGTACTTATAATCTCCACAATGGCTACATAAAACTAAATTTGATTATGCCAAAACTGACCAAAGCTATATAGGTATAAATGGGCCAGATCGGTAGGCATTAACCGACTTAAGAGTCCAATCCTATCCTCCTTCCCTGCAGATGCAGCCGGGTCAAAAGGACACATACTGAATCCAATGGGGGAGGAGGTGGGGGGGGGCTTGGGAAGGGAAAGGGGAATTATAAACCTCCTGCTCACTGTAAGTCTCCTGCTTGCCAACAGGTTTCCTCAGACCTGTGACAGCTCTTCAGCTGGTACAAGTCCAAGGAGAAAAAAGGAGTGGGGAGCTTCTGGTCAGAGGGGATAAGATCCAGCATATGTTGCTGGATTCACTGCCTTTCCGCCTGCATTCCCTCCCTCTTCCCATCCAGTTTCACCCCCTCCCTGCCTGCTCCAGCCCCCACTGCTCACTTGCCACCACTGCTGCTCGTGGCCACTCTAGATCCTGCCACCACACCTGATACCTCTGTGGCCTCCATGGAGGTGAGATGGAAGCATGCACTCCAGAAACTTCTGTAAGGCCGTTTGTGACGGCTGTAAAGCAAATCCTGCCCCAGAACACCAGTTCCAGCAGAAGGCAGGGTGTGTGTAAGACTGGGTCCATAATTTTGCTAATAAGACATTATAGTACAGCACGAGCCTATGTATGTCTACTCAGAAGTAAGTCCCATTGTGTTCAATGGGGCTTGCACCCAGGAAAACGTGCAAGACTTGCAGCCTGAATGTCTGAAATGGATGGATGTGTTGAATGCTGACAATTACAGGCAAATCTGACAACTCACCAAAAACCGAGATGTACCGCCGTCCACCACCTAGATGTAAAAGTCAGCATTCATATAGGTACATCTGAAAAGTGGGGAAATCGGGGGTCCACAATTCCACACACACAAACGCATCCCTGCCCTCACCAAGGTGAGTGTGAGCCACTGCCCTCTGTTGAGGGTGGTGGGAGGAGCCCCAACCCCTATCCCCAACTTGGAATTGGACAGGGGTCAGGGATTGTCCCCATGTAAGGCCTGAAAAGGATGGGCGGGCTGATTGTTTTGGTGAGAAACAGTGGTGTTTTGAAGGCCTCTGGTTGCCAAATGAGCACCTGCTTTTCAGCTTGACTCTATGTTCAGAGCTGGATTTGGGAGAGGATCCCTCTCATAGTTATGCTGGGCATCCAAGCAGATTTGCAGCCCAGCACAGATGTGAGGACAAAAAGTCCTCATACTCAAAAAGTCCAAAAATTGGGTAGGGGGAATGGAGGAGAAACTGCCTCTGCGGAATACAGGCAATTGTTCCTCCACCCCCCCTCCACCTGCCACATCAGCATGGTTCCAGGGTTCCCTGCACACAGAGGGACCCTTGGAATAACCCAGAGCTGCCGGAAGCAGTGGCTTCTGGCTGTCCACCAACACACCTTTCTGCTCATTCATCATTTCAGGTAAGTGGCTGGGTTGGTGAAGGAAAAAGAAAGATGCAGGAGGGTGGGAAATCATGGGGAGGGTCCCCATATACATGCATGAGGCTCAGAAAGGTGCCCGAGGGCCTGGCACAACCAGGTGCTGACTCTAGGCTTGCCCCATCCAATTATTGATTCCATTTTCCAAGGAATGAAGGGAAGTCTCCATTTAGTCAACCCTGTAGTGTAGCCAGAGGGGGAGTGGAGAGGTAAATACAGCAGGTGTATTACAGAAGCTAAGCAGGGTCAGGCCTGGCTAGTACTTGGATGGGAGACCGCCTAGGAATACCGGGTGCTGTAGGCTTCTACCATAGTCTTTCGAGACTGAAGGTTTCCAACCATTGCAGCCACAGCTTGCTGTGAAAGCAGCCCCTCCCACCTGCCATCAAAGCCATTTGGGGCAGCGTGCCTAAGCCTTGCCCAAATGGCTACCCCAAAGCCATCTGCTTTTCAGCTTGAAAAGCTGAAATACCTAAATACCCAAATGGCTGCACTGACCCCAAATGGTTCTGATGGCAAGTAGGTGGGGCAGCTCACATGGCGTGCTGCAGCACCTGCTGTGCTTACCGCGCCACTCCCCCTTCAGCTACACTACTGAGACAGACTTCCCCTCTGGTTCCATAACACCCTCATACCATGAGGTCCCTGTGGCTGTGATACGCTACACACCCTTGCAAACACACGTCTGTTGCGGTCACACCTCGTATTCCAGGCAAACCCTTAAACATGTGATCTGTGAAGCAGTCAAGTCAGCTTTTACGAGATGCCTGTGGAGTCCATCCTGATGCCCTACCTCCAGTACTGTACCAAACAACAAAGGCCTTTTCTTTTCTTACCGTCCTCCGATGACGTCAAACAGGTGCTGCCAGCGACTGTCAATTTTGTTGAGTTTCTCCTCTATTTCTGTCACTCTGCTCTTGCTGCTGGCCTTGATCAGCTGTTCGCCCATCTGCTTCAAGTGAGCCAGTTTGTTTTCGCTGAACAGGTTGATTTCTTCCATGCAATCCTAACCAAAATTTACTGTATTATTATTATTACTTTCTTTATCACTATTATTATAAAATTTCTGTATGAAAATGGCAAACAAGAACAACAAGATAAGAATGAAAACAGGCTACTGCCGAAGCAGCAATTAAATTCTGATTTGTCTCTATCTACAGTGAATACAGACTCATTAGAATGACAATTGCTTGCATTAACACAAGGGCCAGGCTTATCTGACTGCATCTCTAAACATCATTTAAAGAACATGGATGCACTGGTTTGTTTCTGACTCTCATCCTTTTGCTAAAGCCTTCCCTTCAGGGTGGGAGACGCTGCCACACACTACAATGGATGATGGAGCAGCTGCTATCATTTCCTTAGAAACACAACCAGACACAAGGTAAGAACAATGTAAGCACAAGGCTCAAGCTTGGAAGGTTCTAGACAAACAGCTGCCAATATGCTGAAAGCAGAACATCATTCACAACCCCCTCCCAGAATTTTATTCGCAAAATAATCTTTGTTTGCTCTTGTGGATTAAACCAGGAGGGGATCACTCCATGCTTCATTTTTCCACTCCCCAGCCTGCTTGCTGCCTTTTGAAAAAGCAGAGTCCGTGTTGCAGGTAAAGGCAGACTAAGTGGCTGCAGATAAAGAGTGGGGCAGGGGAGAAGAAGGATAAAAGTTGTGTGTGGGGGGAGGCTGGAGTGTGTATGTGTCTCAGGTCAGAGTTTCTGGCAGTAAAGTAAAGTCCCAGTGCCTATCTCCTACACAGCCATAGCTTTGTTTCCACAGCAAACCTAGTAGTCCGAAATCTGTAATCTGAGGGGATTGGTGCCAGCCTACTTGAGGACTCAGGCAGCTGACCACAATGAAATCAACCCAATTGGTTGGGATCAACCTTCAAGGCCCTATAATGCCCCCATGAACTGGCTCCTTAGCCACTTAGTATGTGAAGTCTGCCCAAGTGTCTGCTCCCATGCCTTGATTGCTGCCTTGGAGCTTGACCTCTGCCTGGTTTGGCACCTGCTGTTGATACACTCAGACTGACACCCAGCTTCTCCCAGTGCCAGGACATTCTAGATCCCAACCCTGCCAAGACCTGACACTGTAGAAGACCAGGAGAGCAGCCAAGGACACACTTAAGAATGAGGAAAACAGAGGGCTAATGCTAAACATTTTCAGCCCCTCCTTTGTGGATCACCCAACAACAACAGTATATATATACCGCTTTTCAACAAAAAGTTCACAAAGCGGTTTACAGAGAAAATCAAATATCTAATGGCTCCCTGTCCCAAAAGGGCACACAATCTAAAAAGATGCAACACCAGCAGACAGCCACTAGAAAAGACACTGCTGGGGTGAGGTGGGCCAGTTACTCTCCCCCTGCTAAATAAAAGAGGAGCACCCACTTGAAAAAGTGCCTCTTAACCAGTTAGCAGGGGTTGAAGCTGAAGCTGCAGTGCTGCAGGTCCAGAGCAAACCCTTTAAGGCTCCTGCTGGACTGTGGTCCAAGTGATGAGGATACGGTCTGCTCACCTTCTGCAATTTCTCTATCATGTCTTCAATGCTGACGTCTGCTGACTGGAGCACTTTGCTTTCCATCTGTACCAGCCAAGCGCAGAGCTCTTTATTCTTTTCATTGAACACAATCCATGTGTTGAGTCGGTCCTCTATCTCTTGCTTGCGGAGAGAAACCTACAGATGAGGGTATACATGACAGCTCTCTTTGTTACGTCAAGAGCAAAGCTCGCTGATATAATTCAAGACCAAACATGACTAAAAATAGGCATCTGTTCCCTTCCAACAGTGGATCGTGGCAACAGGCTCCATTACAAAAAGCAATGTTCTCAAGCAATTAATTATTTCACTTTGTAAGAAAATTTAGTTTGAAAGAAAAGGGTAACCAGACATGTTTCCATTTTGCAATGCTGCTTCAAGCTGGTCCAGAAAACATCACCCTATCGTACTTGAGAGTGGCAGTCCTTTCAACTGCCAAAATGGGGTACAGTGTAGTTGTTCAAAACAATATATTTGTCTTTTGTAGTAAATGAAAATATTGAACACATATAATGGCTCAGAACAGAATCACAACAAACTATGGTCTGTGCTAACCATAGACTGGAAGCCTCTGCAGGAGCCTCTGGAGTGATGGCAGTAACTATGGTTTGACAATTCAGATATTAGGTTCTAGAGGTCCTAATTAAGTTCTAGAGGTTCAGATATTAGGTTCTAGAGGGCAGGAGGTCTGGTCTAGAGGGTAGAGCCTCCATTTGCCTGAACCGAATAGTGAACCGAAGGTCGCCGGTTCGAGGCCACCGGCACTGTGCGACCTTGAAGCAGCTGTCAAGCTGAGCCTAGTTATTCCATCTGCTCTGAGCGTGGGAGGATGGAGGCCAGAATGTGAAACCAGATCAAGAAAGTAACACCTGAATGTTGTGGTTCTTGTAAAATAGAACATTCTTTCAAATTGTAAAAATCCCTACGGGGATTTAATAAGCCTGCCTATGTAAACCACCTTAAATAAAGTCTTGAATAAAGACCAAGAAAGGCGGTATATAAATACCTGTATTATTATTATTATTGGCCTCTGCCTTTCCATTGGACCATTTCAGCGACGTGGAGAGGGGGGATTTGTTGCATGGGTAACAGCCTATCCTCTATACCTAGTTTACCCAGGCTTCGCGCACTGGAGAGGACACTGTTCCAGAACCACCATTCAGAGCGTGACACCATAGTCTTCCGGGACTGAAGGATGCCAACTGATATTATTATTACGCCTAACCACAGTTAAAATTCCTTAATTAATTTTTTTGATGGGATGTGGAACTATATGGATACACAGCATGAGTGGATATAGACGCCCATATCTGAAGTATTTCATTCTCCTGCTTTAAATTCAACTACTTTTACTGCAAATGCCTTAGATCCAGCTAAGATTGCTTATCTCTAACTCAATAAGAAACAGGAATGCAACAGCAAATGGGCACTTTGCATGTGTTTTTTTTTTTTCCCCAAGGTACCAGGGCCATTCAGATGAGGTAATAGTGAATTGTTCATTTTGGTCTGGTAGAAATGGAGAGGGCTGAACCCAGGTGCTATTTTTGCTTATTTGGTCTGGGCTGTGTGGGGGTGCACAATCTTGATTCCTGGACTGGACTTTTCTGCCCAGGGAAACATATGGCAATAACACATTCCTGTATGTGCATTGCACTGGAACCAGAATACAGTTTTAGCAAGAGATTGACACAATACGGTTACCCAGAATCTGTCTGGTCAAGATACAGATGCCCAAAGGGTTAGTAGCTCAGACGGAGTTAGCAGAAGCGGCATGCAAAAAATGCAACTGTAGCTATACACCGCCAGGGTAGGAAGTACTTTCAGGCACTTCCTGTTTCAGTCTGGTCATTGCCCATGGGAAAAGTGTCCAGAAGAGCTTTGAATCTTGTTGATTGACAATAAGACAAACAGCAACACTAAACAATGGGGAACAATCCAACCAAATTTAAGGGCTTCCAAGGCCTCCTGATTTCAGTGATTACTCACTCACAGTATTGTAACATCCAAAAACTGGCAGCCCAATCCTATGCATGACTACTCAGAAGTAAGTCTCATTAAAGTCAATGGGGCTTACTCCCAGGAAAGTGAGGATAGGATTGGGCTGTAAGGCACAAGCCTCAGCAGTGACTAAGCGAAACAGCCTTTGAGAATGTTAGACAGACATTGCAGCAAACTGGTTTACATGTTACAACGATGTTTGTCTTTGATCATTTTAATAGATACTTTCCTACATGCATTTTAAACACTGCAAATAGGAAAGAGTGATCCCGCCTTCATAATGGGGACGGTCCTGATCGTGCAGATAAATAAATCACATTTTGACACTACGAAACTTGCAAATTAACTGGAGTCAACTTATTACAAATGCAAAAATGGGGAAAGAAGAACTTCTGGCAGTATCAAATGTTACACTTTTGTTCAAGTATTAGAGCGCAGTCCTAAGATTGCTCCGCTGGAGCGGGGATCTGGGGCGGTGTGGGGAGGGCAGAGAGGAGATGTTCTGGGGCAGGGATGGGCCCACGGGTGGGCACTGGAAGAGTGGGGAGTACGGCCAGGATCTCAGTATCTAGGGGCAGCCCCAGGCTACTTGAATCTGCGCCACCACTTTAGGTGGCACAGATCTGAGTAGACCCATTGGGGTCGCAGAGGCTCTCCCCAGGGAAAGAGAAAGCGATTCCCCTTGCCCTGAGCTGAGCCTCTTTCAGCCCCAAAGGCATGCCAGCCTCCCCATTCCAACACAAATTAGGACTGTGGTATTGGTCTTTCTTTCTCAGGGAATGGGGGGGGGACGAGCTTACATTCTAGCTAAGATTGCCATGTGCAGGCAGCTAACAAGGTGGGAAACACATAAAGATAAGGAGCATGGACAGGTAAGGCACAACACGTGCAACATTGAGTAGTAGCAGCCAAGCATTCTGGGTAACATGTACTTTCCATCCTAACTGTTCATCATGGAGTCTTTAATATTCCTCCGTTCGCCCCGGGGTGATTTTAGCCCTGCCGGTGCCAAGTCCCTGATCTCCCCTGAAATACATGTGCTCTGTTTGTTTTGCCACCTCTTCCAGCAGGAGCGTCTAGCAGGTTAATTCAAGTGCTGCCCCATGGCACTGCCTTGCTTTTCCAGTGCTTACAGAGGCTGGGGCTTTTTCATCAATTGTTTTCAAACTATTGTTTCTCTGGCTTAGACTTATCCCTCAGACAGGAAGTAGGGTATGCATATTGCTACCATTTCCATCCGAAACAGTCTAGATCTAGTGGTTCTCAAACTTTTTAGTTACTTTTTTTTTTTAACCCATTCAGCCATGAGGCTTTCTGGATGACCTTGGGCCAGTCACTATCTTTCAACCTTATCTA
This sequence comes from Tiliqua scincoides, assembly GCF_035046505.1. NCBI lineage: Eukaryota > Metazoa > Chordata > Lepidosauria > Squamata > Scincidae > Tiliqua > Tiliqua scincoides. The sequence continues at coordinate 305,991,613 of NC_089821.1, forward strand.
CCTCACAGGGTTGTTGTGAGAACAAAAGAAGGGAAGGAACAATGTACATCACCTTCAGCTCCTTGGAGGAAGGGCGGAATAAAAAATGTGAAAAATAAAAAAGTATATAATGGAGACACTTGGTCATGTTTCACCTAGACATGAAACAAAAGGCTGTAATACTTTTATTGCCATAAATATTGACATTGGAAATGTCTACTTCGAAATGACACACCAAATTCCTTGGGACTCAGTTCCAGGTAAGTGTGGATGGAATTGTGGCCCTACTGAACTACAACATGCATTGCCACCATGCATCTCGAGGCAGAGTGGCCATCTAACTTTTATGTGGATTTAGAAGTTGCATTTATATACAGTATTAATAAAAGGAATGGCATGACCATTTCTGAGGTTTTCCCCAGTCTTTGCCTACAGTGCACTCTAATCTCCCCTGCAATTAAATCTGAAAAGCTTAGCTTCCTCTGCAAATGAAGAGGGAGGGAGGGCTTCGGTCTGCCACCTGAGAACTATGGAGACAGAATTCCAGGGCCCTTCAATAACAGCTCCCCACCAGCAGCACTCCCACCTTCCCTTCAGTTTAACCTTTTCAGGACCACAACCACAAAGGCATACACAATTTAACCTATGCGTGTCCATCTGCTTCCACCCTGGGCGCCTTCCACAAGGAGTCACTAAAAGTTTTCAGAACTCTGAAAGTGCTTTATGGAAACAAAGGGAGAGAAGTGTGTGTGGAGATCCTTTCGCCACATTCACTTCCATCTGCAGACAGTGTCTTTTTGAAATAAAAGCCAACCTCACTTCAGAGCACTCCTGCTAAACTCTCTCGCTTTCCTTTGGGTGGACCTGAAGACCCTGCAAGAGATCCAGTTCCTCCCAGCACCACCTGATTCAAGCCTGGCTGTGAACCACAGAGCATGCCCTTTTAAGCCACTTACTCTTAGGCAGAGTTCCTCCCACTGCCGATGCAAATGTGCCACTTGTTCTTTCAGCACCAACATATCTTCTGCCAGGATGAAGTGAGCCAGATCTGCCTTCATGCTGCCCAGTTCTTTCAGGTTCTGGTCCCAGTTGTTGAGCGACTTCTCCAGCTCCTGCATGGAGAGGCACCGAGGGGTAAAAACAACAACAACCCTCTCAGGCTAAGCTCCTGGGCTTGGTGTGTGTGGTATTTTTTTTCCTCCAAACCTTTTGGTTAATCCTATGATTGGCCTGGAGGAGGGGGAAGGGAAAGGAGGAAATAGGAGGGGAGGAATTTGCATACACAGCTAGGCAGGAGAGTAGCCTCACAGCCTCCTGTGGGATCCCAAGTCTCTGCTATGTTGCATTCACAGGCTGGGAAAAGTGTAGCTTTTAAATCTTCAGCAACATCATGTTCTTGAGTGAAACACTAAACAAGCACTAAACAAATAAGGTTTTCTTTTGATGCTGCAAGAAAAAATGAATTTGTTTAAACAGATACAGGAATATTTTGTTGTTTGCAGCACAAAACTTAACAGGGCTTCTCTTTCGGAACTGAAAGGTGTGCCAGGCTGTGCTGGGCACACAAACATACATGTTTACTCAGAAGTAAGTCTCATGGTGTCCTTATTTTCAAGTGGGCCTTATTTTCAAGTAAGCATGCATCAAGTCATAGCTGTAGAGCGCATGCAAATTTAACTTAGGAAAATGCCCATTGAAATAAATGGGTGTTACTCCCAAGTAAACAAACGTGGGATCAGCTGTTACCATTGTTCTCCCCCTAGCATTGTGTTGGACTTGAATCTACCCAGAGGACTGAAACAGGTGGGAAAAATTACCTTTCAACTTCAGGAATTTAAATCCTTCTCTGTTAAACCAAAGCTACATAAATGTAAAATGAGTCCCATTCATTACTTTGGCTTCTAAATACTGATTGCAGCAACGACCAGCACAAAGAGGATGAACTCTTTTTCTTGCTATTGACTAAAATGTGTCTTTTCTTTGTGGTGGTTGGCAACCTTCAGTCTCAGTCTCGAAAGACTATGGTATAAGCCTACAGCACCCAGGAGATCTCCCATCCAAGTACTAACCAGGCCTGACCCTGCTTAGCTTCTGAGATCAGACAAGATCGGGCATGTGCAAGGTAACAGTTGCTGCCTTGTATTTTGCCTTCTATGCCTGATACATAATTCCAACTTCTCTTTTTCTTTTTCCAATGCAATGTGTTAAAATCATGGGAGGGGAAATCATTCAGTGGTAGATTCTCAGTTCAATTCCTGGCATCTCCAGTTGAAGGAACAGGTAGAAGATGATGAGAAAGACCTCTCCCTGAGATCCTGGACAGCTGCCCTCAGTCAGAGTCAGGGCCATTCCCAGGCAGCAGACTGGCAGGGAGTGCCCACCCCCCTCTACCTACTCACCTCCACTACTGCTCCTCTGAGGACCCAGATTGGAAGAAGGGAGGGCCGAATGGTTGGCAACCTTCAGTCTCGAAAGACTATGGTAGAAGCCTACAGCACCCGGTATTCCCAGGCGGTCTCCCATCCAAGTACGAACCAGGCCTGACCCTGCTTAGCTTCCGAGATCAGACGAGAGGAGGCAAAGAGAAGACAGGAGGTTATCCTCTTCTCCACACAGACTCTTCTACTTGATCTCCCTCTTCCTTTTTCAGTGTAAGGAATGGGAACAGCAGAGACTGTTGCATCCAGTAGAGTAGATGGGGGGGGGCAAAACAGTAAATATTGCAGGTGCTTCAATGCAGCTTTGAGGCAACTTTGTTGTTGCTGCCCAGAATGACTCTGATGGTGAGTGGGAGGGGCTGCTTATATGGCATGTAGCAGTGCCTGCAATACTTACTGCTTTGCCCCCTCTAGCTACACTACTGCTTACATCACCGGGTTGGGGGGGCAATATTTGGTGTGCTGCATTAGGTGGCCTTGGGCTAGTCCTGGTCAGAATGGATGGCACTAGTTCACAAAGCTTGATGGTCTGATTTACATAAGGTAGGCTCATATGTTCACTTTCCAAAACAGCTCCCAAAGATTTATCCCATGTGTATATTAAGAGTTTGTTCAGTCTAAAGTGGATTTAAAAGGAACAAGCAGCAACTTTAGAATAAATTGATTAAAAAATAAAATAAAATAAATCATGAATAAAAAAAATATCATGACCTGAAAATTAGAAATTGGACATTTTGGAATAATGAAAATGGTTCCTTGAAAATCCAGTTTTGCAATGAGAAAGAAAGAAAGAAAGAAAGAAAGAAAGAAAGAAAGAAAGAAAGAAAGAAAGAAAGAAAGAAAGAAAATGTTGCCAGACTTGCTTTTTCTTTTGTTTGAAACTATAAGACAAAGATGCTGGTAGTTACATGATCGGTTTGTGGTAGGACTGGTTTTGTCTAGAACTGAGGAATTCTGTCTCAGTACAAGGAGGTGACCAAATGTGACCTTTATGTTTCTTCCAAAAATTGCCAGCAGCTCTGTGGAACATATGAAGCTACTTTGGCTCAAGTTAGGACAGACTTGGAAAACAAAGTTTGTCACAGGAAGGTCCTGCAGAACTCAGAGGAACTAATTGTCTGGTAAGAAGAAATCACAATATTTGAGCATCATAAGCATATGGGAATAAGATAGGGGTTCTCAAAGTATCTACAATGCTTAGGGCAGTGATTTTCAACCTTTTTCATCTCATAGCACATCAACAAGGCACTAAAACTATCAAGACACACCATCAGGTTTTTGCCAATTGACAAGGCACACCATGCTGCCAATGGGGGGCTCACATCCCCCATTGGCCCTACTAATAAATGACCCTCCCCAAATTCCTGTGGCACACCTGTGGACCATTCGTGGCACACCAGTGTGCCACAGCTTAGGGCGTCACAGGACACTCACAGGGGCATCGCTGGATGTTGCCCCTCCTTCTTTTGGTTATCTTTGATCTCACAAAATCTCATGAGATTTGGGAACTGGCCTCTTGGGATCTCACAAGAATTTGCGAGATCCAAGATGGAGGTACTCAACAGAGCCAGGATGAGGCTGCGGGGACGTCATGACCCAGGGTAAGAAGAGGCTGCAGGGGCGTCGTGACCCAGGCAAGTTTGGGAATAAGGCAGGATGGAAAAGCAATCAGCATAAGATAAACCACATTAGGAAACTGTTGACAATTTGTTACCTTAACATGCTCTTTAGCTGCATGCAGGTCATCATCCTCTGTCGGAAGAGGATCTTCTATTCTTGCCTTGAGTTCCTGCAACTTGTGGCCCAGATCTTCAATCTGTTTTTCACAACTTTCCCACATCTATAATTTTGAACAGAAAATATGAATGAAATCATGGATAGCAGCAGATCTTGCTTAAAGGCATGCCTACCAAAAGCTTTGGGGCCATCTGAAGCAGGGGGACCACTATGCCTTCAGCTGTCCAGCTCCTTGGTAAAGCAGCTGGGTGAGGTGGAGTGTGGGAATCCCTTCCCTGATCTCACCCCACTGCCTGACCTCCAGCGCAGCCTTCCTGCTGGTCTTGAAAGGACTGGCACAGAGGAAGGGAGGCTGTGCAGGAGCTGCAGGTGAGGCAGTGGGATGGGGAACCCGTATTCTGCCTCTTCCTGTCTGGTCTGGCTGCTTTGCCAAGTAGTTGGACTGCTGTTGCAGCACAAGGGTTTTTTCCCCCTCCCCTTCTTTTTCCAGGGGTGCTGGTGAAAGAAGGGGCCCAAAGCTCTTCTTGCTTGCTGTCAGCAAGAGGGATCAGTGTGCTGATTGAAGTGGCTCAGTGAGCAGCAAGCTGGAGGGGCAGTGGATAGATGTAGGGTGCCGAGTACTCCTCAGTAATCCGCCACCTTCCCCAACTTGCTGTTTCATGTGGGCATTTCAGTTGGCTTCATGGATGGGCTGGCCCTGCTTAAAGGGATGGAAAGGGCTGGTAGCAGCTATGTTTTGTTGTTACCCTCTTCACTGTGTTGGGTAACCCAAGGTAAGACAGTGGTACCCACATGAACCCATTGTCTCAAACAGAGTTCCTGTGCCAGGGCTGATGCAAAAACTATGTCCCACTGTGGATTTTTAGAAGAGCAGAACAGTACAAATTTTAAATTTTTTAGCTTCAGGTGCAACTGATGCTTTAACTGTTTTAATACCCCCCCCCCCAAACCCTGTCCTGGCACCCAGGGAATGTGTGACCTGAAATCTATAGATATCCATAGTAAAACATTTATTTATTGAAATCTTTATACCATCCTTTTCAGTCCCAAATGGAAACCCAGGCAAGGCAGCTTACAACCACTGAATCAAAATCAACAGCTGCATCAAAATAAAAGAATCCAAGGAAGTTACAACAAAAACAACAAAGAAACTAAAAGAAGAACCAGGAAGGTGTACTGGTTCTGGAGTTGGTCTTAGACCTGGGAGATTCATGTTCAAATCCCTGCTCAGTGACAAAGCGTCCTGGGTGACTTTGGCCCAGTCACTGTCTCTTAGCCTCTTAGCCACTGTCTCTTAGGGTTGTTGTGAGGACAAAAGAAGGGAAGGAACCATGTATACCACTCTGAGCTTCTTGGAGGGAGGACAGTATGAAAATGTGAAAAATAAATAAATAAAAATATCAAAAGCATACGACTGCTTTTTTAATCATATGAGGGAGTAAAACTTAATCTGGTAGCTGCCTCCACTACATTTAGGACCTGCTTTCATTATATTACCGTTGCAGCCTGTAATTATTGTTACTTATCTGGTGCTTACCTGGAAGTAAGTACCACTGAACACAGTGGGACTTGCCTCTGAGTAAATGAATACTGTATAGATTCTGTGCTATAAGTGTCCTAGGTACTTTCCACATTGTCATGCATTGGATTCTGTCAGTGTGAGCACAGTCTGCAGTTCTAGTGACTTTGGGCGCAATCCTAACCCCTTATGGCAGTGCTTTCCAGCACTGACATAAGGGCAATGCAGCTCTGAGGTAAGAGAACAAACATTCCCTTACTCTGAGGCGGCCTCCGTGAGTGACATCCAACTGCAGGATGCAGCACATGTCCCATTGGCAAATCTATGCCAGTGCTGGAAAGCACTGACAATAAGGGGTTAGGATTGTGCCCTTTCTTGCTCAGTGTCAAACGCACAGAAGATATGGTACTACTATAGCATCCTGAGGATGCTTGGGAAGGGATTCAGGCTATGTACTGACACCCGGCTCTAGCCATCGGATGTGACTGCAAGTAGACCGGCAACACCTGCAAGGAAGTCTCTTTATACCCATTAGCCAGAGACGGTCACATGGTGCTTCCTGACCCCTATAAAAGCCTCCCAGTTAGACTTACTTTATAGACATGGGAAAGTTCTGCATGCTACAAGGAACTGCCCTTAGAGTTACCTAGTTGTAAGTTCTGCCCTATCTATAAACATACAGCACAGAGCACATCCAACTGCCCTGTTTTTCGGAATGAGGCCTGGCAAAGCAGGCCAGACATTTTTGTTCTTGGGATATGGGGCACAGGGGGCTCCCATCAGGGTCTCCTCTTAACACAAATGTAGGATCTGGTGTGATGTAGGATCTGGTGCGCTCCCTGGGGCATTTGGTGGGCTACTGTGAGATACAGGAAGCTGGACTAGATGGGCCTATGGTCTGATCCAGCGGGGCTGTTCTTATGTTCTTAGGATACCTCGATGGTGCTCTGAAGCTGCTTTGTGACCTTCTCCACTTGACGCTGAGTGTGGTCCCACTTCTCTTGCAATTGAGTCATCTCCACTTGTATGACAGTTTTTGCCTCAGGCTCTGCAAGGTCAAGTAATGTTTTTCCAATATCCAAGGTTAAAGAGTATCTGGTTTGCCACCTCTGAAGGAGGATTTCCTTGTTCTGAAAACAAAGCAGATAAAGATGACCAAAATCTTATCCATAAACACAAAAACAAAAAAATGCCTGAAATGTCTTTTGCTGGAAACATTCCTTTAAAACTCTGTCTCAGTCTCTGAGACTCTGGCTCTATCTGGTTTCATACCGTAAAAAAAACAAACGTTTATAGAGCATTCTTCAAATGTACAAAGTGCTCACGTATTTATTTTACAATTTTATCCTTCCCTTATTTCAAGGGTTCAAGGTAATGGGCGCAGTTCCTCCTCCTAATTTTTATCTTCACAACAACCCCATGAGGTTCGTCAGGCTGAGAGAGTGTGACAGGCCCAACGTCATCTAGTGTGTTTCATGACTAAATCAGGATTAGAACTCAGGCCTCCCCACTCTAAGAGTGCAATCCAGAAGCAGTTTTTGGTTGGTGCAAGTCCCTGGCGTGGACCCAAGATTGTTGTGAATGTGCCATAAAGCACGTTTGTGACTACTTTTGAGCTGGCCTGCCAGTGCATTGGTCTGGGCAGGCCAGTGCAGACAGTGGGAGAAGGTAGTGGGAGAGTGGAAAGGAGGCAGGGAGGGCAGGGGGAGGGCAGAATGGAGGTGAATGGCACCAGTTGTGGCACCACAGGCTGTATCCTAACTCCCCTCCCGGTCAGCTCGGCGTTACACCAGGCTGCTTGGATTTGTGCCTGCAGTTTTGCTGGTGCAGATCCAAATAGCCCCACTGAGGTGGCTGGGACCCGACACGGGGTAAGGAGATAAATATCCCTTTAGTCTGAGTTGTGCTCCAACCAGCATCTACCTTGAACTGGATACAGTGCAGGCCACTCAACCTGCCCGTTACACTGCTAGTTAGGATTGGGCTGCCCATCCAGTACTTGACCCACCACACATAGATTAGCTCAGTAATCCATGGTTATGACCCCCACATTGCATGTGGGAGACTGAAACTGAGAACAGAGTAGCTTGCCTGAGGCCCAAGCTATCCTCGAGAGTGGAAGGCCTCTTTCTTTAAACATGAGTACAAAGATAGGAACTGGGTAGAGGAGGCCAATTTCATGAACAAAAGGGGTGCTGAATCTTCCCCTCATTTGCCACTGACCTCCCTGCAAGCCCTTCCATACCCTTTTCTCTCAGCTGGGCTCATGTCCAATATTGGCCCTTGACTGAGGGAGAAATCAGTTTGAGGAAAGATAAGTCAAGGAGTGATGGGGCATCCCTCACCCATAAAACTCCTTCAAATACTTTCCCAGACACATGACATGTATTTGGGGACATGCATAGGGCAGTAGGTCTGGTCTAGAGGGTAGAGCCTCCATTTGCCTGATAATAACAGCTGAAGGTCACCAGTTCGAGGCACCGTGAACGGCAAGACCTTGAAGCAGCTGACAAGCCGAGCCGAGTTTTTCCATCTGCTCTTTGGCCACCCTTCAAGTGAGATATGAAGGATTGTCAGCTTGTGTGGGAGGAAACTGGAGGCCAGAATGTGATACCAGATCATAAAAGGATCCATCTGAAAAGTTGTAGTTCTTGAAAGACAGAACCTTCGTCAATTGTAAAAATCCCTATAGGGATTTAGTATAGCCTGCCTGTGTAAACCGCCTTGAAATATAGTCTGAGGAGAAATCTGAAGACCATGCAAGGCGGTATATAAATACCTGTATTATTATTATTATTATTATACATACATCTGAAGATACAGGTGGGTTTTTAGTTAAGATGTTTGCATCTTTAATTGCTACACTAGGTGAACTCTCAGGTAAACCCAGAGCAAGTCTGGAAGAGACATTAAGACATTCCATAAATGTGAAAATAAGTAGTCTTGGGGGTCTCACTGCCTATGAGGTACAGCGTGTGCGAATCTGCAACAGGGCCTTCTCAGGGGTGGCCTCCTCCTTCTGTAATTCTCTCATGCATGATGTACACCTGGCTTCCGTCCAAGGTCAGCCCAAGACTTCCTGAAGCCTGAGATGGTAGGCAAAATGCTGCCCCCCCCGTAACGTACCTGCCCCTGCTCCTCCCACTCCCCAATGATCTAAGCTCAGTACTGTCCTCTCCTTCACATTTCCTCTTCCCTTCTGCCTCCTCCTCCTTTTTTCAATCCAGGGAATGGAAGGAGAAAGAGGAGAAGTGGAGGCAAGTGGGTTAGAGATGGGCACCCCCTCCCACTCAATAGGTGTGGAGAAGACTGCTTCAGTTGGCCTCATGGATGGGTTGGTCCTGCCCTCTCTCAAAAAATGTTTTGGCGGAGGCTGAAGTCTTCCTTACTTTGATCTGTTTTTGCTGCTCAGTTTGAATGTGATTGTTTTTGCTGCTGTTTGTCTTGTTTTATATATTTCTTGTGATCATCTTGATCTTATTGATCTTATCTTGTGATAAATTTCAGCCTTTGATTGTGGGTCACCTTGAGTCCAATGAACAGGAGAAAGGAGGGACGTACAGTACATCTTTTAAATGGAAATGGAAGGACTAACCTTGAGATCATGACTCAGATTCCTGGCTTGGTGCAAGCTATACTTCTCCCGGCTCTTCACAGCAGCTACAAAGCTGTCGGTGTCCATGAGGAATTTGGTGACGTCCTGCAGCAAGCTCTTGAACTTTTGCCATTGCTTTACAAGGCCATCAATCTCAGCCTTCCTCTGCTGAGACATCTGGATGACACTTTGCCATTGTTCCTTCAGCAGAGTGAGTTTGGAGATGAACTCAGTTCTGAAGTGGTGGGAAACAAATGAGTCAGTAGGTACAGGCCACCAACATCACCTTGGAAATGTAGTTGACTGATGTACACAGGGACTCAATGAACTGGTTTTAGCCAATTGGTTGGTTTTAGCCAGTTTAGCTCAATGAATGTGTGTTCTAGCACTCCTGATCAAGCTACTTCCTGATATTCTCTACCACTGTTGTAACCTCCCATTTGATGGCTCAGCTTTAGTGTGCAAGGCCTTTGGGGTGGGGTAATTTCTGATTATCATACTTTTCTGTGAATGGGCTTCTATAATCCCACCTATCCCACCTATATATAATGGGCTGGATCAGATCAAGGGTCCAACCTGTTCCAACATCCTCTTTCCCACAATGGTCATTTGGGTACTTCTGGGAAGCCTATAGGGGGGCACGAAAGACAATAACCTGTTCTTGTTGTTGGCCTTCCATTCCAGCATCAAGTATTCAGAGGCAAATGGCCGGGTTGCATTTGGATAGTTTCATCATGGCTATTAGCCATTGGTAGAATTATCCATGAATCTGTCTAATCCCCTTTCAAAGACAGTGACCATCAGCACATACTGCGGCAGTAAATTCCATAATAACTGTGGTTTGTATATAACCACCAATTGTCGTAGGAGATTTGACCCTCCCTTTTTAGAAGCATAAAGGTAATCTTATTTTTGAGAAGTTTCCTCTTCTGAAATGAAGTATAACCAGCATGTTGAACTTTCTGAGGCAACTTTCCACTTACATCAGTGAACTTAATAGCACTAGGCCGGTGTTTCTCAACCAGTGGTGCCACTGGTGGTACTTGAGGTGGTGTCTGGTGGTACACATGGGACTCCCAGATCCCCACTGCCTGGCAGTGAGACCAGTAATGCAACATGACAAGCAGTAGTAGGAGGTTCAGCTCGGCAGGCAGAGCTCCAGTGTGTGCTTTTCGTGTGCTTGAAAAAGCCCTTGTGTCCACCCTGAGCCTCTTACTGGTGTTGGTCATGTTGCATCTGGCCTCCTAAACCAGAAGTAACTGGGAATGACATCACTGCCAGTTACTTCCAGTGGTACTTCCAATAGGTGGACCATGCAGGGGACAAACGTTGAGAAATGCTGCACTAGGCCATTGTTCTAAAGCCGCATGGGCTGTATGACTTTGGATGGAGGGGCCATAGGTTGCTAACCCCTGCTCTATTGGGTGACAAGACTAATGGCTCTAAGACACAGTTATTTATCATACCACTTTGAACCCTCCTAAAAACTATTGTCTGGCTCTAGCGTTAGTGCCACACACACACACTCCTGGAGAACAAAGAACCAAGGTAAATATGTTACTTACCTGTTTTCTGCTTCTCCAGATTCCAGCAAGTGCAGAGCTTTTGACAAAATATTATTAAAAATCTGCTGATTAACGGAAATCTCTGCTTGCAATATCTGTAAACATTGAATGAAAATAATTATTATATTTTGTGCCTTTGGAAGGATTTAAAGCTTAGCATTAACAGGACACTTTTAAATGTACAAACATGGAATACAGTCCCTATGAAGCTTCCACTGGGGATATCCTGATCCCTCCCCAGCTGGGGTGAGTGTTCTTTCTCTGCTTTTGGGGGTGTGACTCACATGCCCACCAAGTTCAGTAGCTGAACACTGTGGAAGCACTTTCTCTTCTTCCTCCTTGTGCAAACAGTGTGGTATATTCACACCCTCAAAAGGGAGCCCTTGGAAGTCATGTTAGTTTATTCCTGTATCTGTTTCATTGATGTAATGGGAGGGGGGGTGTTGTGGTGTCTGTTTTTAAATCTGAAGGTGCACATGGGTCAAAGGAGGTGCACTTTCTCAACTTTCACCACTCTGAGCACTTTTCTCCCAGCCAGGCTCCAGTACAGAGAGAGACAGCAGGGCTGGGGACTCAAGATCACCCAGGAAGCTTAATGGACAAGTGGGGTTTTAAACCTGGATCTTCCAGATCTAAGTTCAACTCACCACTACACCATCCTGGCTCTCAAATGGATGTGCGGTATCTTTTCTAGGTGTTAGACACCGCTAGCTGTCAGTTCACTCTTAGCTCCCAAACTGTTTGATTCTTCCTGAAACTTCCAGCAGAAACTGACTTCGTTCTTCCACTAAGTATCTGAGTGGTAAGATGGGAGGATGGGCTACTCTCACCTCAGTCTCCCCTCTCCACTATCTTGACAATCTTGCAAGTAAGAATGAAGGCTCTTATTCAAAGGGGCATCCTAGAGCTTCCTGGACAATCAGCCACAAAAGCCCTGACCCCTTGGTACCCAGCAGGGATCCTTAGCAACTGTAGGGGGGATCAATGGTCTCTCTGAGCTGTCCGTAATCTGCACGAAACAGCAGCTGGTCAGCCAGCATTCATAGCTGCAACCCCACATCACCACGTAAGAAAGCCCTGACAGCCCTGTGAGCTGAGATTTTAAGTGGAGATGTGCAGGATTGAACTGGGGACCTTCTACATACAACCTAGACTGAGTGATGGCAGAGAAGGCAAAAAGCTTCACCTGAATGTGAACCTCCATCAACCACTTTAAATGGGAATAGGGCAGATATAGGATTAAAAAAATGAGGCTGCCCCTGTCATGTATAGGTTGCAGTCAGTGTATTAAGGGACTGCAGGAAAACATGGAAGGGAATCTATGTGGGTTATGAATAATATTTAGCACTCGTACAGCACTTGTGAGTGTTCAAAGCAGGTCACAAGTATTCTTTTGCTGTAATCCTTACAGCAACGTGTACAGGTAACCTGTAAGGTACAGAATATTATTCCAGTATTGCAGATAAGGGGCAAAGGCTACAAAAGAGTGATTGGCGTAAGGCCACTTGCTGTGTTCATGGCAGAGGAGAGATTCACACTGAGGCAGTCCTCATTTACAGTTCAGTCTGTTCTCTATTCTGTTACAGCATCTCTGTTTAGGGTTTCTCATAGAAGGCTATTCATAATTAGGATCTGTGGTCAGATTTGGTTGGTGGGCTACAGAGATGGGGCAACATGTTGTGACTATCCAAGAAGAAATGGATTCGATGCAACTCTTGCTCATTTGGCTTTAATTCAACTCTGTCCTATTCCCTTTTGCGCTGTTAAATGCTGCACCTTTGTAGTTACCAAAACTGGTTCCTTCTCTGTTAGAAGAAGCAGGTTCAATGTTCACGTCTGGAAAAACAGGTTGTTTGTTCCCCATATCTCAGCTGGGATTAAGCAGGTCAGATGGGTAGTGAGCTAGTGGAAATCCTCCAGAAATAAATATGGTGTTTGACATTAACAAGTTCAGGTATGCAATTGAAAGGTATTAAACATGAATCTGTTGTTGGAATCTTGAAGATCAAAGGGAAGGATATGTTGTTGATGAATCTTGCTATTTTGCATGGTCATGAGAAAACAGAATGCAGAGAATGGGGCAGGCAGGGAACAGGTGGAGACTTCTACACCTTGTTCTCATTTCTGTGATGAAGATTACATTCCTTGAAAAAGTGCATTGATATTTTCTTTATGTCAAGTCAATTTATTGTGTGTTCTTTATGTCTATTATAGCCTTCCTTATCCATTCTTGTTTTAGGCCTTAGAAGAAATAGCTGCATACATAAGAAGAGCCCCACTGGATCAGGCCAAAGGCCTACCTATCCAGCTTCCTGTATCTCACAGTGGCCCAACAGATGCCTCAGAAAGCACATAAGAGACCTGCACCCTGGTGTCACTCCCTGCACCTGGCATTCTGAGGTAGACTACTTTAAAACCTAGAGGTTGCACATACCCCAACATGGTTTGTAACCCGTGATGAACTTTTCATCTAGAAATCTGTCCAATCCCCCTTTAAAGGCATCTCGGCCAGAAGCCATCACCGCATCCTGTGGCAAGGAGTTCCACAGACTAATTACACGCTGGGTAAAGAAATATTTTATCTGCCCTAACTCTCCCGACACTCCATTTTAGTGGATGTTCCCTGGTTCTGGTGCTGTATGAGAGAGAGAACGGAACATTCCTCTGTCTACTCTATCCATCCCCTGCATAATTTTGTAAAAATATTTTGTCACTTGAGTTTGTAGTATAAATTTAATTTTTGGATCTATTCTGCTGGCGGATAAACAATAAGAAGGTGTTTCTTAATGTGGGCTTTGCACTTTTGGGTTTCTGAGTAGCTCAATACTAGAGGTGTGAACATATCTTTAGGAGGTAAACTATGACAAATAGCCTACACCTACAGCATGCTCAAAGTTCTCTAGGTCAGAATCAAAGCATTCGGAAACATCACCTCGTACTGCCTCTGCTGTTCCCAGAGCTTTTGCAGTGTGCCTGGCACCTCCTCTTTCAAGTCTTCCTTTGCCTTCTCTAAGAACTGCACCCAGTTCTGACACTTCTGAAGAAACTTCTTTTCATCAGACTGAACGCCCTGCAGTTCACTACAATTATAGAAAAACCAAATGTATCAGAAGCAGCTAGATTGCTGCACTCTTTCCAGTCACAGTAATTGGTATTGTGAAGTTGTTCTCAAGAATGCAGCAACCTTTTTACCTGCATCGCTCCAGAGACATTGCTGTCCTCTGAGTCCACTGCCAGTTCAGATCCTGCAACCTCTTTGCAGTGAAGTCACTGAGTGGCAGCTTAAAGCTGACTTCATTCAGGCTCTCCATCTCAGGAGACAAAGCTGTGAGACCCAACGCCTGGTTCTGCAAACAAGACCATTGAAAAGATGTTGGAATCATTGTGATGCCCACTCCTTTTATGACTACACAGCAAAGGCTTGGAAAACTATGGCAAAGGCAATAATTTCCATAAGATGAAGAGAACGAAGACAAGTTATGGATACTTTTATTATTAATAGCTGATGAATATTTATTATTTATGGGGAAAAGTGATGCACCTCAAAGGAAAAGTTAGTAGTTGATGGAAATAGTGATAGAACAGTGTGTTTTATTTGGGTGTGTGTAAGTAAAAAATCTGAACACAATTAAATAGTTATGCAGGAAGGCTCTGGGTCCAAGCAGGATACAGTCAATCATAGTAGTGTACAGTATAAGTAAATAGATGATTGACAAAACATGAGAACATAAAATGGGCCCACTGAATCAGGCCAAAGGCCCATCTAGTCCAGCTTCCTATATCTCACAGTGGCCCACCAGATGCCTCCGGGAGCACGCAAGACAAAAAGAGAACTACTCTGGAGCCCTCCCTTGCATCTGGCATTCTGAGGTAGCTGACTTCTAAAACCAGGAGGCTGCACATACCCAGCATGGTTTGTAACCTGTGATGAACTTTTCCTCCACAAATCTGCCCAATCCCCATTTAAAGGCATCTAGGCCAGATGCCATCACCACATACTTTGGCAAGGAGTTCCAAGGACTAATTACAGCCGGGTAAAGAAAAATTTCTTTTGTCTTTTCTAACTCTCCCAAACTTCTAGCGGAAGTTCCCTGGTTCTGGTGCTATGTGAGAGGGAAAAGAACATCCCTCGATCCACTCTATCCATCTCCTGCATAATTTTGTATATTTCAATCATGTCCCTCCTCTTTTTTTCTAGACTGAAGAGCCCCCAACTCTGAAGCCTTTCCTCATAAGGGTGGTGTCCCAGGCCAGTAATCATTTTGGTCACTCTTCTGTACCAGAACAGAGTCAGACAGGCTTAACATTATTTAGCTAAAAGGTTTAAAGCTTTTGCCTTCATCAGTGACTCAGCTGGATCAAACTGTGTTCCCAATTAAGTAAGTAATGTTAAACCTTTCTGACAAAACAGAACTGTTTATTTGCATATTAATTTAAGCCAGCATCTTCCTGCTTTAAGATAGGAAAGCCACAAGTAGGGTCTCAGAGGAAGCCTCAAAATTTTGCAAGTGTGCAGATCTCAGTAAGCAAAATTTTCATGAAAGGATGAACTTTTAAAGGAAAAGTTCAGAGGAACTGAGACTGGTCTGTCGAGATCAAACAAGTTCCAGGAAAGAATTTGCTACCAGCTTTGAAAGCAACTTCCCTTCCCAGACAAAGAGCAGCAGGGGTGTGAGGGGGAGATTTTCATCAGGAAAATATTATGGGGGAAAGGATTAACAAAATATATAAGATGACTCAAAGACTGAGGGTTCATTTGGTCCCCTCTGGTATTCTATCAGTACAAGTGATTCACAACCTAGTTGACCTAATATGGATATGAGTTTACCAAGAGTTGATCTGAATCTTCATCTCTTTGACTGAGACTGTCCAAAACTTCTGTGGATTCCTTAACACACTTTTCCAGTTTATCCAAGCAACTCTCGAAATCTTCCAGCTGTAGAAGCTCAGACTGAGGGAAGCAATTAACATGGAGATGGTTTTCACTGATCTAGTGTGTACATATCCAAAACAGAAGTATAGCTCAATAAGCAATGAGCGTTCAGTATATGCTCTATTAATCAGATGCACATGTTGTAAGACTCCTGAGAACCCCAATGTAAATATATGAATATGTTTTTAGTCTAGAGCAGGGGTGTCCAAACTTTTTGGCAGGAGGGCCACATCATCTCTCTGACACTGTGTCAGGGGCCAGGGAAAGAGTTAATTTACATTTCAAATTTGATAAATTTACATAAATGAATACATTAGAGATGGAACTTATATGAATGAATGAAGGTCTTGCAATAGCTCAAGGCCTATAAAAGGCCCTACACAAAGCAAGCCCAGCCTTTCCTTTGCTGCCACTGCTGCATCACAGATGTGAAACAGCAAGCAGTGGAGGGAGACCTTGTCCCACAGCTCAAATGAGAGGTCGAACAATTGGCTGTCACACTGCCAACCAGGCCAGTGCAGGCTCCAGCAAGTCTCCAGAGGGCCAGAGTTCATTGGAGACTGGGGGCTCGCAGTGGGATGGACTGGGCGTCCTCAAGGGCTGCAAGTGGCCCCAGGGCTGGGGTTTGGGCACCTCTGGTCTAGAGCATGACTTCAGCCACAAGGCCAAAGGTAAGCTCTGTTCTAAGATTTCTAATGGCTCAATCCTATAGGAACCTGCCACCACTGGAAGTAGTGTTCTGGCTGCATTTGACACTTTACAGCTGTCACAAGTGGTTAACTGGAAGTGAGCAAAGCTGCAGATGGTGGAGGACCCTACATGTAGTAGCGGCGATGAGAGGGCCTGTTGACTTTGGTGGGGTAGGTGGAAAGGAGTAGGGGGGCAGTTCAGAGTGGAAAGGGGGGAGGACTAAAGCTGGACTAGATGGGCCTTTGGCCTAATCCAGCAGGGCTCTTCTTATGTTCTTATGAGAGCCAGGAGCATGTTGGTTGCGGGAGAGAGTGGCATTTGGCATGGGTGACTTGCACTAGATGCTATTCTCTCCAGAGTCAACCAGCATACCCCCTTTGACTACTTGGAATTGTGCCAGCTAAACAGCTGGTGCAAGTCAAGGAGACCCATGGGCAGTTGAGGGGCTTATGGAGGGGAAAGGGCAAACGATTTTCCTCTCCCCTCTCAAGTCTCCTAGTTCCCCCCCCCCCACTACCACCATCATGCAGTACAGAGTGTTTTGGTGCAACTGCGTACTACAGCAGAGTTAGAGCATATACCTTGCATGCACAAAAATAGTCTCAATCCCCAGCATTTCCAGTTAAAGGGAACTCAGGTAGCAAGGCTAGGAAAGACACATGTCCCCATCAGTCGCTGCTATTCAGTGGAAACAATACTCATCTAAACAGACCAATTATCAGATTCAATATGAAGTAGCTTTTTATGTACACTAAGGGGAGTTTTCCAACTGCTCCATTTGGGGGGTGGATGGACATATAAATGTCTTTGTCCTCCTTCCCCTGAAAAAGCTTATAGCTATCAGTGGGTTAACAGCAAAACTCTAAGAAATACCTGAAATTCATCTGCTTTCATCTGAAGCATCTTTTTCAAACTAGAGATCCTTTGAAGTGGCTGCAGCTTCTCCAGAAGAAGCGACTGTGCTGCAGGCTCGGTCAGCTCAGCTATTTTATCTGCCAGCTCAGAAATCTTGGGAAACCTTCTCTCAATGTTTCGAAGACCAAGTTGCAGTTTCTAGAAAGAAAGACAAAGAAAGGATGACGCCCTGGACAGGGTGATGGGCTCCAGTTGTTAAACTAGGAATGGCCAGAATCAGCTGCACACCTGCCTCTTGCTGCCCATTTTTCTGCCCACAGTCATCTCAAGCCCACAACCATGCGGCTTGTGTAACCTACATGGGGCACTCAAGCAGCACCCATTTCTTCCAGGTCACATCCTGGCTGTCAGAAAGGCAGCTTCCTGTGTTCTTGTTGTTAATGCCTGAAGGACCATAATAGGAGTTGATCAGTCTAGTTGGCTATGTTGAATGAAAGTTTATGAGTAGTGGATTTAATAATTAAAAGCACAAACTGGGGGTGGTGGTGGAATGTAGGAGCCATAGAAAGAGGAACACTTTCTGAGTGCTGTCAGCAGGCAATAACAGAGAGCAAGAGCCATCACTTAAAAAACCCTACTGCAGGCTCTTAATTATCTCACTAGCACGAACAGCAGACACGCAAGCAGAGAATACAGACATTAGAATAGCCTGTTGGGTCAGACCACAGCTCTCTGTCCAGCTTCCTGTTTCCCACAGTGGCCAACACATGCCTCCAGGAAGCCACAGCTGGCTTGTGTCCATATGGCAACAAGCGCTGCAGTCCTACACACAGGATATTTACTTCCTGTGTGCTATCAATACAGAGAGAGAATCGAAAACTTGAACACTTGAATCTTAGTAGTTCTTTATAAAAACGGAGGAGAATCTCTTCCGAAATGTATAATTTAATATAATTTTCACTTAATACCAATGACCAAAAAAATCGTGCTTTTTGAAAAAGAATCACGGCTGTGTTCTTAATGGGCATAAAGGAAGAATAACATGCTAATTTGCTACCATTAAGGACAAATTTTCAACAGTCTGACTAATGTAGATCTGGCTTCCTAACCCCTTTTTTGCAACTGCGCTCTTAAGGCCAAATGAGTCTGCTACTTTAAAGTGATCTATTTTAATTTCTTCCCATTAGACTTTGCAGGCAATTTATTAAGGCCATAAACACATTTCGACTGGCTCCCAGGTGCAGAAAACTTTGCCTCAAGCTGTCAATCTTGCCTAAATTATTAGCATAGAAAAGGGTGATAAAGGCTTAATAGCACATCCAGCCTAGTTCCCCAAAGGATTCCTGACAGTCATCCGCAACTGGGAAAGGTGTCAAATACCTCCCCCACCCATTAGCCTCCTTTTGGTATTATTCTTCACAGAGAAAGAAAGAATTGTTTGGTTCTCCTCAACAGATATTGGGAAGGGTCTATTTGCACCAGACAGATTTAATAGCTGCTTCTTGAGGACAAAATTATTCTGCTTTTTTCTTTGTTGGCAAGAGATGTAGAATTGCATCGTGCAAAGCCTTGGTAGATTTTCCATCCTGAGCTGCCAGGGAACTCTGCTGCAGTCCTTTTATTTAAGGCACTGGAAAAGAGTCTGAAATACTTTCCCTGTGGTATCAATTCACTAATGGCACAATGGCTATCTTTTTGATACAGCTAGGGGCTGAAACTAGTTTTGGGGCAAGAGTGCCACTGCAAAACCCTGGATCTCTGATAAAGAGGATGTGGATTTGTCAAGAGCCTAGGGGTCAAACTACATATTACAAAGAATGGATTAGTTTGGCCTATTTGTTTTTTTCTTTTAAGCGCTGGGGAGCTGCCTGAAATAGAGCACAACAGGGCACAAAACCGCATCGGAGGAATAATGGGGGCTTTGCCTTTGACATCCACCATGGACCCAATCCTGGTTAGAAAAGAAGTTAGCTTTCAACCATGGCAAGAGGTAACGATACAAGTCACTACAGGTGTGCGCTGCTTAACAACGGGTTCATTTAACGACGGACTGCATATATGAGGGTGGTCAAAGCACAATAAAGATGCTCTTAATGAGGCAATCACGTCTCCCACAGCCTGTAGCAGAGTGTCTGTTCACACTTCAGAGAGGCTCTTAATGCAAAGAACAGGCAATCTATCTCCAATAGCCTGTGCAACCAGCTACTGTCTGGCAGGGAGTGGCTGTTTACACAACAAAGGCAATAGATTGGACTGAATGTTCACTTAATGAACTAATCACATAACAACGGGGATAAGAGAACGTATCCCCGTTGTTAAGTGGTGCACACCTGCATATTGTACACACCACTACGTTATTAGAGTAGTTTAAAGAATTTAAGCGGTATTCTCAGTAGCATAGTTATGGGGGTGGCAGCACAATAAGTACTGCAGCTGGCCTCTCCCACTCACCATCGGAGCCATTCTGGGCAATGTTGTCATAGCTGCCTGGAATGGCTTCAAAGGCAAGTGGGAGGGGACGCTTACACACCTCATTGTGGTACCTGCAGTATTTAGCATGTCGCCCCCTGTAGTTGTGCATTTTTAGATGCTGTTTTAAGAAGTTCTAACAGTGGAAGCCTACACATGTCTACTCAGAAGTAAGCCCCATTGAGTTTAACGGCATTTACTCCCAGGTAAGTGCACACAGAAATGCAGCTGGAATCGTCTTGAGCTTAGAGTGATGGGATCGAAACATGCGTCAAAAAAAAAAAATCAATAAAAGAGCAAGTGGGATCCAAACTTTCCCATTCCCCATTTCTTGTTCTAGAAAGCACAAGACGGAATATTGTCAACCTACTTGCACATCCTGCAACTTCTGCTTAAGGAAGTCCATGGTGTGGCTTGCAGGGATATTAGCCACCAAAAGGGACTTGCACTGTTCTTCATATTTATCTAGCTCTGCTGTCATCTCAGCATTCAAACCAACATATGATTCCAAAAGGTTTAAGGAAGTCTGCGCTTTCTTAAACTGGTCTCCCATTTCTTCAATCATCTGCGTCCACCTATTAAAAAAAAAAAAAAAGGATATCTTGCAGTGCCACACGATTTGCAAAAACGTTAAGGGGTGAGGAGAATTTCTCCTGAACTTGTTTCAGATGCATCAACACCATCATCCTAAAATGAGTCCATCTCATCAGACACTTGATTGCAAGGCACACGGCATGCCTGGCTGGAGCTGGGCCAGCCCTTTTGGAAGACTTCCAAGAAAGCCAACCTGAACATCTACCAGCTGGTACCACTGCAGTACATATCTGATAAGGACTTCCGGGCATTCGTTTTCTTGCTGATGGCAGCACCAAATTTGCAAACAAAACAGGAAGCACGTGCTAAGCCATCCGAGGCTCAGCGAACACACGAACACACTTTTCGAAGGTTACGTGTCTAAACGAAACGAGATGATTATGTTTCCACACAGAGGCCAAGGCCTCCTGAGACTTATCCCAGACCTGCTGATGACTGAGCCAGCATGCCAAAGGTTGTCCCCCATTACCCAACGATGTGCCAGTCTCTTGTCTTCCTGCTCTCCGCTGGCTGAGCGACCAAACCCACCAATCTGCTACAGAGGCAACTGCTTCAGCTGGCGTCATGGATGGGCCAGCCATGCTTCTGCCATTGTCTGACCTATGTAACAATTCTCATACACAAGCAATTACTTGCTTAGGATAGATACGTGAACGGTAAAAAAAATGCACTGTACCTTCTGTGTGCTTCTTTGTATTTCTGGTCAATAATCTCCGAGCAAGAGGGATCACACAACTTTTTCAGGTCAGCAGCAGTGGCTTGAAGTCCAGCCCAGCTTTCTTCACTACTCTCAGCTTTGTCTTGGAGAGACTGTGAAACGAAACACCACATATGCAATAATAATGAATGCGAAAAAGTCTGAGGAGCTGGTTATTGACATCCTAAATTGCATCTGTCCTTCCAATTCATTCTCCCATCATATAGTGCGATTCGCTCCCTCAGTCCCTTCGTGGTTGAAGTCATGGCTTGCTATTTCATCCGAGCTGGCAAACTACGTCTTCCTCTTGCCCTGCCCATCAAGATTGCAGACCAAAGTTTGATCCTGGTTTGTAGGGCAAGTGCAATCCGTAGTTTGCCAAATCGGATGAAACGGCAGCCTTTGGGAACCCATGATTCCCAAGCTGTGAGAAGTGGCTCCCCAGGGAGCTGCAGAAACCAGCCAGGGAAGCCATGGAATCCTGAAGAAAAACCCACCACCCTATATAATGCAGGGGTTCTCAAAGGGGTTCTATGGTGGGTTGCAACCTAACAGCCTGGGAAGCCCTGACTCTGGCCCCATAAGGCAGCAACAAGATTCCCAGGATTGCGCTGCTGCCAGGGACAAGGTAGGGGTTTCTGCATTTACCTGCAGCCAGCTCCAGCCTCCTGGGAGGTCTGAGGACCTGGGGACTTAGAAAAGCTTTAAAAAACACCCACTTTCGGTCTGGCGATGAAAACAGGAAGTGTGCTTTAAAAAAAAAGTTTTTCAGAAGTTTGGAGGCTTGGGGAGCCCTGTGGAGGTGTCCACAGGTTCCCCGGACTCCCCAGGATGCTGGAGCTGGTTGCAGGTAAGTGCAGGAACCCCTTCCTTATCCCTGGCAGCAGCACGGTCCTGGGGATTGCATTGTTGCCTTTCCCACTCTCCCCCGCAAAGACTTAACTCAGTTATCAAACCCCCTTTCAAACTTGAGATTTGCCTTGGTTCTCAAACCCTCTCATCAGAGTTTGAGAACCGCTGACGTATAGGATTGTAGCCCTAATGGAGAGCCACAGCCTGTGGCCCAGTAGGTCAAGGAAGCTGCCAGTTGAAAAAGTTTGGGAACCACTTGGTTACAACAAATGGCAAAGAGACAGGGAATTGCAGCATACAAGGAGGAGGTCAGTGTGTGAACTTAAAACTCCTTAGTGCCAAAAAATGGGTTGATGTTATGTCTGAACTAGCCTTTTGTCACTCATTTTGTGAAAGAAAATGTAAGCAGCCTAGAATGTATTATGTATGCCTTTGTGAAACATACCTGGAGATTCTCCACCTGGCTTCTCAGAGTC